>NC_056663.1:73935459-74242265 GCF_018350195.1 Panthera tigris | reverse complement strand
TTTTTTAGGTATGTTATTATATCTGTAGGTGAATAGCCTTATAGGAGATCCATGCCTAAAGCATTTAAAGAGAAGTGGCATGATGCTTACAATTTACTTTTAAATGGCTCAGCAAAAATATATACATTCATATGTACTTATGTATGTGGAAAGAAAGCTGGAGAGAAAAAGGAAGAAGAGAAAGATGTTTTAAAGTAAATATGCCAGTATGTTAGCAATTGAAATGGGTGGATGTGGGGGGGTTTGTTGTACCAGTCTTTTAACTCTTCCTGTTACAAATTTTTCATAATAAAAAAAAAATTATTAGGATATTTTGTCTAGAAATGCAGGTAGGATTCTGCCAAGTTTTCCCTCTTGCACCAGGGTGGCAATCAAGGGCTTATTTTGGTAAAGCTTATGATAACACTGGCTTCACTCCTGCAAATAACCAAATCCCTTCCCTAGCATATGAAAGAAACTGGTTTGTATGTGGAAACACAGAAATGCAAGAAAGTGTAAAGTCGAACAAGTTTCTATTAGTAAGAATTAGGGCAACTGAAGTAAGTAAGGAAGAAAAAGGGCAACTAAAGAGGCATAACTAGTTTAGGATATGAGGCTAGTTAGAAAAAGAAGTCATGTAGGAAAATCTGCATTTCACTAAACTAGGTTCTTTTCTCTACTTTCTCTCAGCTTTCTAAATAGCTATTTGAAACTAAGAGAAGTTAAGCCCCAAATAAAACACTTTTTTTTTTTTTTTTTTTTTTAAGTAGGCTTCATGCCCAATGTGGAGCCCAGTGTGGGGCTTAATCTCACAACCCTGAGATCAAGACCTGGGCTGAGATCAAGAGTTGGATGGCTTGACCGACTTGAGCCACCCAGGTACCCCCCAAACAAAACACTTTTATTTTAGCTTAAAACCAATGGTTTCTACTGTCTCAATTTCCCCGTCCCCCCTTCTCATAAATAAGTATATACTACTATTCCATACTGCTACTCTGGATTTCTTAAAACGTAGCTGATTATATAGTTCATTTATTGTAACAACTTAGACTGCTTAAAATAAATTATACTTGTACATTGATAATTTCTAATAAGTTATTTTCAATCTATAAAGCTATTTTATGAGCTGGTCAAATTTTTCCTAATGCACACTTCTTAAATTAATAAAATAGCTTAAATCTTTAAAGAATTCCCCAAATAAATAATGGATGTTTACATTGTTCTCAAATCCTCTGTTTCCTGTTCCCTCACCCCTCCCCTCCCTTAGGTCAAAACACAGAAAATGTTGCGGATTGAAATTTTCTAACTAGTTTGCCTCAATAATAGGAGCAGCAAAAAGCCCAGATGATGTTTGAGAACTGAGTTTTACCATGGCAATGGTTACTATAATAATCACTGGTACAATCAAGTGAGTCGAAAAAAAGTTTAAGTAAGTTTAAGTTTAAACAGTCATGAGTATTTGCTGAAGGACCAGTCTGTTTACCCATGTTGACTTTTCCTCACCTGATTCCACTAATACCCTCCAGAGGTCCAGATGGTCCCTGAAGTGGGTCTAACAATTTCTTCTTGCACCGATGTTGACCATCAGACAAGGCCAGACCTTTAGTTTATCATTTAGATTTCGTATATATATATTATATATATTTCGTATAAAAATATATTTTTATATTCTCTAAAATTTATTTATCTAAAAGCCTCCCTATATTTTCTTTGTAAAGTTTGGTTAACATTTTCCTTCAATTAAGCCAGCCAAAAACTAAGAGAAATTGGTTAGAAATTGCAAATGAATAGCTACAAGTCCAACTATAGATGATAGGTAGATAGATACACACATATCATAAATATACCCACATACATATACACATATACACACATATATATGTTGAGAGAGAGAGAGAGATTGATAACTTGCCTAAACTGCCAATGGAAGAGAAAGTATAAAAGCTTCATAGCAGACTCTAGTCTTAACTTGCCTCTTTGTCCTTTTAAAAAATTACAGTGACATAATAAGAGTCATTGTGCTGTCTTTGCTTTTCAAGCTTTTGGAGTCACTATTTGTGCTCATGACTACAGCAATGAAAACGAGTCTTTTTTTCCCCAAGACACAAGTAGCCTCAGTTCAAGCCACTCCAGACTTCCTTGCCAGTGACCTTAACACTGACCTTGACTTACTTATTCTAGGAAGAACTCTTTCTGTTTAGTCCTTTTAGCTCATTTTTATGTGAATTTCTGTTCATAGTGAGCTGAGATCACCCAATTAATTAAGAAAAACTTCATGATTAATTAAATTACTAGTGCGCTGACTTTTCATTGTTTGAGTATCTCTTTTCCTTACAGTAGCCTCTTTGAAATCCTGTACACACAGCCTATGGAAATAGTTTACCCAGGCAGTGACAGAGCCAGACAGCTGGCTTACCTGGGCATGCTTAGTCTCTTCTCTTTTGAAATCCGGAATCCACAGCTCAGTGGTGAAGCCCTGAGAGAAGGAGAGGATCCAAGCTTCATGCTTTGATTCCCAGTCCTCTGTATCTGATTTCAGAAGCCAGAACTCAATCCCAATCAGTCTTCTCCACAAACCATGTCAGAGCTGGAAGTGTTTTTCAGTCGGGCACCAGCCACATGGCTTTCTGTGGATCATCAACATGTCTTCGGAGAGGTTTCGCGTGACTGGCCCATGCATGCCTCCATGTCTTTGGTTCCCCATAAAATGTTACCATAGCTGGCCGTTCTCTCTGTGTGCTCTTACATCCTGCTTCAAAGAACTTGATCTGGTGGATTCCTTTCTGGATTAGGGAAGCCCCTTGAGGACAGAATGTTTGTGTGGCTCTCCCTGTGCCTTGTGTACAAAAAGCATTCAGTTTTGTCAGTAATGGCGATTATCATTGGTGGAGCCTCTCACTTTGAAGGATGAGGCCCACTCGTGTCATTTACTGGTGATGAGGCCCAAGTGTAGTTGACAGACACTGCAACCAACCATTGTCAGAATTTTGACAGTATGTGCCATGGGATATAAAGATTAATAAAACAGCCCTGCTCTCAAACATTTTTTAAAAAAAATTTTTATGTTTATTTATTTTTGACAGAAAGAGAGACAGAGCACAAGAGGGGGAGGGGCAGAGAGAGAAGGAGACACAGAATCTGAAGCAGGCTCTAGGCTCCAAGCTGTCAGCACAGAGCCCGATGAGGGGCTTGAACTCATGAACGGTGAGATCATGACCTGAGCCAAAGCCGGACACTTAACCGACTGAGCCACCCAGGTGCCCCCTCAAACTTTTTGATTTAATGGGGAGAAAGTCTATGCAAATCCTGGGACTGAATGGTGTGGGACAAGGAGAGGGACCAGTATGCCGAACATGCTATTGCAGTTGAGTGTGCAAGGGGCCAGCCTTCAGCTCCAAATTGGAATGTCTTGTGCATGTGTCTATGTGTGTTGGGTACAGAAGAGTATATTTTACCACCCTGCCACCACAGCTGGGTCTGTGGAAATGGCCAAATCCATGTTGTCAAACTAAACCTCACATAAATCACATCTTCAATATGAATACAATATTATTTCCTTGTAGGCTCTGAATCTTAACACTCCTTTCCCCTACCGGTCATTCAACAGAATGCTCAATTCCTTTTTACCAACTAGGACTAGTGTGAATTTGGACAAAGAGACAGAATTTGTCTATAGCTTCTAGGTTATTCAATTCTCGGGAGAAAATTGTTGGTCAGAAGGTTTAGCAGTTTAGTATATGACCTTAAGGAGATACGAACATCTGGAGGCCAACCTGAGTGCTCCCATTTTTGAGAAAGAAAAGAACTAATAAATTAATAACCATTTACCTAGCGCTCAAATGTGTGGGTTATAAGTAGGCACCCAAGCAGTGGGGTGCATGAGTGTTTCATGGTCATGAGAATTTGAACACAATCCTGGTAAAGTCCTTTATTGCAGTTTTGATCGTTGCAGCCTGATGAAGAAGAAATCAGCTTATTTTGACATGGAATACAAATGCATGCGGAAGATGTCTTTGGTGGTAATCTCGTTAGAGCTTTGGCTAAAGTAGAAGATGTAACTTTTGTTAAAAACCTGGATGCCGTGGCACCTGGCTGGCTCAGTTGGTGAAGCATGCACCTATTGATCTTGGGGTCATGAGTTCGAGCCCCACATTAGGTGTAGAGATTACTTTAAAAATTGATTAATTTTTATCAACTATTAAAAATCTGGACGCCAGGGGCCCTGGTGGCTCAGTCGGTTAAGCGCCAATTTCAGCTCAGGTCGTGATCTTGCATTTCATGAGTTCAAGCCCAGAGTTCAAGCTCTGTGCTGACAGCTCAAAGACTGGAGCCTGCTTCAGATTCTGTGTCTCCCTCTCTCTCTCTGCCCCTCCCCTGCTCGTGCTCTCTCTTTTTCTCTCTCTCTCTTTCAAAAATAAACATTAGAAAAACATTTTTAAAATCTAGATGCCAATAAAAATTTGGGAGTGAGTCATAATCTTCCTTGTTCCCCTTTGCCCCCTATATCCCCCATCCCTGCTTCAGCCTTCTGAATTAGCCCCTCTGATTTCTTTATGGTGGCTCTACCTAGCCTGTCACATAGGACAAAGGTCTCTGAGCCATCAACTTGATTTCTGTAGACTCTGTACCATGAGCCTGAGGATCACAAGGGGCCCCCTTTTTTATGAGCTCCTGTGCAGGACGCTGCCAGGGCAGAATTCCTTCCTCTGCCCTCCCCTCCAGTAGACAAGGTTTAACCTGATTGTGCCCAGCAGGCAAATAGGCGCCTTTGGAAATTAGTCTCCTTATTGAGACCAAGTCTGAAAAGGGCATGCTTATAACGAAAAGAATGCAAAGCTAGAAGATATGTTCAAATCTTTGATAAGGGGGCCGGAAGGTAGAGGGGAAATGAAGACGGATGAACAGCTAGCATTTTCTCTGCTTTCCCTTATTTATATTCCTCTTGAAATTACAAATGTGATGTGTCTTTGTGACCCCAAACTTGGGGAGAATAAGAATCTACAGTGAGATGGTATTCAATTTCCCTGGGAAGAGAAATTGTCCTTTTTGGGGATGGGTGGGGGCACAATTTCCAACATAAAGATGATTCCATTTCATAGTGTAAGTTAAAGTCCTGTGTTCAGTTGTGTGTTTGCCCACATCCCCTCTGCCCCTGTGTAAAAAGGACACCCGGAGAGCCAGTGCCTAGTAATCACCCCACAGGAAACACGACACAACTCAAAATGCAAATATTCCAGAAATTCACGTACCCGTGCCTTCAGCAAAGAGGTGCAGTGGGGAAAGAGCCTAGGTTTAATTTCAGATATCAGCAACATTTCGAGAAAAATTAAAAGTAAAATTATTTGCTCTTTTCTGTAGCCTCGTCCTGAGAAATCACCACCATTTTATAGCTCAATATACAATTTAACACAGAAAAGTTGATCATGTGCACAAAAAACACCAGGTAAAAGAAACTTAGAAATGTGAGGGGAATGTCTTTCATTTATTGTAAACTACAAATGGCTGGATGTTTAATATCACCTCTCTGAGTTAGATTAAATATAAGAACCTCCTTCTTCAGGAGGGGGCCAGGAGTTAGGAGTGAAGATGAACAGAGAAGTCCAGGGTTTAACCCCAACACAACCCTGTTCAGGTTTGGCCTGGTCAGGCCCACAAAGAGATGCAAATATGAGCTAATTGTGATGCTGCATGTTTTGGTGGGGATCTTCCTTGCTGCCAAGGCCTGTCAAAACGTGAATAATGAATGGTATTGCCACCAAAAGGCTTACTGTCGTTCTCAAAAAAGGGTCCATTTGAATTCTTTCTAGGTATCTGGCTTAAGTAATACTAAGATGCTAATTGTTACGGGCTGGTTTTATTATTTCCTATCATACCCAAAGTATTTACCATCTTATTGGAAATAGAAGCTTAGCGCTGAAGTATTGTGCATAATTGGTCCCTAAACTAAGTACAAACTCAATTTGCAAGGGAAATAAAAAGGGCTTTACAAAATTGCTAAGTCACCAACATGTCCTTTTGCCCACCTTTATATGCCATACATCTTGTACAAGATTGCACATATTATTTCCCCAGGGAAGTACACACACACACACACACACACACACACACACACACCATCACCACCACCACATACCAATATCGTTGATTCATTGAGTTTCTGTTTGCTGACTGCCTGTAACTGTGAGTGTTATGGTTTCAAATTACTCTTTGTTCTTCTAACTTCTTCAAAGGATAAACAATTTAAAACAGTTAAAACCAGTAGCAAAAGAAATTAGCATCTGACATCCTCATTAACTTAATTCCTCTCACTGAGACTCACATACTTGTTTTTTGATGGTGGTAAGTGGAAAGAAGTAATACACTTTCATGTTGTATTTTAAAGGTATTTTTCTTCTGAAAATTTGAATGTTATAACAGCCAGTACCTACATTTTCAAACAGTACTGAGCGGTTTTCTAAGCACTGTATCAACTGTAAGCTAAGAAAAGGCCTAGCTGAGGGTTTTCTGGATGAGGGAGAGCCTCAGTAATGTGTACACTATTTCTCTTACCTTAGTCTCCGCTTCCATCCTGGTCTCCAAAACGCACACACACGCACACACACATACACCTTAAAAAGCAAATGAACAATGTGCTCTAAGGAAACATAGACAGCAGGAGAAAAAGGTCATCAGCTGCCTAATTACCTCATTCTTACATGTTGGTAGGGATTGTCTGTAATCTCTCTTATCCTCAAACAAATCAGGCATTGTTGTTGACCAAGTACCTGTGTTTACTTCTGGCAAGAGAAATGCCTGTTGATGTTACCATGGATATCAACATCACATGTGAAAGCATTTTCTATTTAAAACTTTTCAGAAATCACTTGTTAGCACCCACAAAAAAAGTTTTCTCCCTCTTCATAATCAGAGCCCAGTCATTATTTACTACACTTAAAAGCAATTTACTGTCTACATTTCTTAGCCTGCAACAAGAAAACATCATCTTCTCAGTTCAAAGTTGTCTAGAAAACTATAGCAACCCAGTGTCTGCATTTTGCCAATAAGGTATGCGATGCAAATTCACATTCATGGTGACGGCAACAATTCTGTTGAATTTATTTATTTTACACTTTTCAACCTTTGAATGGAACAAGGCCTAGTGATTTCTCTTAGACATGGCTCTTACTAGAAGGGTTGGTGAGTCTTTGCATTTGTCTGCAAGTCTGTTTAAATCTAGAGTTGGTAGAGTTAGTTTCTTTTGCAGTGTCCAATTTTAAGAGCCTATAATCTAAATACTGAACAACTGATCTCATCAGCTATATTTTAAGAACAAAGATTAAGTAAATCTCAGTCTGCATCAGAGAAAGAGATTTTAAAAAATCAGTTTGATGCCTCAATCCTATGCCAGAGGGGACTTATTTCGTTGTGTCCATTGTGGTTCCTTAGAGGGCCCAGTAAGTCAGCTCATGCATTAGACTTAACTCCTTAAGCAAACACGCCTGCTTTAGAACTGAAAGTTTTGTTTTGTTTTTAAAAGGATGGATTCTGACATTTGATTCATTTTGGTTTCAAGGTTTTGTTTAGTGGCTCCTAATGACAGATTCAAATACAAAATGCTTGATGTAGGAGAAACCGAAAGCTTCTCAGGGCTGAAGAAGTGAAGCCAGAAGAGAAAAAATGAACTGGGCAAAGGAAAAGGAGCCATCTGCCATCTGGAAAGGAAAGTCTGGGGAGAGGGAAAAGCAAACCGCAGACAGAGAAGTTCTTCTGCAGGGTCGGAGCTGGCACCTGTGAGGCTCGTGGCCTGGGCCACACTAAGCTAGAACACGCTCCAGAGAGGTCAGCTTGCTTGGAAGAGTGCGTGCCGGCCACACTCCCTGCTGCTCAGATGTCCCTGTGGTCAAACAGCAGCTTCCTCCAAGCCACAAATTCCAGGGCCTGGGCTGACTTGGAACACACTTGGCTTCAGGAGTCTTTCCAGCCTTCCTCCCAGAGAGGGCTGCTGGCGTTTCTGGGGTACAGAAGACAAACAGCAGACCCTAACTCCCAAGCACAAACTTAGGTGAGATGAAGGCTTGGTTAACAATCTGCATATAAACAGATGAAGAACAAACTGCCCATCAGATTTGCAGCCTTTGATTCAAATCCATGGGGACACTGACTGTATTTCAGACTTGGGCTCTGTGCTACTCAACTACTTTTTGGCCACCTCATTTGCACACCATATAAAAAGAGCCAAAAATTGGGTGCTGGGTGGCTCAGTCAGTTGAGATTCTGACTCTTGATATTGGCTCAGGTTGTGATCTCCCCGTCCTGGGATTGAGCCCTGCGTTGGGCTCTGGGCTCCACACTGACAGCACTGAGCCTGCTTGGGATTCTCTCCCCTCTATCTGTCCCTCGCCAACTGGCTCGAGCGAGCGCTCTCTCTCTTTCTCTGCCCCTTCTCCACTCACTTGCGACGCATTCTCTCTCTCTCTCAAAATAAATAAACTTTAAAAAACGTAAATAAGAGCCAAAAATTAAGGCTGACACATTCAGGACCAGCACACAATGCTGTTTGGGCACAATAGAACACTTCAGACTGCAGGAGGGGGAGGTAGGAAGCAGCCAGCATCAGACTGAAGATCTCCGCTTTCTTCGTGTACTGATGCCAAGGAGTGGACTCTGGAGTCCAATTTAACTTCTGTAAGCTAGAAAATGCAGAATGGAGAGTTTCTAGAATTGTTGTGAGAATCAAGTGTGATGCCTGACACAAGGCCAACAGCAAGTATCAGCTCCTCCTTCCTCTAACTGGGGTTAATGGATGTGCATACAAAGTACAGATGTAAGAGACATGACTTGTGGAAAGAGCAAGTTTGGCAAATACTTAGATCTAAGGAATTTAGAAGAGAAAAAGAACCAGAGGAAAGCTGGGATTGTGAGTTTTATTTTACTTTATTTTTTAAAGTTTATTTATTTTGAGGAGGGAGGGGGAGAGAGAGAGAGAGACAGAAAGAGAGAATCCCAAGAAGGCTCCTGGCTGCCAGCACAGAGCCCAACTTGGGGCTCAAATTCATGAACTGTGAGATCATGACCTGAGCCAAAGTCAGATTCTTAACCCAATGAGCCACCCAGGTGCCCCTATTTTATTTTTTCTTAATGTTTATTTATTTTGAGAGGGAGGGGAGGGAGACAGAGAGAAGAGAGAGAGAATCCCAACCTGACACAGGGCTCAATCTTAGGAACTATCAGATCACAACCTGAGCTGAAATCAAAAATCAGATGCTCAACTGACTGAACCACCCAGGCACCCCTTGATTGTAAATTTTAAAAATCAGGTCTTAAGAGGTGCAGGCAGGAAGAGTCCTAGTTTTAAGAGAAAGAAGAATTGACCCTTGGACACTTAATTTGGACCTGAGATATTACAGAGACAATTTAAGATTTAAGAGTCTGTGACACGGAGGTGAAATCAGAAGTGGATTTGCCTTGGAGCTCAAGTTTTGCTGCCCCTTACTTTCCCGGACACTACCAAGGACACATACCTAGTGTTGTGTCTGTAGGTTGTTATCATTTCTCTTTAAAAAGCTCCCTCAAGAGTTAAACGAACTTCAGGCCCCATAAAATCTGGACCTTCCAGGTTCAAGTCAGAAGGTAGCACCCGTGGGGGAATGAGAGATAAAGAGTTGGAAGAATCTAGTTACTGTCCTCAAAGGACAAAAAGGGTCAGCAGAGGAGGCCAGAGAGGCAAAGGGAAGGCCGGTAGGTCAGGATGCTGCAGGGAGATCAAAAAGACACGAGGTTAAGGATGGGTCACTGGATTTGACCCTTCAAAAAAGTGGCTGATTTTAAAGTGCATACTTAGTACAGTGTGGGTAAAGCCCAGGTTGGGGGGTTGGGGGGGGGTGGGGGGGTGCTTGAAGAGTGGGAAGTGTTCAGTGGGTGTAGACCCCTCATCTGGCCAGGCCCACATAAAAGAAAAGGAGAGGATACCATTCGGCTCCTCGATTTTGATACTCTATAATTCAGCTTTTGCCTGTGCAGTCGCTGTTCCTTTGGGATTAATATTATCTTCCTGAGCATGGGGCTTTCCCTTTCATTACATTCCCACTCCTTGAGATTTCCTGTGGGCTTGGTTGGACCTACCCCTCACGTGTAGTATAAGCCTGTTCAATGACTGATATATGGGCTCTTGCCTGGCATGGAATTTGTTTTTTGTTTTGCTTTGTTTTTGCCCTAATAGCTTCACTTTTTCCATCCATATGGAGGTCGGGAATTCTGTCGTGGGAGTTCAGGGGTTGAAGACCAGGGTGGAGAGTCAGAAGTCATGAGGCACCAGAGGCTGGCAAGGCTGTGCGGTCTGTTATCTGGGATCACAAAGTCAGAGGTAAGGATGACTTCATCCTCACACAGGGCACCTCCCCACCTGATTTCCGATGGGCCGGGCTTGCCCAGGATCTTTTGACTATGTTTCTCACTGGCTGGAGTCACAAGTTACTTTGAAAAAAAAAAATGCGATTAAACTGTCCCGGGTTTCTTCCTGTGAGGAGTCTTTCCCAGACAGCGTCCGTTCAGGAGATCTGGCTTGCACTGGACTTTTTCTTTGCTTTGCTTAAGTATAGCTGAAAGATTCCTGTTACCATCATCACTGAGAAGATTATATAGATATAAAAAGGTAACAAACCTACAGACTCTACGGAAGAGCTGACCTTTGGGTAGCTCCGGCTCAACCGGGATTCGGTTTTAAGGGCTGCGACAGTTCACCCAAATGCTGTCTTGTGCTCCAGGGAGAAACAAGCACGGGGGCAGAGGGTGGACTGGCGCGAGCGCGCGCGTGTCTGTGTGTGTGTGTGTGTGTGTGTGTGTGTGTGCGCGCGCGCGGAGTGTGTGCGTGCAGGAGAGTGCGTGTGCGCAGGGGGTGCCGGGGAGGTTGCGGCAGAGGCTGCTTTGTGGAAAGCACTTGCGGGCTCAGAAGCGGCTTGGCACCTCCCCTTGCTGGTTACTCGAGGACACCCGACTCTTCTTCACACTCCGTACTTGTCGGTTTCTCGCCGCCCCTACTTCCCTCGGGGGCTTTCGGGTGCGGGGAGCAGCGTGCGGGGTGGCGGCTTCCAGGCCCCCAGGGCCCCGCGTAGGTGAAGGTGAGCACCGCAGCGCCGACGGTGGCGCTCGGAGGGTGGGAGGAGGGAAGGGGCCGAGCAGGAAAGGGCGTGTTGCGCTTTGCGGCTGGCGCTGGGAGCAGCCTGGACTGCGGCATTGTTACCTGAGGCAGCGCCTGAGCCCCGCCCCGCGCCGCCCTGCCCCCTCGCGGTCCGGGGCCGCCCCGGCTGCAGAGACCCGGGAAGAAGCGTTGGTGCTGGAGACAGCGGTGGGGAGCGAGGAGCGCGCGCGCGGAGAGCCGGCCGCCGGTGAGTGGGAGCCGGACGGCCGAGGCAGGGGTGACCGCTGCTCGGGGGCATCGGGTCCCAGACACTTCCCGATTCTGTAGGGCCGAGGTGGAGGATCAGCCAGGACCCGGGGCTGCGGCGCCAAGTCTCGGCTGCCTTCGAGCCTCAGTGGGAAGGCTGGGGAGGTTTGCGCTTCCTCCACACCCACCCGAGTGACTTTGGTGCTTGCGCTAGAGGACAGCGATCGGCCTCTTGAGGATAAGACGGGCTGGCCTGGACCCGCGTCTAGAGAACGAGCTAGGTCACGGGCCGCCTCCGGGTTGGACCTGGCTAATTTAGTTTTAGCTGCTAAGACTTTTGGATAAACTGTGCCCCCGCTTGATCCCCGCCCGGTCCTAGAGCGCGCAACCGGCCAGCGGGGAGCCACGACTTGGCCCTCCGGACAGTGGGTGCGGGGTTGGCGAGGACCGCGTCCGGGTGATGCGGACTGAGGACAAGACGGCTCTTGCACTTGCACACTTGTCCTGGCCGTGCGAAGTTCAGGTTACAAATTGCGCCCTGAGCTTTGAAATTTGGGGAGGAAGCGGGTGGGCTGGTGAGTCAGCTCCAGCCGCTGCGGTGCCCCTAGCTCGAGGACCGCGGGCTCTCGGTTTAATCCTCTGACCAAACACCAGGAGTCTCTCCTCTACATTTTTTCCGTCGTCTCTTCCCGGCTCCCATCTGGTGATTTGCAGTGCGGCCGCCAGGGCTTTCTCCCCTGCGCCCAGGACCCGGACCCCGGACGTGGGGGAGGTGTCACCGCGAAGGTTCGAGGACTGGGTGGAGCTCGCGTTTGCGAACCAGGAGACCCCCCCCTACCCCCGCCGCCGGCTTTGCTTCAAACACTGAAACACCTCCGCTAGTTAGCCCCCCCCACCCCTCCCGGCTTTCTGGAGCTTTGTGCAGCTGCCGGGTGGAGGGGCGGGTACCCTGGGATCGGCGCGGGGCCGGGGGGCGGACCCTAAAGCCCGGGCCCTCCAGGCGAGGGGGCGGGGCCGAGAGACCCCCCCCCCCCCTCCCCCTTGCACGCCCGGCCAGCTGGCCTCTGGGGCCGCGGGAGCGGCGAGCTGGTGCGGCGGCCCCTCCAGTCGCTTCTGCCCGAAGACCGGCGAACGCTCGGCGCTCCCGGGAGGAGGAGGGTCCAGCCCTTCCCCGGCGTCGGCCCTTTCGGCCCCGCTGGTTCCCACACGGCCGGCACTTGAGTCTCCCTGGAGCGCGCCCTCGCCCCGCCGCAGGGGTCGCCGGCGAGCTTGCGCGGCCGTGTGGGAGTCTATCTCCGCGGCGCACCGGCGCCCGCTCCCCCACCGCGGCTCCTGCAGCGGTCCAGATAAAGACGCCGCCCGGGGCTCGTGCGCGGCCGCGGGACCTCCCTCCCGCGTCCCTCCTGCGGCCGCTGGCGCCTCAACGCGCTACCCAGGGATTCGGCGGACGCGGCGCCCCCGAGCCTTCTGTGCGGCCGAGCCGGGGCCGTTTTGGTGAGTGGCTGGGGCGGGACGCAGGACTCGGGGCTGGGGGCGGAAGGACTCGGTGGACCGCTCGGCGGTGCAGAGACCTGGAAAACTACTGTGTCTAGACCTCGCGAAAGAAATCGTGCCCCCGGTGTGCCCCACGCCGAATTTCTTCAGGACCCGGCAGTGTTCAAACATCTGTTTGCACAGAAATTGCCCCTACTGTTCGGCCGTCTGTGACCCCCCTCTACTGATCCATAGTTGTCTTCCTGGAATGAGTGGCGAGCGCTTCCTTCCCTCCCTCTCTCATGAGCATCTTTGGCGCTCGTTTGCTTTTTTTCTTGGTTTTGGGACGTTGAGAGAAATTGAAAAAGCACATTCGAACAACAAGCGTTCTTTCTCTGCTCTCCGGGTGTTGCGCTCAGGGGCATCTGTGAAGTGTTTATGTTGTGCTGCAGATTAAACACGCTGACTGCAAACAGTCTTGGGTTCTTTCGCTGCACGCTGGAGTGCCAAGGTGAAGGGTTGGATGTTGCCAGCTCTGATTTGACTGCGTGGTTGACATTCTGTGTTTAATAATCAAGAAAGGTTTTGAAAGATAGGTGGTCGGGGAGGAGCCTTTCCCAATGAATTAGTGGAGTGAGAGCAAAAATTCCGTATTTTAGAATCGCTCGTACTCTCCCTACCCTTTCTTCTTCCCCAGATTAAATAGGGCTGAGTGTTCGTCTTCTCTCCAAACCTGGCCTACTCTGCCCCGTTTGTCATCAGAAGGGTGTGGGCCAGCCCTTCCTGCTCCCACCTCATCTGTGACACAAGTCAGGAATGAAGGGGAAAGGTTTCCTGGAGGGTTTTCCTTGGCTGGTTTACTTTTGATTATTGTTGACCTAGAGGGTGAGTGAGGTGCTGAGCAATAGGGCCCCACTAACCCTCTTTGAGGAAAACCCTGAGCTCTGAACTGACTTTCAGGAACATGTTTTCCTCCTAAATATGCTGTGAAATGAAATGTACATTTTCTCTCTTCTTCCCTCCCGCTCACTCCCTTTAAGAGAACACCAAGAGCAAAGCAATGCTTGCTGTTGGGCCAGAGGGCTTCGTTGAAGACCCTTATGAACATTCACATTCTAAGACGTTTTGCTTTCTGATCAGCTAAAGACATGGTCCCAGAATCCCCCTATTGAAAATTCACATGGTTAAAAGATGCTCCACGGAGCTACCGCCTCCCTTGAGGGTCCATCACTCAGGCACACCCCTGATGGGTCATGATTAGCACTCAGGGGACTTGAAGAGTTATCTTCAGAACCTTACAGTGACAGCCCTACATTTTACTCAGGGCTGGGCATTTGTCAGCCTTAGCAGCTGCCCTCCCTGCTGCTGAGGTCCCCAACCTGTAGGTGACATGTTAAATACAAACCTGTCTCTATCTGCCCTGGAGAGATCGATGGGACACTTGACACTTTCCAGACAGAGCCAAGGCTAATTCCATTGTCCCTGTTGGCAATTGGCATCTGTGAGAAACAGCAGTGGGTTTAAGGCTCCCGCAATACCTGTGTTCTAGCATGTTTGGAGAGCATGTGTTTGCATCTTTACTGTGGACAGTACCCTAGTAAATCAAATGTTCTTTGTGTATCCTCTGTTTTACTGCCTGATGAGACTGTGGAAAGGGTTAGAATGTCTGTCTGTACTCTTTTTCCAATGTCTCTTTGACATTGGAAATCCCAGCCAAAGGGAAAGCCCTATCAAAGCCCTATTGAAGCTGGTAGTAAAAGCATTAGCATCTAAGCTAATCATTGCTGGAGAATTTATTCATTAGAAGCTGTTGGGGGCCTAGGATCCTTATTTGTTACCCTGGGAAAAAATTAGCCAGACAGCATACCAGCAACAGTGTTGTAAATTTTATTTCGTTCTTTTAACTTTTGAAAATAACATTCTTTCTCAAGATGGGGCAGTGGTTAGAATTATGCCAATGCATGACTAACACCCGTCACTTTTTACTTTGATAAGCTTTTATCTGGTACTTCTGTGCAATGTGCAAGACTCAGACAGACTTGCATCCTTCAGAGCTTTAGTGTTAGCAAAGCAGTGCTGGTGCAGGACCAAGTGTATGGTCTTTCTCACTCTTAGTATCTCTGTATTTGCTGTGTGAGGTTTAACGGTATATCTGTATATATACTTATGCAGCACTGAGTGAGTTATTGCTTTCTAGGATGGAGACTTTTTAAGGTGATCACTTATTCTTGAGTAATCTATAATCGAGTCAGCATATCTGCAGTTGGAGGTGAATTGGAGGATTAGCAGCTCTTCAATACATGAGATATTTTATGTACAGAAGTATTTGAAACTATGTAAGGATAAACTGCCAAGATTACCTGTACAGTCTTGAAAAAAGAAGAGTTCAAATGTAACTATAAACTGTAATTGACAATGAGTCATTTGCTTAAGGGGTGCCAACTATGAAAACAGCCTAGTTATGCCCCTAATGATAATTATGAAAACTCCTTTTAAAAGCCAGTTGCATCTCGAGTGAGCTGTAAGTTGGCTTGGGTAAATAATTTCAGTTTTACTTTCTAAAAAATTATCTAGTGATGATGGCTACACAACGCTTTGAAAGTGCTTAATGTCACTGATGTACACTTATAAATGGTTAAAACGGCATTTAAAAAATCCAATTAGTAGCTGGCAGTGCCATCTTTTACCCACATATAGTTTTCAAAAGTTAAGTATTCAAATGTTTAATAAAAACATTTGTTCTTGTAATTTAGAGATGATATATAACCACTGAGTATTGAAAAAGGACAAACCTAGCAACTTAGAAAGCAAAGAATGGGACTACTAAAGGTATTTTTCTAGCAGCCAGGAGTAACTTAGCATTTTATCTATTAAACCCAATACATATTTTGAAGAAAATGTGGGAAAGTAAAGAGAAATCATATGGACATATGATACTGGTTATTGTTAATACTAGCTAACTATGGTACCCAGGCATCTTGGTACATGTAGTAGCTCATTTATTCTTATGCAAACCGATGAAACAGTATATCTTTATATTATAGACGAGGATACTGAGCTGTAGATCAAATAACCTTGGGTTGCTCAGTCAAACAAATAGCAGAACCGAGATCTGAGGGGGAAAAATCTATTCCGAACTCTCCACTCTTATTCCCAAGGCAATGCTGCCTCTTGTACATGGTTCTGTGCAAAGTATCTGAAAATATTTGAATTAGTGCTATCAGACAGATCACTCCTACGTAATCCAGTGTTGTTTGACCAATGTGTGTCTGTAAGTGTGAGCTCTGACAATGATGTTGTAAAAGGATAATTATACTCAGAAGGCCAGTCTAAAAAAGCCTTTCCCTGTGGCCCTTTATGACCTGGAGGAAACGGTCCTTTTTACATGCCCACATAGTCGGGGTGCTCACTTCATAAGGGTCCCTGCATCTTCAGTGAACCAGTCCTCATCTCTGAAGAAATGTAGTTGTTTTGACCTCTGTTTTCATATCAGGTCCATAACAACTCAATACCAAAAGCAAACATTTAAAGGTCAATAAAAACACAAGCTACTAAAATTAGTCAGTGACTGTGGATAAGGGGTAGACATGGCAGGTATGATACGGACAGCATATCCTCGTGTGTATATGTCTTCTTTGCTAATAATGTCACAGAAGAAGCAGAAGAGGTTGGCCAGAAGTTCTGATTGTTTCCTATGAGTGGCTTAATTAGAATCTGAAATGAGAACATTGGAAGCAATGGGAGAGGTCATGTAATGGATCCCAACCTCCTAATTTTACAAATGACAAAACTGAAGTCTAGTGAGGCGAAGTGATTTGTCTAAAATGTAAGCAGTGCCGCTTGATTTAGAGCCACAACCTTTAATCTTTACATTTAGTGGTTTTTTCCTCTATTTGTGGGGAAGCCCCATCACCAAGTGGAGCAGGGACTTGGTGGCCCCTGACTCCGGGGGAATGAGTTTGGTCACTATTTTATCATCTCCAGATGCCCTGCCTATTACATGCAAGGCAGAGTATGCCCTTTGACCAAGTGATTGGTAGGGGACATGTCCATACTGGTGAAAGGCAGGATCATACACTAATACCTAATGCTTCAGCCATTTGGGTAATTTCCCTAGGGGTTGGGTATCCATTGCCCAAAGAAAATGAGCCAGTTAGTGAACAAGTAGTTTATTCATAAAGTGACCAGTACTTGCTGAACCTATAGTGAGCAGGTTCCCAATAAATATGTCTTTGATTGATTAACGGAAGGTTTCCAAGTTGATTTGTTGCTTCTGCTTTGGCAGCATTTCCAGGAGGTAAAATTTGTTTGGTTCACATTTAGAAAAGTAGTAGTCTCTTTTAATGCTCTTTTGGATGATTGTAATACCCAGCCACTCGACGAGGACTGGCACTAGGCTCTGGAGGGAAGAGCTGGTATTCACATGTTTTCCTGTACTGATTTAAAGTTGTTTTATCTTTGTAGGTTTGGAAGATGACACACAACACAGTTGCCTTTTTCTCTGGCAGCAGACTAGCGGGTGAAAAAGTATGACACGAGTTTGATGTTTGTGTCTGCTTCCCCAAGGTCAAGAAATTATCTCCTTAGAAGGCAACAGTACTATGCATGTTATGAATTGTGTCTCCTTGGTCAGCGATAAAGAAAATGGGAATGTCGCCTCGGCAGCTGGATTCATGATCGGGCAAACCCCCCCACCCCCACCACCTCCACCCCCTCCACCTCCACCATGTCCATACTCAGGGGAGGGTTTTCTGCCCTCTCCCCCTCCTCCACCCCCTCCTCCACTCCCCGGGGTGCCTCCAGTCCCACCTCCCCCTCCAGGACTACCCCCGGCTTCTCACATGAACGGCTACAGCCACCTGGGTAAGAAAAAGCGGATGAGAAACTTTTTTTGGAAAACCATTCCGGAGGAGCAAGTTCGTGGCAAAACCAACATCTGGACTTTGGCGGCCAGGCAGCAGCATCACTACCAGATTGATACAAAGACCATCGAGGAGCTCTTTGGGCAGCAAGAAGACACCACCAAACCTTCCCTTTCTAGGAGAGGAGGAACTTTAAACTCATCCTTCAGAGACCCTAAGGAAGAGGTAAGAACGGATCCAGGAGGGATGATCCTCCACATGCTGCATTGTTTTGTGTTTGGAACGCTGTGTACATTTCAGAACTTGCTAAATCACTCGCAAATACGATAACGCAAGCGAATGTGCTCTGGAAATGTAGAAAGGGCCTTATGCGATGAGCTTGAGCTGACTAGCAAAAAAGTGTAAGAAGCATGCATGCCACATCCTCCCAGACATCCCGGTGGAGTATGACCTCACGCCGAGAACATGCTATCTGGGGCCATCGTCCTTTGGCCTCTCAGCACTGCCCTGTCTCCAACACATCTGCTGTGGTTTCCCCTGGTGGGGCAGTTCTGCTCAAGTCCATATTAGTAGTCTCTGTCGGAACAAAAACCGGAGTTCCTGAACTCAGTTAACTACGATTAACAGGAACTTTCTGAGACAAAATGCCTTTTGTTAAATACACCATTAACTACTCTACATCCTTAAGATTTTACCCCTATTGCAATAAAAACTATGCCTCTAGTTTTCCTTCCCTAAGTGTTGTGAGTTAGTCTTGAATAAAACTATGGCTCTGAATTCAACTATGGCCACTGTGGAATAGATATTTCCAGAAAGCTCAGTGCATAAAGCTAGTTTTTAGATGGATTTTCTAGGAAGCATATTTCCAGTGAACAATAAATGTCGTACTGAGAATAAAGCTAGCAGGTTATAAGAAGTTCACCAAAAGCACAGCTTCAGAACTATTGATTACCATACATATATATTATAGAAACTGAATTAAAAATTGCATTTGAAAGTATTGTTTAGAAACAAAGTAAATTGAGAAACCTCCTCCACTTGCTAGCAGGAGTCATGAGGAAACTAGAGATTGAAAGGAAAGAATGTTGCCCACCGAAAAGAAAAGGGGGGGGAGGGGCAACAAATGTATTATTTCTATTTGTTTTATTTATTTATTTATTTATTTATTTATTTATTTATTTATTTATTTAATGTTTGTTTACTTTTGAGAGAGAGTGTGAGAAGGGGAGGGACAGAGAAGGAGGGAGACACGGATTCGGAAGCAGGCTCCAGGCCTAGGACCTGAGCTCTCAGCACAAAGCCCGATGTGGGGTTTGAATCCATAAGCTAGCCATGAGATCATGACCCGAGCCGAAGTCGGATGCTTAACTGACTGAGCCCCCCAGGTGCCCCCAAATGTATGGTTTTTAAAATCTGTTCTACAGGAACAGAAGAAATAGGTCAAAGATGGAGTGGATCAGGTAAGAGAGTAGGCAGGGCTCTGGGATGGAGTCGCATCTCTCTGCATGATTGAATTCCTGAGTTGACAGTCTTGACCTCTTTTCTCTGTGTGTCCCAGGAGCGTATGAATTTCTTCTCTCCACGAATTCACTTGGGGGTCCTTGAACTTGGTGGTATGGTCCTCTGTTGAAATAGCCAAGAGTCGATTAATTATAAAATGTGGAAATGCTGGGATTGGAATTAAGTGTGTAAAGTAAATTTGACAGGAAGTCTTCAGGACTGTCCCTAGCGCCCTCCCCTGCTGAGCATAGACTTTCCCTGCTCCTTCCCTTTATGTGAAGCCCTTTTATTTCTTAGCGTATCCTTTCAGTATTGGAAAGAGCAAGAAGTCACTTCCTTAGTACCCTGGCCTTTGCCCCAGCGTCCAGCAGAGACTTCTTATTGTACAGCGGGGCACTTCTCACCATTGTTTCCTAGTTCTCTTTACTGAATGTCAGCGACTGTGAAGGAGAGAGCGGGTGGGCACATGTGGAAGTGGAGCACATGTCTCAGGATACCACCTCTGACAGAAGGGGGTCTAGCTCACCAGGTTCCTGGGAAGGCACCTCCCAGCTTGGAATGGGTGGCATCCTTTATAAATTGGAGACCTTTATTTTGCCAAATGATGGTTTGAGGGGCTTCAAGGAACTTGCAGCTTTATGTCTGCAAACTCAAGAGGGGTTAAGAACCACTTAGGGAGGGAAATAGCAGGGAGTATGGCATCTTTTCTGAACTACAGCAGGAGCAGAAATGTCAATCTCTAGGCCGCATCTGAAATTCAGGAATAAAAAGGCTTTCCCCTCATCCCCCTCCACCCCCTCACCCTAGATGCATTTTTACTTTTTTTTTTTTTTTTTGCTTTCACTTAAAAAATAACTAAAATTAAATAATGATTATTGTTAAAATTATTTTTAATTGTGATAAAATACATATTACATTTACCATCTTAACCATTTAAAAATTTTTTTTAGTGTTTTATTTTTGAGAGAGAGAGAGAGAGTACAAGCAGGGGAGGGGCAGAGAGAGAGGCAGACACAGAATCCGAAGCAGGCTCCAGGCTCTGAGCTGTCAGCACAGAGCCCGACGCGGGTCTTGAACCCGTGAACCGTGAGATGATGACCTGAGCTGAAGTCGGACGCTTAACCGACTGAGCCACCCAGGCGCCCCCATCTTAACCGTTTTTAAATGGAATCATGTGGTATTTGTCTTTTGGTAACAGTTTATTTTGCATAATGTCCTTAAGGCTCCTCCATGTTCCAGTATGTGTCAGAATTTTAAGGCTGAATGATATTCCATTGTACGTAGATACCACGTTTTGATGGATCTGGTCCTCCATCGATGGCTATTTGGGTTGCTCCACCTTTTGGCTCTTGTGAATGTGCTGCTATGAACATGGGTGTGCAAGTGTTTTCACTTTTAATACTTGTAGGTCCTAAGCTGAGAGTCGCTAGAAAGAAAAATTAAGTCACCATGACTGTGTAGTCATAAGATAATATAACTCTCCAACTCTTTAGTACTCAGATAGGATAAGTAGTTAGGTAGAGGGATTTAAGTGTATTAGGTAATACTGTCATACAACAGAGGGTTATCCAGAATTATTTTCAATTTTTCATGCTATCTCCAACATGGCTAGAAGTATATATACTTTTTAAAATTTTCAGTAAAAGACTACAGTACATGCTATTTTCTTCCCCCATTAGATTTTCTTCTAAAGAAATTACAACTCAGCAGTTCTAGTTTCCACAAGGCCCGATAATAAATCTTCCGATTTACTTGGTAGTAAGTGGAGCCCAGGGTTAAACGTAATAGTTGTCACCACCTGTCTGTGTGGAATGGACAATACCCTGAACAGCAGGCTTGGCAGAGGGACCCATCCTGAGCCTGGAAACATGGCATCCCAACCTGCCACTACACAGGCCATAATTCTGGAGGTTCAGACATGCCAGAGATCAGATAATGTCCCCTTGAAATATGTGAAATAACCTCCTACAGAAGTGGCCTGCCATTATGTGGTTGACTGCTACTTCAAAGGGCGCATAAAGCATTACAAATAAGTTCCATTACACTCCAAAGAAAGAAGTTGCTAGAAGATAAGGAAGAGCTGGGTTCAGGAATGGCCGGATTTAGGAAGAACAACACTCAAAGTAGTAAATGAAAACATTTAGTACGTGGAGGAGGAGGTTATGAAATATTGCTATCCTTGTATCTCTGTTACCTATAAATTAACTTCAGGAAGCTACAAATGTTAGAGTAATAATTAAAGTATAATCAAGTAATTAGAAATAACAAAAATATATTACTGGAGATAATAATAACAAGAGTCAGCTCAAGCTCCACCTTCTTTTTGGAGTTCACTGACCTCTTCCCTGAGGTGTTCCCTGTCCATCTGTTACTGTGGCTCCCCAGCCCCCTCAGAGTCTCACTCACACTGGTTCGTTGGGTCTGTACCTGCCTCCCTCTAGAATATGAAATGCTCTTAAGGGAAGGGACCGTCTTGGCCAAGTGGTATCTTCCAAAGGAAACTAAAGGTAACTGAGCTGGCAGAACTGAACCAAGGATGCAAAGGGAGTATTTGCCCATATGATACATCAGAATTGGGACTGACAAAGAAAACACAAAATGAATGAAGCCCGAGGATGTAATACAGTGACTACAGTTGATAACATTGTGTTGTATAACTGAAATTTGCTAAGAGAGTGGAACTTAAATCCCTTTCTCCAAAGAAGAGAAAAAAGAGATAAATATGGGAGGTGATAGATGGGGGAGTCCTTCTACCATGTTTACATATATCATTATAAGCATGATGCACGCTTTAAATATCTTACAATTTTATTTGTCAAGTATACGTCAATAAAGTGAAATAAAAAAAAGAAAAGAAGATACAAATGTTGGAACACAATATGATGTCTGTAGTAATATTTACATTAAAAAAATTTTTTTTATGTTTATTTTTTTTTTTTTTTTTAAATTTTTTTTTCAACGTTTTTTATTTATTTTTGGGACAGAGAGAGACAGAGCATGAACGGGGGAGGGGCAGAGAGAGAGGGAGACACAGAATCGGAAACAGGCTCCAGGCTCCGAGCCATCAGCCCAGAGCCCGACGCGGGGCTCGAACTCACAGACCGTGAGATCGTGACCTGGCTGAAGTCGGACGCTCAACCGACTGCGCCACCCAGGCGCCCCTTTTTATGTTTATTTTTAAGAGGGAGAGAGGGAGGGAGGGAGGGAGGGACAGACAGAGAAAGAGGGAGACACAGAATCCGAAGCATGCTCCAGGCTCTGAGCTGTCAGCACAGAGCCCGATGCGGGGCTTGAACTCATGAACCGTAGATCATGACTTGAGCTGAAGTCGGACGCTTAACCTGACCGATTCACCCAGGTGCCCCTGAATTAATCTTTACACTTAACATTAATTAATAATACTATGTAAGAAATAACTGAAATCACTTACTAGAAAAAGAGAAAGAGGAAGAGAGGATGGAAGGAAGATTGCTTTTTCTAAGTTTCTGAGAAGAAATATCTTATTCTCTCACACTCATTCAGGTTATCAGTTATTTCTCAATTTTTGTTATGATCCCAGTAAGTTCTAGAATTCTGGGACATGCTCAATCCAGAACTACAGAACTAGATGAGTATTTGAAATACATTTGAAAGAAGAAAAAAAAAAAAAAACCTAGGTTTTTATATTTTTCCCCAAACCTGGGCTGGAAAAGTACACATAAAAAACCTCAGAAACCAAAAGCTACATCTGTAGAAGATACAGGAAGATTTTTAAAATTTTGCTTTTCAGAATTTGACATGGCATTGAAATAAACACCATTTAGTGGTACTTAAAGTAGTCAAGGAAGCCCTCTTGGACATATTGAAACAAAAGTGGCTTAAAAATTTCTTCTTCCACCTTGAAGATATTATGTTAAGTGAAATAAACCATTCACAAAAGGACAAATGCTGTATGATTCTACTTAATGTAAAGTACCCAGAATGGTCCAATTTATAGAGACAGCAAGTAGAAGGGTGGTTGCCAGAGGCTGAAGGAAGGAGGAAATGGGGAGTTAGGATTTAATGGGTACAGAGTTGCAATTTTGCAAGATGGGAAGAGTTCTGTGGATGTGGTGGTGATGGGTGCACAACAGTGTGAAGGCAGTTGATGATACTGACCGTTTAAAAATGGTTAAGATGGGGGCCTCCAGGCTGGTTCATTCAGTAGAGCCTGCAACTCTTAATCTCGGGGTTGTGAATTTGAGCCCCATGTTGGGTGTAGAGATTACTTGAAAAAAAAATGGTTAAGATGGTAAATGTTACGTGTATTTTACCACAACTAAAAACGAAAAGCTATTTCTTCTCTTTAAAGAACAGGGGAGGCAGATTTTGTAGTAGTTGGTAGTAGATAAAAGTACAAGAATTGTAGAGGGGTGGGGGGCGCCTTGATTAAGCATCCTGACACTTGATTTGGCCTCAGGTCATGATCTCATGGTTCGTGAGTTGGAGCCCCATGTTGGGCTCTGCGCGGACAGCACTGAGCCTGCTTGGGATTCTCTTTGTCTCCCTCTGTCTTTGCCCCTCCCCTGTGCATGGGATCTCTCTCTCTCTCTCTCTCTCTCTGTCTCCCTCCCTCCCTGCCTCTAAATAAACAAAAAAAATAATTGTGGGAGGAGGTAGGAGCACTTATCTGGAGGTTTGCACGAGAGGAGCGGTACCGCCAATCACACCCTTTACTGAGTGCTGCATACAGTCTCAGTGCCTCAGGGTGGCGGAGCCCCCCGGGCCACCCTGGCAGTCTGTGGGGAGCCTGTTCCCCTAGCAGGGCCACTTCACATCCTGGTGGGAAGTCCTCGGGGTGGCACGAGGTGAGCCCCTTGTTCACCAGGGCTGGCTTAACTCTTGAGTGCGCCTTTCATGGGAAAGCCCCTGAGCTCTACAGTACGCTGGCTGCACCTGCTAAGACAGGCCCTGACTTCTGTCCAGGTCCTGCGTCCGTGTCCTGCAGTGTTCAGAAAAGTAGATTACCTTCAACTGGAACTGGTAGGCCGGGAGGGAATCCTTGTTCCTGAGGCTGTCTGTCTCAGCCTGTGCAGCCAGCAAGTCCACTGCTCTGGATGCTTCCAAAACACCACCCGGTCCCACACGCATGGGGTTCCTGAATTGCCCAGCTCTGAGGCGGCAAGCCTTTGGGAAGTAAGATAAGCTAATTTACAGGTGAAATGATAATCTGCTTTAAAGCACTTTAAAGCACTTTAACAGACACTTTTATAACACTCCTTTAGAAGGATCGGATATGATAACCTGTGAGAGAGAGCCAGATTGTGCACTAGGCAAATCTGAGGATGCCAGGAGAGAATGGGACTGTCCCTGGAAGGCAGCCAGTTGTCTCATTTTCCTGTCGTTTTCCCTGGAAGGTGCTCTGTGATGGCCAGCCCAGGTTTTTCTTAGGACTGTTGCTGAATTGTCTTAAATTAGCGACCAGTTTCAGAAGGTTTGCTTCAAGAGGTGGAGACAGTCGCTGCCCCAGGCTGTGGCTGCTCTGTGTCAAGTATGACAGCAGCTCCTGGAGGCTGTGTCAGCTGTGAGAACACGATTTCTCTCCATCATCCCACACAGACAGCTCTGGAGTCTCCAGGGAACCTGGCCAGGCCCTGTGGATGGCTTTCTATAGATCTGCCCCCATTCCTGGAGGAACATCCCAATGTGGATACCCGCCCGAGGCTGTGGGGGAACATTGCCACTTCTCTAATATTCCTGTATCCTCAGCAGTGTTAAAACTCACAGGAACTAGAGAGAAAAGGAACCAGAGAGACCCAGGCTAGCATTTCAGTTCTCGTGTTGCTTTGGGGAAAGTATAAAAAATGACATCTCTGAGGCTCGGTTTCCTTATTTGTCAGATAGGAACAATAAGAGTAATTTCTCTGTCACTTCCAGCAGCAGTAGCTGTGAATCCGTCAAGGGCACAGAGCATCAGAAGGTTAAGGGTGGAGATTGGAGTTGGGGGCAAGAAGTGTGTGCTGAGGAAGTTCTTTGGAAATGTCTGTCACTGTATCAGTATACATGTTCTTACTTGTGGCTTTTTAATTTATGAATTATAATAAGACATAGTTTTCTGTCTTACTGAATTTAGATTCCTCTGTCTGGTGTGGGCTTTCCTCATTAAAGGGTGTTAAGGTTGACAGGTTTTATTCTCTCCCTCTCTTCCCCCCTCTTCTCCCCTACCTTCACACTCAACTTGAACTATAGTCCTTGGGTAGGAGTCCAATAAGGAGCCTGTCCTGATTGCTTGGGAGTTTATTATATGGCTGGCAGGTTATTGCGTGAACATAGAGTAAACCCCTAGGATAGTAAATAATGTGATTAAGATTAGTCTTCAAAAGGAGGCAGCCATACTCTTGTAAAAATTTAACCTTATAGCCAGGAAGTGCCATTAAATTGGGTTAACAGTTCTTGCTGCTGCTTATAAACTTAGAAGCAGGCCCAGAGACCAGGAATTTAATCTGAAACCTGATTCTCTTTTGTTCACAATGAATCACATACATTTGGAAAGGAAGAGAATTATAACAACATTCCTGTTTTAGCTAGTCTCCCTTTACCAAAAACCAGATGAAAAAAATTGCAGCAGTTTTAAGGCTATCTTGCCTCCACGCCTCTTGTATATTTGCTGCCAGAGAAAGAAAAACTTCTGTTTATAATAACAACATCCACCCCACTGTCCAAAAAAGGTTCTGTCTAATTTCTAGTCTGATAAAACCCTGCCCAATTATTGATTTTGGACAGCTAAAACCTATTGCAGCCAAAATCTGGGTTTTGACAGTACATTAGAATAGCACCGTATTTCATTAACTCAAAGACGCCATACATTGTAAGATACCTCCTGATTTCAGAGATGTTAACATGGATCTTAGACTTGGTGAAAGACAGCACAAGAATTTTCCTTTATAAATTTTGAGTAAGTAAAATTTAGAAGACTTTCTTACCTCCTCCTGAAAGGGCTATTGGACATATATATTCTTTTACAATGAAAAGAAATTTTTCTTTTTGAAAAAAAATTAATTTTATTACATTTCTGAAAATAACAGTATTGGTCCTTCTATATCCCTAAATCAGGGTTGGGACTCTGCAATATCTTCAGTTATTTTTTACTTTCTTAGTTTAAATTTCATATGATCTTGCTATGCTAAGACACCTGTTTTTCAAATTTGGGCTTTTATTATTTTTTTCTCTTTCTTTCTTTTTTTTTAAATATAATTTATTGTCAAGTTAGCTAACATACAATGCATACAGTGTGCTCTTGTCAAATTTGGGCTTTTAAATGCAGGCTGTTAGTTATTCTAAGAGGAAATTGCTAAATTAAAAAAATTTTAATATACATTATTCATTAAAAGTCATGTAAGAGGGGCACCTGGGTGGTTTAGTCGATTGAGCATCTGAATTCAGCTCAGATCATGATATCACTGCTTGTGGGTTCGAGCCCCATGTTGGGCTCTGGGCTGACAGCTCAGAGCCTGGAGCCTGCTTCATATTCTGTATCTCCCTTTCTCTCTCCCCATCCCCTACACTCTCTCTCTCTCTCTCTCTCTCTCTCTCAAAAATAAGTAAACATTTTAAAACTTTTAAAAAAGTTATATAAGATTAAAATAGATATGTATGGGGCGCCTGGGGTGGCTCAGTTGGTTGGGCGACCAACTTCAGCTCAGGTCACGATCTCATGGTCTTTGGGTTGGAGCCCCATGTCAGGCTCTGTACTGACAGCTCAGAGCCTGGAGCCTGCTTCAGATTCTGTGTCTCCCTCTCTCTCTTCTCCCCACCTTGTGTTCTATCAAAAATAAACAAACATTAAAAAAATTAAAAATAAAATAGGTATGTATAGTTATTATAGTCAAGGAAATATATCATTGCAGAAAATTTGGAGAGATGATAATATTTTAATGTTTGCAAAGCTGCATTAGGTATATCGATTAATCACCAGATTTACATATTGGAAGTTATTCTCTTATAAATTAGTGTCGTATTTTGATAGGTTTTAATTCTCTCCTTTCCTCCAACTCTTTTTATTTGTACTTTACTAGTCTTACGTGTGTCTATTTTTTTCAGATTACTATCTTGGATGCAAAACGGAGCATGAACATTGGGATATTTCTTAAGCAATTTAAGAAGTAAGGTTTTTGCACATATTTGCATCTTTAGTCTCATCCACACTGTCAGCATCAGTCTGGGTGTGGCTGAGCTGAAATTCAGCTTCTAATAAAAGCAAAAGTCATTCCTCATACTTGTATATCCTTGTTAGATACATGGTGTGATGAGTACCCAAGTGTCTGTCATTCTCTGCTGTTTTCCTGCATGAAAACAGAACCTAGTGGCTTGAAGTACAGGGAGAGTTGCCTAGGGGTGTCTGTTCAAGCCTGTCATGTCAGGGAATTTATAAATTCATCTGTAGTGTTGCCCCTCGAGTGGAAGTTGGACTGGTGAGTCAACAGTGGTTAAATGCCAGTGTTCTAAAGTGGAAAGGAAAGGCTCGCCAGGTTTCCATGTGACCAAAGGGGATTGCTTTTCTTCACCCAGAGAAGACCCCCAGTGGTTGCTGCCTTTCTGGGATGCCCAAGGATGGGCTTCTGGGTGAAGAGCGTGTCAACATCCCTGCTTTCCCTGGCAGTGGGGCTCTTGTGATCACTGACACAGCATGTCCCTCAGACTGGGAAGAAGGCGGGATGGCAGGAGGGTGGAGGTGATTTGTTTTAATTTCCACTGGCTTGTGTTTCTTTGGCACTTCAGCAAATGTGAAATGGAATCTGATTAATTGTCTTTTCAAGGTCTCCTCAGTCCATCGTAGAAGATATTCATCAAGGAAAGAGTGAACATTATGGATCAGAGACGCTGCGAGAATTTCTTAAGCTTTTGCCAGAGTCAGAGGAGGTAAGGAATTTGGCACATGAATTTTAGATGTTAGGAGTGATGATAAAACCTTAACATTTTTCAGAGTGTCAAAACTCACATGGGAAGGGGACTCTGCTACTCGGAGCCAGAGTTTTCTCACCTAAAAGTAAAAAGTCACCTAAGAGAGGGAGTGTAAGTTGTGGAGTTAGGGAATCTAGGTTTAAACTGGAGCTGTACCCTTGCAAGTTTCCTAACTCCAGTGAACTCAGTTTCCACACCTATGCAGAGAGGATGATGGTGCTTGCCTCGCTGGATTGTCAGGATGCTGAAAGCCTAGCTATGCGCTGGATGTGGTACTCGGCATGTGGGACCTGAATATGAACTTTGGTTTCCTTTTCCATCTTCCAGTGATGGTTTTTGCCTAGGCTGTACCCAGGTTATTTTATAAATACATACACTTTTTAAACCAAAAAGTAAAACGAAACCGCTTTGGGATGGATATGCTCTAAAATTTTGGAGAGGTAGGTAAACTGTTAATAAATGTCTAATTGACTAAAAGGTGAAAATTGCTGTGATAGCAATATAGTACTACAATATAAAGTTATTGATCTTTTTTTTGGACTGAATTAACTGTTGAATGGTTAGGAGCTTGATAGAAAAAAACAGTTTATAACATTGTCATGTTGCCGATTATTTTTGAAGAAGGGGACCCTGAAAAACTTCAGTAAGAAATTACATGAATACATATGCTTGCAAACATTTGAATAATACAGAATCTTAAAGTAAAAAGTGTAAGTTATCCTTTCTACACATACCACTGCTTCCTCCTCCCGCATCCCTCTCTTCTTCCCAGACATAATTTATGGAATTCGACTTTAGTGCCATTGATAACAAGAGAAGTATATATCTGTAATTTTTCTTTTATATCGATCAATGATAAACTCACAATGCCAACTTGAGGGTCTTACGAGGTAACTGGATATTCTAGGTGTATTTGGTAACCTGAACCTCTCTTTCTATGTCAGGTTTTCTGTTTGCAAATTAAGTGTAATTTATCTAAGCTAAGATTAATTAACAGCATTTATTAATGTTAGTGGAGGGTCTTAAAGTCCTGAAGGGAAGGTACATTAAATCATAATTTACCCTGGGTCTTATATGCTAAACAGTCCTTAGTCTTTTTCTTTTTCTCTTTTTTTAATGTAAAGAATGAGAGTCCCAAAAACCTTTAATGAGGATGGATAGGATTTAATTGATTTGAATTTTAAAAGGATTGAGTTGTTCTCAAAATCTTACTCCTGCTTGGGCTTTTTTCGTGCCTCCTCCTTAGGGCTGTTCTGGTTCCCACTCCTAACTGACCTCATCGTTTATTTAAGTGAGGATCAGATTTGATAGTACATGTGAATATGCTCTAAAAAACTCTGAGTTTCTAACTAAATGGAGGTTAGGCATGGGGGAGACTGCCAGCTTTGTGCCATGAAGAGCTGGCAGATTAAGTACAGTTTTCTTAATGTCTTCATTTCTGATTTTAAATTCAGAGGTGATTAGAGAATGCAAAGGCTGTGGAAGACTCTGGGATTTTTCAGAGAAGCAGCTTAGCTGTCAAACCTCTCGTATTTAAAAGAACCCTGCTTTTTGAGTTGTGTGTGGGATATAATTCAAATGTGTGGTGGGGGGGATGTTAAGGGCAAGATGACGAAAACCCACCCAGGCGCTGCCCTGAGTCCTGAGGCTTTCACTCACCCCCAGACAATTAGCTGACCCCGGAGACAGTGTCCTGCTGGGATGAAACACCGCCCTGGGATCCTGACAGGCGTCCCAGCCACTGAGCCAGGCTGCAGCTGCTGCTCCCTCCTCTGCAGGGTCATCCTCAGTCTGAATATCCGACAAGCTTGGTCACACTCCTTCTTGTTTACATTACTGACTCTTGGCTTCAGTTCACCACACCCTCCACACTCAACTGGGAGCTTCCTTCAGCAGGAACACCCTGACAGTCCCCCGGGCATCTTGGCGCCCCTCCCTAACCCACTCTGGGGCTCTGCACTGGCCTGGCCAGGGAGTCTTAGGGAAAGCCGAAGCCACCTCATGACCAGTGCCCCCTGTAAGGCCTTGTTGTGAGTACTGCATGGCCTCTGGCACCACCCGGACCAGGGCCGACCCCAGAGTCTTGGTGGAGGGTGGAGGATGGGGATGAGGCCAAGAGGGAGTCAGTGCCAAGTGAGAGAGGTTTAGGAATGTGGCAGAAATATGTTAATAAATGCACAAGTGTCTGCGTAACTGCATGTTGCTAAGTCTGTGGTGTAACGTTCTGTGCTCGTTTTTTGCACAAGAAGGGACTAAACATTTATTGAGTGTCCCCATGTTCCAGGCACTGGGCAGGGCAAAATCCAGTCGAGCGAGATAATGTGCTCAAGTGCGTCCATAGCCCAGTGCCTGGCACATAGAAAGTCACTAAACCATAGCTGGGATTATTTAGTGTGTCTCTTTCATTTAATTCTTCTAGCAACATTGTAAGATACTCCTCATTTTACAGAGGGGAAACTGAGGCTCACACAAGTTAGCCAGAGCCCATCTAGTGGCACATAGTTGATAAGCCGTTGAGGAAGGTGGATTTGCGCGTGATTTGAGCCCACAACAGTTCCTTCTGCTGCGCTCCACTGCCTCGCTTTGAGGAAGGAAGGGCAAAGGTTCTCAAGACCCCGCCTTGCACCGCACTGGCTTCCCAGCCTTTTCATCGCCCCTACTTTCACAGAGGACCAGTGTGAGTGTCACTTGAATGATACCGTAATCTTATCAGCATGTTGAAAATACGAGCGGAAACAGCCCTTTTCTGTCCCGCATTCTCAGCTGACAAGCCAGCAGAAGGTTAATTTGTTTTCAGGATCTCTCTGCCCTTCACCACAAATCTTTTATCTGGCGTTGTTTGTTCATCTCGCCTTAAACTCGTAGTTGAAACTTGCAGAGGAAGAGGGTAGACCCAGAAATAAAAGCAGTGGGAGTGGGTTCTTTGTCCTGAAAAGTATTCCTGTGCCCAGAGAGGGGACAGGGAAGAGGCTTGTGTAGGAGCCGGGAGGACGGTGGAAGGGAGCCCTGACCCAGCCTGCAAGCCCTTCCCTGTGTTGGGGCTGGTGCCCCGTCCCTGCATCACTGTCAAGGATAAAGGGCGGGAAGGTGGTAGAGATTTTCTGTTCTCTCTGGCATCAGGTTGGTTGCGTCCTTTGACATTTTCATCACTTCATCCCTACCTTCTTTGCTGACTCTGCCCCTGGGAGGGGAATGACAGGGGGGAAGCCCCAAGGTCTTCTGTTGGGTGAGTTTGTTGGTGGGAAATCTTGCTATTTCAAGGCCATGTGAGTGGAATTAGATGGGATGAAGGAGGTCTGCCCTTTGGAATGTGTGAGTCTTAAGGAGCATGCTGTTTGCTATTAGGACAGAAACCGGGCACAGCCAGGTCATAATGAGAGTCACTTGGCTCAGCCAACAAAATTATGCCTAACAATGTTTGATAAATGCTGTTTGATGATGACGAGAATGCACAATAATTATAGGGTTTGTTCACCTCTCTTTTACCTCCCTACCACTGCGAAGGTACGATAATCCCTCTTAATGAACATAAGGCTCATTTTGAAATGGAACTAAGAACTGTATACATGGCACTTAAATTCAGGACTATCTTTCCATCACCATTCTCTTGAAATCCATAAACATTTTTTTAGCTCTTTATACAAGTGAAGGAGATTAATCATTGTTCAGTTAGAGTTGAGCACATGTTTAATAGAAATATCTACCAAGTTGATTTAGCATGACCTATTCCTATGTTTTAGACAGAAAATTGTGCTGTTTTCAGAAGCTTTGCACATGCTGCATAGATGGTCTTACAAAAGGTACAACCTCAATCTGCCCCTGCCCATATATAGTGAACTACCAAACTCTAGTTCACAAGGGATCAGGATTCATCCTGTGGCTTTCTCGGTTCAGCCAGGCACTGGTTTGGGTTTAGCTAAACCAGAAATTCCGTCTGCCCTTAAACTGAGTATGGCTAAAAATGGTAAATTCACTTTGGGGCCCTAAAGGTAGGGGAAATAATGCAGTTTGATAAATGGCTATTTTCTGCCCGGTGGGGAAAAAAAACCCAAAACCAAAAACACCACAGTCTTAACCACCAGTGAGTCTGCACTATTACGTTTTGAATTTTCAGGTAGTTGATGTAGCTACTTCAGCTTGTGGATCTTTGCAGATTTTCCCTCCCCTGTGTTTTGGAACTGTCGTTTCCTATTTTCCAAGAGACAGAGACATCATGTTATTTTTATGGGACCCCCCCATAACCCAGGGGATGGAAGAGAGTAGTAAGCTTTATAAAGAGTCCTGAGAGATGGTAGGTGCTTATTGGCAACAGTTAGCTGCAGAGATAGGCCGTCTACTTAAAAGTAGTCCCAAGGTTCTACTTACCGTAAAGTATTTTTGTTGGAAGATGCTATACTACTACAGGGGACGTAAAAGAGTTTCTTCCACTGGGTGGGTCCCGTTTTCTATGTGAGGAAGGCATTGACTTGCTCTGATGCAGTTTGAGAACTCTCTCTTTGCTTCCATCCCCACCTGCTAGCTGTTTGGCTATGTTCCCATGTCAGAACTCTTTTGTTTTTCTTTGCTATGGTTGAAGGAATAACTTTTAGTTGAGTTTAATGTTTTACAAGAGTAATGCATGTTCATTGTAGACGTGAGAAAATAAAAATGAGCAGCAGAAGAAAACAATAGTCGCCTTAATCCTATCACCCGTGTAAGTGGCCCTTTTTAGTCTTTTGCCTGTGTATAAGGTGTGTACATGGAGGGTGGGGGGGTGCATAGTGGACGCTTTTTAAAAAATTTATAGAAATGGGATCTGACTGTATATATTGTTTTATTACTTGATTTTTTTCATAGGGGGAAGTCTTGACCTTGACCTCAGCTGCTTAAGCCATTTTCCTTTTTACCTTCCTTCTGGAGAGCCAGAGTGTAGTGGCCTCAGCACACAGTATCCCCTTCCTATAAAGTTACTCTTGTGGAGGGGGACTTGGGCCACAGCAAGGTCGGTTAGCACTTACCCAGTCAGAATATTTTATATCCAGAATACCCAAAATATTAAGATTTTTTCATTAAGAACTTAGAGGACCAGGGGCGCCTGGGTGGCTCAGTCGGTTAAGCGTCCGACATTAGCTCAGGTCACGATCTCGCAGTCAGTGAGTTTGAGCCCTGTGTCGGGCTCTGGGCTGATGGCTCAGAGCCTGGAGCTTGCTTCCGATTCTTTGTCTCCCTCTCTCTCTGCCCCTCCCCCGTTCATGCTGTGTCTCTCTCTGTCTCAAAAATAAATAAACGTTAAAAAAAAATTTTTAAAAACAAACAAAAAAAGAACTTAGAGGACCATGTTATAATGGTAACCCAGTCTTTTCTGTCTTCTCCCAGTGATCTCCCTTCCAGATTATAACTTTACAGAAAATTTTCATCCTTAGATCTGACCCTTTAGTAACCTCCCTGAGGATTCCTGTGGCTCCGGTTCTGTGGTTTGATCGGGATTGTTTATACCCACAAACGTGACACAACTCTTCTCTTTCTGATTTGTTTGGTTTATCTTCTTTCAAAAAACAACATAGTAAATGTGGTGATTGCCTTTTCTGTCTTTTCTTGGACCTACATTTTTGATTTGAATTGAGCACTGAAGTCTCATTTTCTTAAAGGAATTTTAAGACGAAATTTAAAATAATGTTACCTTTTAATCATAAGTTATTTTTTTGTCTGCCTTCTTTTCCATTTGTCTTTTAGATAAAGAAATTAAAAACATTTAGTGGAGATGTGTCCAAGCTGTCGCTGGCAGATTCCTTTCTGCACTACTTGATTCAGGTGCCAAAGTAAGGATAATCCATCACTCTTCTTTTCAGAGTAAGGTTTTAAAATTAATGACATAAAATTCTACAGTTTTACTTTTTATTTTTCAGCTATTCACTTCGGATTGAAGCCATGGTGCTAAAGAAGGAATTTTTACCTTCTTGTTCTTCTCTATACACAGACATAACAATTCTAAGAACTGCTACAAAAGGTAAGTGAATGCGTGATGCTTCGTGTAATTTCTTTTTATTAATTTTGGTAGCAGTTTATTTTATTTTAATATTTATTCTTTTCTTACTCGTTTTTGAGAGACCGAGGGAGACAGAGTGCGAGTGGGGGAGGGGCAGAGATAGAGGGAGACACAGAATCCGAAGCAGGCTTCAGGCTCTGAGCTGCCAGCACAGAGTCCAATGCAGGGCTCGAACTCACAAACCGTGAGATCATGACCTGAGCTGAAGTCGGATGCTTAACCGATTGAGCCACCCAGGCACCCCAAATATTTATTCTTTTTAGTAAGCATTCTTCTCTTAATTTTTACAAATTCATTTACTTTTTTAATTCCAGTGTGCTTAATGTACAGTATGATCTTAGTTTCAGGTGTGCAATGTAGTGTTCAACAATTCTATACATCACTCGGTGTTCATCATGACAAGTGCACTCCATAATCCCTATCACCTCTTCCTCCCATCCCCCCACCTACCTCCCCTCTGGTAAACACCAGTTTGTTCTCTGTAATTAAGTCTGTTTTCTTGTTTGTCTCTTTTTCTCTGTTTTTGTTTCTTCCATTCCACATATGAGTGAAATCATGTGGTATTTGTCTTTCTCTGACTTATTTCACTTAGCATTATATCCTCTAGATCCATGCATATTGTTGCCAATGACAAGATTTCATTGTTTTTTATAGTTGACTAATGTTCCATTGTATATATATATATATATATACACCATGTTTTCTTTATCCATTCATCAGTCAGTGGACACTTGGGTTGCTTGCATATCTTGGCTATCGTAAATAATGCTGCTATAAACATAGGGGTGCATGTATCCCTTTGAATTAGTGTTTTCATATATTTGGGGTAAATACCCAGTAGTGGAATTACCAGATCATATGGTAATTCTATTTTTCAGTTTTTGAGGAACCTCTGTACTGTTTCCCACAGTGGCTGCACCAGCTTGGTATTAGCCTTTTTTTTTTTTTATCTTAAAAAAATTTTTTTTAATGTTTATTTCTTTTTGGGAGACAGAGTGCAAGCGGGGTGGGGCGGAGGGGGGAGGCAGAGAGAGAGGGAGTCACAGAATCTGAAGCAGGCTCCAGGCTCTGAGCTGTCAGCACAGAGACTGACACAGGGCTCAAACCCACGAAGCGCGGGATTGTGACCTGAGTGGAAGTCGGACGCTTAACCGACTGACCCACCCAGGAGTCCCGGTATAAGCTTATTTTTAAAAACTATTCAATTGATGGGGCGCCTGGGTGGCTCAGTCGGTTAAGCGTCCGACTTCAGCTCAGGTCACGATCTTGCAGTCCGTGAGTTCGAGCCCCGCGTCGGGCTCTGGGCTGATGGCTCGGAGCCTGGAGCCTGCTTCCGATTCTGTGTCTCCCTCTCTCTCTGCCCCTCCCCTGTTCATGCTCTGTCTCTCTCTGTCTCAAAAATAAATAAAATGGTGAAAAAATAAATAAAAATTAAAAAAATAAATAAATAAAAACTATTCAATTGAAATTAGAAGTGCAAGCGCCTAGATCTGCTACACCCTAAAAAGGGAAATGAGATATTACCTGGGATGACAATTAAGGTTTATTTCCATTTACTTTCCTCCCTAAGTAATTAATTGATTAATTAGTCAATTAATTAGCCAATTAATCCATCAGTGAGCATATTATCCTCCTGTAGAAGAAGGTTTCTTTCATCCCAAGCTTCAGAGTAAGCCTTGCTGCTTGCAGCTTGCTCTTCTTCCTCTCCCAGGTCAGCTTTCTCTGACTATGCAGTGTGTAGTGTCTGCTTGTGGGTGCTGGCTCCTGCTCAAAGCCTGGGCACCTAGGCCAGCTGCATTTTTCCTCCCCCACTCTGGCCCCTGGTGTCCAGGACCTGCTTTGCCGGAAGCATACCTCCTTGCCTCCTGACTCCTCCTGGGCATCTCCAGCATGACTCTTCTACAGGTTCCTGATAGTTCTGCCCCCTGTTTCCTCTCCCACCTGCTTCCCCTCAAGACTCTAACACCTGGTGGGCTATTTACATTTGAGAGCAGCCAATGGGTTATGTCTGTTTCTTTGAATAGCTTGCTTACGCAGCTTGGATAGACTCCTGAGAGCTGCTCTGCTGTCTCACTCCACAGTGATGAGGTTTGGCCTTCTGGCATTTCTGGCGCTGAGCAGGCAGGCCTCGCATGTGTGTGGGCACTCCTCATCTCCAAGGCAGAGTCCCTAGTGCTCCCTACCCCTCACATTTTCCAGGGTTTTCAGGGCCAGCCTGATTCCCTCTTGGTTGTTTTCTAGATTTCTAGTTATCAGTTAAGAGTAGAACTGTTGATTCCTATTTGATTTTCCTGTTTAGTTGCTCTGGTCTGTGTTGAGATAAAATGTTTCTCTTCAGTCCATCCTATTCATTTTAGAGAGGAGACTAAGAATTAAGGACGATTTTTCTTCTTTCAGTAGAGAGGCCTTTTAGAATTTTTTTCCTGGGGGCGCCTGGGGAGCTCAGTCAGTTAAGCATCCAACTCGGTTCAGGTCATGATCTTTGCTGTTCGTGGGTTTGAGCCCTGCATTGGACTCTGTGCTGACAGATCAGAGCCTGGAGCACATATCATACTCTGTGTTTCCCTCTCTCTTTGCCCCTCCCCCACTTGCACTCTGCCTCTCTCTCTCCTTCAAAAATAAATAAACATTAAAAAAAATTTTTTTTTAATTTTTTCCTGTACACCAAGGCTATCGCAGCAATGTTGGAAGAGTTGTTCTTCCTCTTCAAATCGAGTTGGAGGAATAGTTTTCATAATGAGCAAGGCAAATTTGTGGGCACGGTGGAAACGTTTCTTATCTGGTTAACCTTGAAATACTGGCCTTCTTAGATAACATAATACAGGCAATGATCCAAATGTAAGTTTTTGTAAGTAATACCACACTTATTGGAGAATATGAACTTAAAAAAATCATAGGTGACATTTTATTTTCTATATATCGTGTAATTTTAATAAGCTTTTTTTTAGCTTCTTAAATACATTAACAATTTTTAATACTGTTTATTTGCACAGATGTGTGTACAAAAGCCTCTGTGTTTGTTAAAGAACTAATTTAAATGGGCACTTAAGTGGCTCAGTCGGTTAAGTGTCTGACTTTGGCCCAGGTCATGATCTCATGGTTCAAGGGTTCGAGCCCTACACTGGGCTCTGTGCTGACACCTTGAAGCCCATTTCACATTCTCTGCCCCCTCTCTCTTTGCCTCTCCCCTGCTCACTTTCCCCTCTCTCTCTCTCTCTCAAATGAACATTAAAAAGATAAATAAATAAAAATAAAGAGCTAATTTAAAAACATATTACAGTGAGAAGCTCCTTTTTAACCTTTAAGCCAATCCAAATGAAATGTATAGTTTTGAATAAAATAAACAGATTCTCTGGGTGCTTGGCCCCTAAGGGTTAGTGCTTTGCAAGTTATTTACATGCCATCCCAACCTGTTTATTTTTTATCTCCTTGTAGCTCCTTGACTAAGCAGAATGTTGCTCTCTGTTTGCAGGTTCTATAAATGTAGTCTCAAAGGCTAATGGATATAAAGGGAAAAAATAAACAATTGCTGAGAAAAAGGTTATTCCTGTAACAGTATGCTGCTTTTCATAAGGCCTTTGCATTTTCCACTACTTGAAACTTTTCATTATGGAAGTATTTTGTGAAACTTAACTATCATACCTATTCGATTCCCAGGTAAACACTAGGACGTGGATTACCGGTAGCAAATGGTGCGTTAGATCTACCACAGCATGTGCTGCTTTATTTGTTTCCTCCAGTTTTTGTATGCAGTGTAGGGTCAGAGTTTGCTTCAGACTCTCCTGAACTTGGATGTGGTCGCTGTCGTGTGCATTTAAGCTGAAGGGACTGTGGTGTGTTCTTTTTTGACAGAGTTGATGCTGTGTGAGGAGCTACATTCAATATTACACTTGGTGCTGCAGGCGGGGAACATCATGAATGCAGTAAGTAAAATTCAAAAGCATTAAAATGTTGCGTTTCTCACTTTATTTGTCTGTGCAGAGGTATATGTATATATTTTTTCTTTTGATTTGTCTTCTTTAGGGAGGGTATGCTGGCAATGCAGTAGGATTTAAACTGTCTTCTTTGCTCAAATTGGCAGACACAAAAGCAAACAAGCCTGGGATGAATCTTCTGCACTTTGTTGCACAGGTATGTGGAAATGGTGACTTCAGAGAGAGAACGAGTGTGAATCGTCCCCGGGGGTGGAGAGGTTTTTCCCAGGTGTAAGGGGGCATCACACAGAAATAGGAAAGGGTGTGGTGGGTTCTAAGAAGGTTCTCTTTGCAGAAGCACTCTGCAGATTCCTGAGCTGAACTGTGCCTAGGGTTGTAGGACAGTAGCAAAGAGGAGGGGGTGGGGGAGGCAGGGGACAGGGTTGGCAAAAGCCGATTATGAAGAGTTCACATCCTAAATGCTGGGGAATTTGGATTCATGCTGTAGCGTTTTGGAGCCAGCAGAAGTTCATGCACGGCATAATGGCATGAGCAGGTTGGCTTTGTTTTTAGGAAAATAAGGCAATATGGAGAATGGGCTGCAGTGGAGAGAGAACTAGAAATAGGGCACCTCTTGGCAGAAGTTGGCTGTGATCGCTTGGCAAGAGCTGAGAATCAGAGTCCTAGCCACGTGGATGGAGAGCAGAGGCCTGGGTGTGAGACATTCCCAATGTTGGGTTGACTAGATTTGTAAGTGTAGAGTGAAGGGGTCAGAGCAATGAAAAAGATCACCTCCACTGGTGTCCCTCTGTGAACTGTAGGTTAGCTCGCCTTGGCACGAGCACAGGGTTTGGTATCTTCCCCCTGTCCATCACCTCCATTTCTGACTGGGTCTTTGTGATACCGAAACAACCAATTACAAAGTGGAAAGTCAGCCAAAGACAGTTGCCTCTTTGTTGTTAAATTACCTCAAATTACAAATTACATCGATTTGTTTTTCCTTCATTGGATCACCTTTGTTGTTTTGACAGCAATCACACAGATGTAGGTTTAAGCTGGGGAGGAAGCTGGGCTCGTTTCTAGTGTGAGCTTCAGAACAGGATGGAATTAGGATTTTGACTTGTCCTTTATTAGCTGTACTTCCTCAGACAAGTTACTGAAACATTAAGACCCTCAATTTCTTCATCTAATCATGGGGCTAGTGATACTGCAAAACAGGTAACCAACAGGGTTGAAGGGGATCATTCCATAAAGTGCCAGACTCGTGTTTGGCACAGAGTAAGCGCTCCGTAAATAATACACACAATTACTATGACATTCTTCAGAAGACAAAGGACATGTTGAACTCAGGGCTAATTTAAAAGTTAATTTTCAGGGCGTTAAAACCAGAAAATGTCTTCCTTACCCTATGTGCCTTGAAGGTAGCCTTCTGGCAGTTCTTTTATTTATTTATTTAAAACGTTTTTGTTGTTGTTGTTGTTGTTGTTTTGGTTTGGTTTTGGTTTTGTTTTCTTGAGAGAAAAGCATGTGAGTGGGGGAAGGGGCAAAGAGAGGGAGAGAATTCCAAGCAGGCTCTGTGCTGTCAGCTCAGAGCCCAGCATGGGGCTCAGTCTCACGAACTGTAAGATCTTGACCTGGGCCAAAATGAAGAGTCAGACGCTTAACCAAATGAGCCACCCGGTGCTCCCCTGGCAGTCCTTTTAGATCCACGTATCCAGGTGCTCTAACTTGGTCCCTACCCATGTGGGGATGTTTCCGGAGTTGGTGATTGCTTCCTTCATACCTACCTTCCTTGTATCCTCTGAACAGATGAAGAATGCAAATACCTCCATGGCTTGTGCACCTTCTGATTAAAGTCATTTTGCAAACTGGTTTAACAGCTGAAGGTATCTTGGTCATATACAGGCACACTCATAGGTATGGGTGGTATTTAAGCAGAATTTATTGGATTCTCTTAGAAACAATGGGCCCTGCTAAGCTACCACCCACTTCCATTGACTCTGCATGCACATGAATTGTATTTCACGTCAGGATCGGTTGCTCTGGGAAGTTAAATATATCTTGAGAGTAGGGGAGTTCTGGTAAATCTTGTTAAGAATATCAGAGTTCATGTTTCAGTGAATTGCTTTGAATATACCAAGCATAAAAACAAGAACTTTAAGGTTCCTTTAAGCCTTGGGAAAATTGTTTCCTTCCAGTTTTATACATACAGTGAGAGAAAATTCTGTTTTTATTCTAGGAAGCCCAAAAGAAAGACGCCATTCTTCTAAACTTTTCTGAAAAATTGCATCACGTTCAGGAGGCTGCTAGGTAAGCAAGGAAGACTGAAAGTGAATTGTAAGATTCACATTTTTTGAAGCTATTTTTTAATGAAAACTGGTGAAGATATTATAACTTTAAAAAGTTTTGTCTTGTTGAATTTTCAGACCTTCCTTTTATTTGCTTACAGAGGTGTGTGTGCATCTTTGGAAATTGGGGGTTTTGAAAACTTAATCTTTTATTTTTAAGCTAAAAACCCCATTTCAGTCTTTTCTAATGAATATCATCAGTGTAAAAACAGTATGGATTGAGAACTTCAAATCCCTCCACACCCAACAGGTAGAGCTCAAACAACACAGCCTATTACCTCGGGAGTTGGCATATATCAGTCAAACGTCCAGGGCTGTTTCCCTGTAGAATCTAACATGGTACATTGATTTTCTACTGCATTAGAAGAAGTTGGAACCATACCAAGGGTTGTGAAAGGATTGTATTTAAATTAGTCACTCAACAGAGAAAGTAGCTACCGAACATAAAGCTGTGTTTACATCACTTTAATTTGCTTCTTATCCCAGTGTAAATGAGTGTTTTAATGTAGCTATAATCTGTGTATATGTACTATGTTGAGTTCCGTGTTTTTATTTTTTATAAGTTTATTTATTTTGAGAGAGAGCACGGGAGGGGTGGAGAGAGAGGGAGAGAGGGAATCCCAGACAGGCTCCGCATTGTCATGTCAGTGCAGAGCCTGATGTGGGGCTCGAACTCATGAACTGTGAGATCACAACCTGACCCAAAATCAAGAGTCGGACCCTCAGCCAGCTGAGCCACCCAGGCTCCCCAGAGTTCTGTGTTTTTAAATTTACAGCACATATCTATGTATCCAGTGGTAAATCCAGCTTTCCCAGAAAGAAGCCCTAATTTGTAGCACCTGCTGATTTCCATAGTGTAAATACTGCTACGGTGGCAGATTTCAAGCTACCCGTGTGGCCTTACTGAGGGAGGAGCTGGGAGGGGATGCCAACACCCACAGTGGCCTCTTGCAAGCTGGCTCCGGCACCCTTCGTGTTACCTGCTTGTTATCTGTGTGACTGTTTCTAGTTAGGGGAGCCATGAACCATATGCATAAATACACAAGCCGCAGCTTTTCAAGCTAAGCCCTGTCATTGGCCAGTGGCTCAGTATTATTAACTGTGAACATCTAACCACAGATTACATGTCTTTCCCAAAGGGAAATTATTGGTCCAAAGTTGTGAATAGTTCATAGTTCATGTTTATAGATTTTCAGATTATTCCCCCAAAGAATGAGCCTCTTAAAAGATATAAACTGTTTCGGTTTTGAATTTCTGAAAGCAACTTGTGTGAGAATATTTTTTCCTCTGACTAGTATAGAAATGTTACTAAGAGGTGTACATAGAAATAATCATTACATTTTTGTTCTGACATTTCTGGTTAGATGGGAAAGTTCAGCTAGATGCTGTCTTAGAAAAAAACCTAGTCAGTAAAGTTTGTTTCTTTGAAATAGAAGATGAGGTATCCTGGTGAAGTACAGACAGATCATAAATGGATGCTGATGACCAGTGAAGGTGGAAAACGTGATTGCACGACGAAAAGTTAGAATTTGCGATAGAAGCAGGAAAGCATTCTAGTTTATGAATTTGCTAAGTGAATTGCACTGGGTTTTAGGTATCACCTATTCACTTTACCTGGTGACAAAAATATCACTCCGTGCACTACCAATCTTGATGTGATGTATGTAACAAAGGCCTTGTGATCAGTTCTGTCATTTCTTTGCAGAATTGTTAGCTGCATGGTTAGTTCTCTCTGAAATACCGAGTGCTTACTCTGGCTGTCTGTGGCCACATGAAGTCTGCTTAGTATCTCCTTATTGCCCTTAATGTCTACACTGCCTTGCTTTCCGTGAGTTAGAGCTTTTGCATTGGTTCCAGAGGGAAGTCTAAGTATCTGAGTCTAAGTACAGGGGTGGTAAATGTCATCGCGGTAGTTCTGCCCTTCTGTTTCTAGGTTTGACCAACGGCTAGTCTCGTTTGACGTGCCTGCGTGACACATGGCTTCCCTGTGCCAACTGCCCACTCTCTCCCCTTTCTTCTTTCAGATTATCTCTGGATAACACGGAGGCAGAACTGCGCTCGCTCTTTATCAGGACGAGATCTCTGAGGGAAAACATTCAGCGGGATGGTGAACTTTGTCAGCAGGTGGAAGATTTCCTTCAGGTTTGTGGGTGATTTGAGTCCGTCTCTCGTTTCGGCTCCAGGCACCCGGCAGGGCTGGTTAAATCTGCACACGTTTGTGGAAGCAGCGGGTTCCGGTTCATATATTTTTTCCCCAGCTCAGTAGAAGGAACTTTGTATTTCAATGCCCATTCCTTGCCGCATTGGTTTTCTGGCAGGCGTTGTTGAATGAGGTCTGCACATAAGGTGTTTGCTTAGGGCTGGCCTCCCTTTACCCCTGCTCCCCGTCCATCATTGCCCCGCGCTGTAGCCAACTGGTATCGGCATGTGGTGCTGACCCTTGACGGCATATGCGTGGCAGTTCAGGTTTTGCTTCAAAACCGCAGTGTACGCGTTCTTGCCTCCTAATCCAACTTTTGGACAACAGAAGGGAGTTCCACGGAAATCATAGACACCTGACAACTTGGGCTGTTGTTCCTTCACTTGTTTTTATTCAAGAAACAAGCCAGGTTTTGGCATGTTTTTATAATGAGAGCGGGAGCACACACGATAGCCGTGACTATCAACACCCCAAACACATCAGCCGCACAGGGTGTGTCGGGAGCTGCTCTGAATAACATCAACAAAAAACAGCCGAGTGGACGTGTTTGTGACAGCTCACTGTGACTCACTAATCACATAGTCTGACATACTTCTTGTATCTTCCTTATTTAAAAAAAAGGGGCAGCTTTTCATGCTTTTGGTCTCCAGGGAAGTGGTATGCTACTGTCAGTATCCGTGCTTTGCGCCTTTCGAGGCGGCACATGTGCAACACGGCCACCCTTGGTGCCGGGAACGGCGTGCTCCGAAGGTCCTGCCAACCTCAGCTTTCACTCGTTTCCTCGGAATTAAGCTACATCAAATATTGGAAGTTGCAGCTCCCATCAGCGAACACTTTGGTTCTGCTGCACGTTTATTTTTATGATTAAATATGTATTTTCTTTCAGATATAACCAAACAAATACTCTGTTTAAAGTGCACAGATTTTTCTCCACAATGCAAACACCACCATAAAATACCTAACAGGTAGGAAAGCTGGGGTACCTGGGTGACTCAGTTGGTTAAGCGTCCAACTTCGGCTCAGGTCATGATCTCACGGCTTGTGAGTTCGAGCCCCACATCGGGCTCTGTGCTGACAGCTCGGAGCCTGGAGCCTGCTTCGGATTCTGTGTTTCTCTCTCTCTCTCTGCCCCTCCCCCACTCACTCCCTCTCTCTCTCAAAAATAAACATACATTAAAAAAAAATTATGGTCTAACAGGTAGGAAAGCTCTTAGCAGTAAGCACATGCAGACAAATGAGAGAAATCCAGAAATATAGGGGGAAGGCCCATCCCACAATGAGATGAGAATCCTGGATCTCTCATTCCCTGGCTCTTACATTAAATATTAATATTTTATGCTACATAGCAGCACAGAAAGGTTTATGATGAAAAGCAGCTCTGTCTTAGCCGTGCCCCTAGGCTGCTCTTTAAAGGCAACCTTGTTTGACTCTAAATGCTTCTTTCTCGTAATCATTTTTATCTTTGTAAATAAAATGTTCTCATACAGCTATTTATTTTTCTTTTTTATATTCAGTTTCTTTTTAAATGGTGGGGGGGGGCAGGTATTAATATTATAAGGTAGGGTGGGGTCAGGGCATGAAGGGAAAACGTTGGACTTTGTGCTCTTAGCCATGGGGAAACATTGAAGTTTTTTGAGCAGAGAAAAGACAAGAACACAGTCTTGCAAATCTCTGTCAGTATTTTGACCCTCTGGGCAAGAAATAACGAATACGTTGGTTTGGAACTTTAGTCTGGAGCAAACAAGTGAGACACGGAAAGTGGAGTCTCCTGGCACGGCTACTGACATCTTGTCCATTATACTTGGCCAGTGTGGCTCTGGACGGCCATTTGTGGTCCTGACTGCAAAAATTAAGTCTTGGCAAAAGACTCTGAGCCGGGTGATTTTTCACACCCATATTTGGAATGTTTCACTTTCCCAAGTCCTAAGGGTGACCGCAGTGCATGTTAAGTTTTTCCTTCCTGGTTTTCTCTCGATCCCCACAGGATCTAGTGATGAGACATGGGAGGAGGAGCTAAGCTAATCTATCCCATGTAGATAGATTCTTGTCAAGAGTCCTATTTTTCTGCTGTTGAGTTTTTCTTGGCTGGAATCCACCTTTCCCCCTGTGGAAGAATGACAGGCAAAGATTTATCTTTTCATGAATACCCTTCTCTCCATAAAGAATAATGCAGCATGAATGCGCACACTGCCTCGGGCTACTGACTCAGATGGTTACTTTCTCTGGTATCTGGTTTCCTGAATAGTTTTGGTTTCCTACTACCTCTTGAGTGTGTTTGGTGTAAGGAAAGGACTCTTATGGGGGAGAGTGTGTGGGAGCGGGTGAGAGGTGACGTGTCTCCTCAGAACTTCTCTTCCTTCTCCAAGCATGTTTCAGCAGCGATCCCACTCCATGAGGGCGGGCAGTCCATCGCTTCACATTTCCTAGGCCGGTCCTTCCACTCAAAGGAAGTGTCTCAAATAGAAGCCTTTTTAAGAACAAGATCTGTGTGATTTATAAAGTCACGTACTTCACACATTCCTTCTTCACATAAGCCTTGTTCCCTGGTGAAAAAGAAGGTTGACTTGAGTGTGATCCCAAGCAATTTGGTCCCCATGCGGCTGTGGCTCCTCTAACCTGCTGCTTCCTCATTTCAGCTCAACATGAAATGTCCCCAACATGTCAGGGAAGTGTGCTCGTGCGCCTGATAGGTCCCCATCCTGAAAGGGCTGAGAGCTCACTGGAGGAGAGCAAACCTCTTTCGTTTCTGTTTCTTTGTTGTGTTCGGCACCTAAATCTGTAGGGGCACTGGAGACTTTGTCCTGGAAGAATGAGGAGGAGGTGAAGAAGTGAAGAGGATGGATTTGTGTAGGGCAGTAATTCCTGTCCATGGGTGCTCATCGGGGTCTCCTGCAGTTTTAATAAAATACCAGTGGCAGTTACACCTCAGACGTACTGAATCGCATGGGTGGGGTATGAGCATGCACTGTCGACACAGCATCTGAGCTGACTTGGATAAGCACCATGGTTAGGAAGTCTTGGCTGGGGCATTTGTCTAGGCGCAGGGGCTTCCAGTCCTGTGGGATGACATTGACGCTGATACAGGTCACTTGAGGTGAGGCTTAAACTCCTCCTCCACAGGATAACTCATCAGTACGAGTGACTTTTGGCACCCTGAAGTGAACCCTTGGCCAATATCAGACTTTTTTTTTTAATGTTTATGTATTTTTGAGAGAGAGAGAGAGAAAAGGGACAGAGGATCCAAGGTGGGCTCTGTGCTGACAACAGCAAGCCCAGTGGTGGGTCTCGAACTCACAAACTATGAGATGATGACCTGAGCCAAAGTCCAACGACACTCAACCGTCTGAGCCACCCGGGCGCCCCAAGACTCACTTAGAAGGAAGAACAGATACAGAATGAGTTTTCCTTAATAAAACCAACGTTACGCCTATGTCATTTTTCAATAGCCTTAAAGGCCACCATTTTGTCAGAGGCATTCTGTAGATTAAAGCTCTTTAGGCGCATTTGTTGCTTCCAGGCCTTTACACCGGAGTTCACCTTGCTTCCCCAGGGCTTTGTTTGGGTTGAATTATTTTCCTTTTGGCTCTGAGTGCATTGGGTTTGCAATCCACCTTCCCTTCTCGACTTGAAATTGAGCCCAGGAGCAGGGCTTCCCCGGGCACTAGACGGCGCACAGAGAGTCTCCTCACTGCTGTTGACTTGAGCGTGTGCTTGTTTGTTTTCCCGCAGTTCGCTGTGGAAAAGCTGACAGAACTGGAGCGCTGGAAGCAAGAGCTCCAGGACGAGGCCCACACCCTTATAGACTTTTTTTGTGAAGACAAAGAAACCATGAAACTGGACGAGTGCCTTCAGATCTTTAGAGATTTTTGTGTCAAATTCAACAAAGCGGTTAAGGTATGGCCGATGGCATCTCCCTGTTTTCTGAGTTGTTTGGATTTTTGTTTTTCGCTTTCCGCACCCAGCCCTCTGTCCCTGGCAGAAAGATGGGTCAGCATTTCCACGCTTTCAGGGAAGTCTGGCCCAGGCAGCATTGCCACGCTCTCAGTTGGGGTTACCGGGAAGTGTCTGTACCATCCTGGCCCCGAGCACCTCCCGGTCGCCGGGAGCCCAGCGTTGGCTGCCTCCGCTAAGGTGCTGCTCACATCAACACCTGCTTTGATGCCCTGAAAGCGTTATGTTAGTAAAGTTCATCTATGATGGCAGCCGTGATATTAACAAGTGTCTTTGAAGATCCTGAGTGTCTCCCTCCCCCCCCTCCCCAGGAGAGAATTTCCCCTTTGGGGGAACCCTTTGTTGTGGTGGGATGATTGGAAGGTGTTCTCTCACCTGTTTCGGGCACCACGGCTATTGCCAGGCAGTGGGCACTGCAGAAACCGTGTCCTCCTCAGCCAGAGCAGGCTTAGAAATCCTCAAGCGCTTAGGGGTCTGCTGCCGTCTGAGCAATACGGCCGCGTTTCTTGCCTTTTAGCCTCCGATTCCAGTCATCTCTGGGTTCAGTGTAGGAGCCAGAAAACTCTGGGTTCCTTGGCTTTGCAAATACAACTTCTCATCTGTCCGTTAAAGACAAAACGACATCCCTTTACTTCAAGTGGTGGTGAGGAACCAAATACTTGTGTGCGTTATCCCTCCCCCGTATTTAAATGCAGGTTTGTCCATAGCTGAATTCCTTTGCGGGACTGGTCACATTTCCCTCCAGCCCTGAGTAGGCCAGAGTGACTTGAGTCCTCAACCCCTCCTTCCTCTCTCCAGCTAAGAGAAGGAGGCTGAGCCTGTGGCCACGTTTCCTCTCCCTTGTCCAAGCAGTGAGCTCAGCAGAGGGGGGCGGTGGTGGGTGGTAGAGGCCAAATTGGCTCTTTCTGAGGCCCTCACTCCCTGTCAGAATTCTGCAGGCCCAAGAGGCCACCTGTGTGATTCTCTCCGCCCAGCTGTTCTGAGCGCCAGGACCTGGCCCCACTCCCACCGCAGGCAGCTTTGGGGGAGAGGGCCTGGGGGACCTGGGACACTGGAGAGGCTGGACCAGAGCTGCAGGAAGGGCCATGCCTCCCCAGCCAGAGCCAGAGTCTCGAGGAAACTTGGAGGGGAAGTCCACCATTTGAGGAAATTGATCTTCAAGTAAAAAGTACTACCAATAACAGGCTTGGCTTGTGAGATCCGAGGGACTTGGCACCGAGGGACTGCATGCTCCCATCCCCCAGAGACACAGGCTCCACGGAGCTGAGGTCATCCAGGGTCAGCCGGGGCACCTCCTCTGGGCCCTTGGGTCCCTGGAGGTCGAACGGAGCCAGTCCTGTCACCAGCTCATGCTCCTTAATCCCCAGAGCCAATGGCGAGAGCGGAGAGGACCGGGCTGCAACGATACAGATGTATTTAGGTGATACAAATATATTTAAAGTGCACAGCCAGGTGGTAAAATGTGCTTTAGCATATACATTTGTTCTGGTTCAGTTTTGCTGGGGTGAGGCCTGGGTACTTGGAGCTGGGTGAAGGGTAATCGAAGGATTTATAAAGCAAATCATCTTGTCTGATTGTGAAAGGGGGTGGAGCATGAGGGACCGAGCCAACATGACCTCTCTGGTGTTTTTTACTGAAGAGCATTCAGGGAACAGAGATTTGAAAGGCATCTCTTAATATCTAGCGTATACATTTATGCATCCAAAGCATTAAGTAGAATGTGCTGCTCATGTGTGTGTAGATGCAGTCAACACAGATGCCACAGGGAGGTTTGATCTCTGACTCCTTTTTTTCCTCTCCGCCATTGCTTAACTCCCCCTTCCCTGGAAGTCCTTTCCATCTTGCCCTGCTTAGAAGCCAAGTTGGGTTCCCTTGGAAATGAAGTGGCAGGCATGTGTGGAATCACAGCCTACATTTAGAGGACAGTGCCTTGACTGGAAAGCTGCAAGTTGGGCCCAGGGACGATAAGCTTAGATTGGTGGGGCCACCCCCACGCAGCTTTGGGAGAACTAGCCCTGTCCACACCCACACAGGTGCAAACACCAGTATCTCTCTTGGTGAAGCTTACGCTGGGCTCTCCTCCCTGCGTGTATATCTCACTGGAGTCTTAGGGCAGGTGGCTCTGGAGTTGCACACACGTTCCACACGTCTCATGCGTCTTGGGGCTTCTCTCCACCCCTCGTTCAGGACAACCAGGACCGGGCGGTGCAGGAGCTGAGACAGCTGCAGCGGCTGAAGGAGCGGGAGCAGAAGCGTCGCTCCTGGGCAGCTGGGGAGCTCGGGGGCTTCTGCCGGAGCAGCAGTGAGAATGATGTGGAGCTGCTGACCAAGAAGGGCACAGAGGACCTGCCCCCCTTCCTGCAGCCCAGGCCCGTCAGCCCTTCCTACCGACCTCCTAACGCCCGCCGCTCTCGCCTTTCCCTGGGCGCCTTTGCTGACCGGGAGCTGCTGACCTTCCTGGAGAGTTCCACCGGCAGCCCTGAGGAGCCCAGCAAGTTTAACAGCTTGCCCCGGAGCAGCCCCCGGCAAGCCCGGCCCACACTGGCCTGGATGGAGCCTGGGGGCCCGAGGGCCCAGGACCCCAGCCACGCACGCAGACCTCAGGCCTCACAGAGCCAGGAGGAGGCCCCTGAGCCACCCTCATCTTGGCAGAGCCAGCTCCCAGTCCCCCGACCCGAGGACCCTGCGCCCCTCTTCCCTCGAGCTCGGCGCAGTGGGGTGGGCATCCTTCAAAAGAGGAACAGCGAGCCCATGGGCCTGGCTCCCGCCCGGTCCCCTCCGCTCTCACCATTGGCTCTGGGGATTAAGGAGCATGAGCTGGTGACAGGACTGGCTCAGTTCGACCTCCAGGGACCCAAGGTCCCAGAGGAGGTGCCCCGGCTGACCCTGAATGACCTCAGCTCCGTGGAGCCTGTGTCTCTGGGGGATGGGAGCATGCAGTCCCTCGCTGTCAGCCACAGTGGCCTGCTGCCTGTGAGCTCAAGTGCCCCAGGGGGTCTCAGCCCAGCCCTGCAGGGGGATGACGGATCTGCCCCCGACCAACCTAGTGGCGAGGCTCTGGTATCTGTAGGCAGCAGCGACCCTGAGAGCAAAGACCCCGTCCCTTTGTTCTACATCTCGGATGCCACCGACTGCTCGCTGACCCTGGACTGCTCGGAGCCAGGGGAGGGGGGTGGTGGGGATGGCTCCCTGTCCTCTGGGGCTGGAGAGACAGGCAGCCAGGTCTCCTCTCACCCTCCTTCCAGCCCCCCTGGGGAGGCTTCTGCTCCCCTCTCTGGGAAGAGTGAGCCCAGCTGCAAGGACGCCCTTCCCAGGGACAGACCTGCCAAAGGGAAGGATGCGACAACACCAAAGAGAAGCTCCCTCAGAGAGGCGTCCCAGGGGACCTCCAAGGCAGTGAGTGCCAGGCGGAGCCAAGGGGCGGCGCCCAAGCCTGTGCGGACCTTGACAGCCTCCGAGAGCGAGAGCATGCGTAAAGTCGTGCCCATCTCCAGGTCGAGCGGCAGCTCGGTGGGCTGGAAGCGGCCGCCTGGGGACACCCCCAGCAGCCCAGCACAGCAGCAGTGGTCGCGCCGGAGCTCCGTGCGGGGGACCTCGGAAGTGTCACCCAGGAGGCCCTCTACAGGGGCTGTGACCGTGCCGGAGGAGCCGAGGCTGGCGAGGGGGAGCGGCAGCTCTGGCAGCGTCCGGCCCGGGAAGGAACACCCCCTGCAGCCCAGGGGCTCGTTCAAGAAGCCCAGCGCCAAGCCCCTCAGGAACGTCCCCAGACAGAAGCCCGAGGAAAATAAAATCTGCCGCTCCAACTCCGAGAGCCCCGAAGAGGAGCCCAAGGCCCCGCCGCCCCCCAGCGTGCCCCGTGTCCCGCCTCCCGTGCCGAGCTTTGCCCGGAACACAGTTGCGTCCTCATCTCGGTCCATGAGAACAGATTCTCCTCCCGTGGCCAAGGCTCCTGGCATCACTCGGACTGTTTCCCAGCGTCAGCCGAGGCCGAAGGGTAGCCCCGAGGATGCCATCCCCAAGGACAGCGGCACCTTGCGGCGGGCCAGTAGCGCCCGGGCCCCCAAAAAGTGTCCGGAGTCTGCTGGGGGTCCCAGTGCCAACACAGAGACCCCTCCAAAGGGCCGAGGGGCTGGGGAAAGGGCCTCCCTCAGACTGAAAAACTCAGATCCGACCACACTGGGGAAAACCCTCGATCCCTCACGGAAGTGATAGGTGTCTGTCCTCTCGCTGCTGGGGGCTCAGGTGGTGAGGACTGACTCCTGTGACAGTCCAGCACCGGATGTCTCTGTTCACATAAAGTCACCCCCTGGTGCCAGCCACTAACGCTCATGTCACCGAAGGTGTGGTCCGGGAGGCTGGTGGACTGCCACCCACTGTGACGCCTCCTGCTGTAAGGTCCCCAGTCTGGATGTGCACCATGACAGCTGGCACCTCACACACTCCTCCCCAAGCAGAGACCGCATGAAAAACATAGATGTCTGAGATGACATTCTTCCATACGGAGTAAAAGAATTTTGGCCAGTTTGCCTATTCCAAACTTATTTTTGAATATTACAAAAACTGCATATTTTAGTTCCTTTTGCAGAATGAAATGCCTCCTAGGAAAAAAGACAAAACCCTTAATATGAAGACATTTTTATTTTCCTGTGTTCCCTGGCCTCAGGGTTCCACCTGCCCACACACCGTCCATTGCTGGCAACTGGACTTCTCTGCAGGCCCTGGGTGCTCTGTGATTGGCACCGTCTCCTCGAAGGCTCTCTGTGTTGCTCATCTTTCTGTGTGTGACTTCGGGTGAGGTTTGCTTGTGAGCAGGAGGGAAAGTGAGACTGGTGCGTGGAAATCGGATGCTCCCATGTGCTCAGGACAGGCACCATGGGCAGCGCCTTCCCTGCAGACGGGGAGCCGCCCCTGGGAGAAATGCTGGATCTTCCGGAACTTAGAAGTGCCATATTTTAATGGAAAGGCATTGAGGGGCTGTTTGGCTGAGCACACCTGCCCCTTCTGTGTTTCCCCATTTGTGTATCTGTTATAAAACTGAGTGAAGGCTGCTATGACCTGGGATCGCTCTAGTTACAGGGAAAAACAAACCCTTCTGTCTCCCAGTCTTGTCCCTCCCTTCTCTCTCTGCCTGCAGCCAGCCCTTCCTTCTCTTGCGAATGCAACACAAAGCCGGGAGGGTCTGTGCGTATTATTTATGCCACTGATGATGCTTCTTAATGTCAATGTCTGTTCTTTGTGGTACAACGGTTTTTAAGTCCTGAGAAAAAAATAATTTTTTTAAAACAAAAAACAACAACAACAAAAAAACTAAAAACAAAACAAAAAAGAAAAAAAAAAAGAAACTACTTTCAGAAGAATTTATATCATCAGGAAATTTTGGGGAAAAAAAGGCTTTATTCAAAAGGGAGAAAACGTGTACTGTTTCTACTCACTGCCCATTTCACTACTTCCTTTTGAGGCTAATTAGGAAATGAAGCAATTCTGGAAACTTCCTTGTTATTTTAAAGTCATCCCCCACTCTTTTTCACTTTTGGTCATTTATTGAAACTGTAGTGACACCTTGGTGTAGATCCAACAGCGGTAGATGGATTTCAGCGAATCCACATGGTTGATGTTACAATCTTCCTCCTGTAGAATGTTGCCTTTCATCCAAATTAATTGGAACCTGAGCTTCCCTAAGTCAGCCAAATTGAAAAGGTAAATTTTATGATTGAAGAAGTAAGGCACCTGACCGCAAAATCTCTTATAAAAATAGCCTTGAATACGTATTTCACGGGCCCCACAAAATGGTTATGGGAATCCTATAGTGTTTTTCACCATCTCAAAAAGCCTAAGAAATCATATATTTAACCGTGCAGATAACAACATTCAAGGCACAGGTCCCGTGGTTGGGTGGAAAAGGACGAAAGAGATCAAAAGTTTGTGGATAGCGATGGGGTCAGGACCTCCAGGTAGGATCCTGGGAACCAGGGTCCCAGTCCCTGCTTGGTCACTGATGCTATGTGACTTTGGCAAATCACTCCCTCTCCCTAAGCCTCTGTTTCCCAGTCTACGGAAGTCGGGGCACGGCTTCAGTGATGGCTTCTAAAGGTCCCTTAGCTCAAAGAGGGAGCTATTATTATCAACAACCAAGGACCCACCTGCCGCAGGACCAGCTTCTCCAAACCAACCCCCAGCACCTCCATAGCAGAGGCCTCAACGTCAAAGGCCTGCTTAAAATAAAGCACCTTCAGAATGTGTTGTTGCTTTGAAATCTAATAAGCTGAGTTTATTGAGAAGCGGCATTTTACTTAGCCCTGTGGACCCTATGTGTATGCATCTGTGTGAGCAGATGATCATTCTATTACCTTTTATTGGTAGTAAGCTTTGAAAAATAATTTAAGTATCTAATGCAGAAATGTAAATAAATTTCTATATAAATTTGTTTAAGATGAACTGAATGTATTTAAAGGCTCATTTATATGTTCTTTTATGTAACATGTAGTTTAATAAAGTTCCTGTTTATGGGAGTTGTGTTTTATCCTAACTTGCTCTGCTGATGGGTGTGTATGTGTGGGATCCTGGGGGAAGAGTATATAATTTCCTGCACACAGAAAAGCCCCGATATAGGAGGTACAACAGCTTTGAGATACAGCAGTCTTGTCCTCAAAAGGCTCAAGAGCCAAATTAGGCTGTTAGTGTGTGTCTTCTCGGGAGCAGAGTCTGTGTTTACCTGAAGGCCTAGAAAGCAGGCCTCGTGCCAGACCCGTGGGAATGCAAGCATTGCATCTGACACGCAGGCCGTCGATGGAATGTTCAGCACCTCGTACATGCTCACATTGTTCCATGTTTTGGGCCAAGCTTTGTGTAATCTCTGTGGGGCCAGCAAGTCTGGATCTGCTCCTATGTGTCCTCATGCATTTTGGCTCAGGACACTATTGGGAAATCACAGCTCACTTCTGCGGCTGCCTTAGGAATGAGCAGAGAGGGAGGGAAGTATGGCTTTATTTGAAATGCAGTGCTGGTGATTATTTGAGAAGAGGGGAATTGTTCAGAAGGTGCACCTCATACCTCAGGGGTTCATGTCAAGTTTTAGTCCTGGCTACTCTTGCGCTTTATCTGAAACGGTTTACAGGTTGATCCCTGGGTCAGGCACTGAGAGATAGATGAGTAGATGATGTCCTTGTGAGTTGCTGTCTGCCCCCATGAACTCTGAGAGCCTGGTTCTGCTTGTTACAAGCTGGTTGGGCCACTGGACCCCTTCCTGTACCTTCAACCTATTGTACCAGGGGTTACTGACATCAAAAAAAAGACTTCATTTGCACAGTGGGTCTCAAGTAGTTTTAACCCTTTTATTTTATGACTTTCAAAAGGAACCTGTGTTCCAGTCCTCCTGAAGATACATGTTGAGTTTAATGGGGCCACAGTTCCTAATTGTTCATTCAAGATTCTGCTTATTTGTGTAGAATAGTTTGGTGGAACTATTAATTCATCCCTGCAAGGTGAACAAATTCACCAACTTCTGCCTCTAAGGGTGCAATGGCCTCCCTGCTCCCATCTGGCAATGATGTAAGCTTTACGCCCAACGTGGGACTCAAACTTGCAACCTCGAGATCAAGAGTCACATGCTCTACTGACTGAGCCATCTAGACAGCCCTCAATTCTTATACTTTTGATTCATGCTCCAGTCCTGCCCCCCAACAACAAAAAAAAAGCAGTTTTTTGTTTGGCTGGTTGGGTTTTTTGGTATGTGTCCTCAAACACAAATAAGCATCAATGTATAAACCAAATTAGAATAAGGAACATTGCATCTCGTAACTCATTAAGTGCTCTCGAAAATTATTTGGGCCATGGGGCACATGGCTGACTCAGTCGGTCGAGTGTCTGACTCTTTATGTTTTTATGTTTATTTATTTCTGAGAGAGAGAGAGAGAAACACAGGTGGGGAGCAAAGAGAGAGGGAGAGAGAGAATCTGAAGTAGGCTCTGCTGACAGCAGAGAACCGGATGCGGGGTGCTAACTCACGAACCATGAGATTATGACCTAAGCCAAAATCAGAAGCTTAATCCACTGAGCCACCCAGGCACCCATGTCTGACTCTTGATTTTGGCTCAGGTCATGACCTCAAGGTTCATAGGGTCGAGCCCCTCATCAGACTCTGTGCTGACAGAGTCTGCTTGGGATTCTTTCTCTCCCTTTCTGTCCCTGTCCCACCCCTGCTCACTCTCTGTCTCTCTCTCTGTCTAAAAATATAAAATAAAATAGTGAATTTCTTAAAAAAAATTTATTTGGGCCATGAACACACAAAAACACGGAGGACGGTGGGTCAGCAGAGTCACTTTCTACTCAGCGTCTATGGAGTAACCATGCATAGCTTGGACTGCATCTGTGGCAGGGTTGAAGATAACCCAGAGCAGGCTCTACCTGGGAATTTTTTCATCTGCAAATATCTTCCAGTAAAGTGTCCTAGGGCTCATTGAATCACCTCGGTGAAGACAAAAGTAACATTCTTGTAGGTGAAGAAAATGGCTTTTCTGTCTTCCAGGCCACAGCTCTGCAGTGAAGCTTTTGGCTTCCTGGTTGGTAGGTAGGACCCCACTACAGGAGAGGTCAAAGCCATGGACAGCACTCAAAGTCCAGTCATTCATTGGCCCTTGACCCAGGGCCCACCAGGAGCCTGGCACAGCCTGACCGTCGGCCTGTGGGACAAAGGTGCCTGGTCCTTCAAAGAAGATCTGATTGAGGTCCCTATTGATGCATTCATGCCAGGCCTTTGGAATCACGCCTGGAGTTTGCCCCCAGCCTCCCTGGAAACATTCAAGGGCTGAGTCATAGGCCAATGATGTTTCCCGCGTCTGCTTGCAATTAGATGATGAGGAGTTGAGAATGCACTTTCCCAGAGCAGCTGTGTCATGCGTTATAGGCAGGTTTCTAGGCCAGCCCATGAAAAACCTATTGAACTCATCCATGGGTGGACCAGGGCATCGACATCTCTATACAGGAGACCTCACTTGTCGCAGAGTTCCTACAGGAAAATGCCAGGGTGCCAGAAACATCCCTCTCCAACTTCATGGCAGCAAGCAGAGGTTAAGGCACAGGAACGTGAGGGCACCAGTAACGTTCACTCTCCACTGTTGCAGAAAAAAAGTCCTCTCCGCTCTGGAGGTCAGACACAGAGGCTCCCATCCCCCAGGCCAACTCCAGTAAATATGTGCCATTTCTGTCTCAGAGACTACCTTTCATTTGTTCTTCCGAGAACACCGGCCCATCAGAAACGTGTTCACCTTCTGCTTTTTCAGTTTCCCGGAAGGGAGGCTGAGTTCAGTCCTGCTCCCTTGCCTCCTGGTAACCAATGAGAAGATGGCAGAGGTTGTGGGGAGGCTGCCTGTGTGGCCAAGGACAATGGGTCAACTGGGCAAGTGAATCATTTCAGTGAGGGCCGGATGTCTGCTGCAGGTGGTGAGCCTCGCTGACAATATCAGAGTGGCCACTCACACATGCTGTCCCACAGTGTGGAGTGCTCCCGGGTGCAACAGAATCACCTGGGGCTGGTGGGTGATTCCCGGTCCCACCCCAGACCTATACCAAGTCAGAATCTCTCTGGTGGGGCCCCCAAAGTTGCATTTTAACTCCCCAGCGATCCATGTTTCACCCTGCTGTTGAGAACCAGTGGGCTGGACAGAGGCCAGAGACTGGGGGTCCTGGTTAGAGGCTGATGAGTTGTTCTCTGGGCCGGGCCCCTCTCCCGGCCTCTGTCAGGCAGGGCAGGTGCTTTTCTCCTGGGCAAATGATGCAGAAAATGTATTCTGAGCTCAGCGCCCGGTTAGGAGGAGAGCTGCCTTGTCATAGGATCCTGAGGGGTTGTTCTGATTTGGATCTTAAGACAGAGGCACCTTCGAGCATACGCTCGGCCACTCCTTTGAGTCTGGAGCTCTCAGTGACGCAACATCAGAGCTTCTGGAACTGTGGCTCCAGAGGAACATGGGAAGTGATACCTCACTCAAGTCTTGCAATGGCTGCTCTTTAGGAAGATTATAATTCAGTGTCTGTAAAGCAATTTGCTAATGCACACTGAGCAATGCCACGCCCACATGAGTGCCCACAGTGAGATCTTTGTCAGCAGACATGCTCCCTGGAACCCTGTTACCCGGGCCTCTTGAGTTCTGGAGCTTTCCACAGCCTTCGTGACCGTCATTTCAGCTCAGCTCTTGGGGGTTTTGCCCGGTGGCTGCAGTTCCTTCTCGCTGTGTGCTAGGGCCAGACAGGCCAGCATCTGTGCTGACCTCACCGGTTAGGAAGGGGGTGGGGCGCAGCTCTCCAGGGTGCTGACTCAGTGCCGGATGGGAGCACAGTGCACTTGTGCAGTGTTCAGAAAGCAAGCAGAAGAAGGGACGTCGGAAGGTAGCCCCCCACCACGTTTTAGAGTGTGGAAGCTCTCCCTGGAAGGAGGACTGGGCCCCGGTTCCTTCCAAAGCAGTACGGAACAGTTCTCCTCTCTCCACTTCTTGCTATAAACAGCTCCCCATCAGACCAAGACATTTGCTGGGAGAATCTGGACAGTCTTGCCACTTTCAGGGACAGCCGCTTTACCAGTTTGGGCAGATGCAATAAGAGCAGTTCGAGCAATATTTGGATTAAAACGGTGGTTCGGTGTTGGAAGTTGCCCCAACAGAAAGAACAGTGCCTCCATTCAGCTGTGGCTGAGTGGAGACGTCAGCTTCGCTGGTCGGCTGTTCTTGCTTCTTTCCCAGGGCACCAGTGCTTCCCACCTGCTGACTCATCCCCAGGGAGGAGGGAGAAGAGGTGGGCTGCCCACAGGGCGGGCTTCTTGCCACTGCTGAGAGACAGATAGTAAAATCACCTCCCCACCCCCACAGAGCCTCCTCCTCCTAAGTTCAGATTTGACTCCAGGAATGAAAATAAGTCACTAGATAAGCACCGGGCTAAGTTGCCTGATCCTCTCAGCCCTTTCCCAAGCCCCTGTTTTGCTCAACCAGCTCATAATGGGTTGAAGTCTAGCTAGTTCTTTTTCTCCCCAGCAGCTCACAGCTTTGCGGAGCTACCACACACCCGTCATCCCCGTGATCCAGTGAAGCTTGTCATTCCCACGTTTCGGGGGAGGAATTCCTTCTAGGAGAGATGAAAGGGGAGTGTGTGAGGCAGTGGCCTCCTATGGCTACCCATAGCCCCATCTCTGTCCACGTTCATGGAATGACGGCCCCCAGCATGAGGTCCAGCTGGTCAGTCCACATCTGGACACTGTCCCCAGCCCTGGCACACCTTTCAGGAGGAGCCTTGATGAGCTGGAGTGTGACAGTGAAGAATGACCGGGACAGCCAAGGGTTGGGCACCATGCCTGACGATGAGCCACCGAGACGGACGGCTGGAGCCTGCTTCAGATTCTGTGTCTCCCTCTCTCTCCCTGCCCCTCCCCCCCCCCCCCCACTCTCTCTGTGTCTTTTTCTCTCAAAAAAAAAAAAACAAACAAACAAACTGAAAAAGGATAATAAGAACCTGGTAGTGGGATTAATCTCATTCTGTGTTGTTCCCAAACAGAATAGAGATAAACCTTCAGGTGTAAGAGGAGTTCATGCCAAAGCTGCATGTCTGTCTCCCTGGGCCGGAGGCCCTCCAAGTCCCTTCCACTTGGAAGACTCTGAATCTGTGAAATGACTGCTCCAGACTCAGTTGCTGAGTGGAACCAGTGACACCTAAGGCCACTTTTCCCTTGCAGGGGTCACCTCCTGGGAGGCCCAGCTGTACCTGACTAGGTCATGGGAAGAAGCTTCATGACAGTCATCCTTCCTTATTGCCAAAAAGAACTTACTGATTGTCTCCTGGGTGTAGGGCCATAGGCAACATCTGTTTATTCCTCTTGGATTTGTCCATATGGAGGGGTCCTGGGGTACAAGGGCAGTCACCTTATGACAGATTCTCAGTGGGAGTTAAAGAAAAGTTTGTGGTTCTGGAAAGCTCTGCGTCTCGCAGGGTCTCTAAATCAGGGTGCTCAGTGACTCCTCAGAAACCCAGCCTCTTCCAAATCCAGATGGAATACATCTTTCCCTCCATCAACTCTCCTCTGACCCCTCACTTTGGAAATTGATCTTTCCCTCCCCGGATGTCTCAGAGTACTTGGGATTATAACACCAATTCCTACCTGTCTCGGAAAACAGGCGACCATGTTTGACTACTGAATGAGGCTGTGACCTCCTTGGAGTGTGTGTGTGTGTGTGTGTGTGTGTGTGTGTGTGTGTGTAGTGCGTGGGGTTCATCCGTGGAGCCCTCCAAGACCCAGCCAGTGACTGGCACTAAGTAGGTGCTCAGCAAGTGTGGGCTGGAATTGAAAGGGGAAGGGGAACATTCAGGTACCTACGAGTAGCACTGCCCAGGGCCCCTCCCTCACTGGCAGGTCTCTGTGTCTGCCTGGGCTTGGTTTGGATAGGTCAAGGTGTGGTTCCTGGGGCTCCTAGCTGAAGGCCCCACAGAGGGTACAGCTGGCGTCTGGGAGAAGAGGGTTGGATGCCAGAAGAGGGACAACCAGAACAAAGATAAAGACAGTGTTGAGTGCCTCAGGAACTAGGTCTATGCTTGACATTGAGAGGAACGGGAACCTCATGGCCACCCCGCCAACTCTCAGGCCTTTTGGAAGGCAACTCCCTCAAGGTGGGCCAAAGTCCCGTGGCAGGGCTCCCTGCATCGGCCCTGGACACCCTGAAGCCACACCCTTGGGCACTGAGAGCAGACAGAAGCAGCTACTGGGCTTTTCAAACATGGCCCCCGCATCCTTGACTTGCAAAAGGCCCTGGATGATTTCTGGGAATGTCGGGGAGACAGACATGGCTGGGTGCCTGCCCTCCACTGGCAGCTGAGACACTGCCTGGTCTGCAGCTTAATAGGTGTGTGCCCTTGGGCAAATTGCTTAGCATGTATGCTCGAGAATCATAGTCTTATGAATCTGAAGTCTCAGCTTCAGAACAGCTGAGGGTGTTAAATAGTGTAATATGTGAAGACAGTCTACCTGTTTGCCATTATCACCGTTCTAGGTCAGAACCCACACCTGGCAACTTCTCAGGGCCTCCAGTGAGGTGGCTGTCTCACCAAGAAGGCTTTAGAGACCCACGTGCATCAGACAGGAAGACCGGCAGTCGGTCTCACCTGGACTCTGTCCCTATGTGGCTGGGTGACCTTGGGCAGGTCACTAAACCCAGCTGTGCCTCTGTTTCCGCTTCCTTCTCCAGCAGAGTAAGCAAGGCAGGGCTTCATGACACGTGACAGTCCCTCAATAGCCAGCCTGTATCCAATTTATTGGATCTATAAAATGCATTAGCTTCCAAGGCCCATGACTTCATCCTTGAGGCCAAAGTCTTCAGGGGATTCCCTCCCACCTGGGACTCCTGGCATCCCTTCTCTGGGAAAACGTTTGCCCAGTGCTCACATGGAGGGGTGGGGGGTGCTCTCCACATCACAGCAGGCAGGTGTTGGTTCAGGGAAAGGACAGGGAACACACTGTGCCTGGAGTCTCCTTCAAGTCAGCAAAGCCTAGAGCAAGCGTGAGGGACGGGAGGCTGTCTCTCCACAGCCCAGCACACTCCTTTCTGACTCGTAGGATCCCCGGCTGCCCTATGGCCACCTGGGCGGGTATGTCCTCCACCCACATAAAATCTGCCACCCTGGCTGCCGGAAAGGCAAGACAAAAAGGGGAAAGACATCCAGTGTCCCAGCATTCGAGGACACTGGGAAAAAGAAGACCGCCAGACCTTGAGGAAAGAGCAGAGGCCTGGAATTCATGAGGCCCCCTCATCCCACTTTAGGTGACCCTGAGCCGGTTATATATCCCCTCTCTAAATGTCTGTTCCTCATTCCTCTAAAGGAGGTGAGGCCCCCTGCCCTCCAAGTTCTCATCAGGGCTCGTGTTCTTTGAGTCTTGTGTGTGTGTGTGTGTGCGTGTGTGCGTGTGCTTTTTTTTTTTTTTGAGAGAGAGACCAAGTGTGAGTTGGGGAGGGGCAGAGAGGGAGACCCAGGATCTGAAGCAGCCTCCAGCTCTGAGCTGTCAGCACAGAGCCCGGTGCGGGGCTTGAACCCACAAACTGCAAGGTCATGACATGAACTGAAGTCGGACACTTAACCGACTGAGCCACCCAGGCGCCCCTTCTTTGATTCTGATCACAGGGTTCTTACGAGAGTGTGGGGGATGTTGGTGCCACACTGTAACCCACCTCTCTGCTCCATTTGCTCACATCTTACACAAACGGCCTTGCCCATCTCTTCAGAAGGGGCTCAAAGAGCCCGGCCATTGCTGGTCTTTGTGGTGGCCCCCCACAGGGCCTTCCTAGGGACCCATGAAGACTGACAGGTGAGTGTGGGCTTATGGTTCTGGATAGACCCGGTTCAAATCCCAGCTCTGCTATTCCTAACTGGGTTACGTTGGGGAAGTCATTTACCATCAGTCTCAGTTTCTCCTCTGTACATGGGAAAAATGTGAAAAATGATCTTTTGGGGGAGTCACTAGCATGGGAAGTATATCTTGGTGCATAGAAGGTGCTCAATAAATAGTAACTGGGATAATCAGGGAAGTCCGTTTTGTTAATATGTCCTGTATGTTTAGTGACAACTGGCTGGGGCTCTGTTCTCTGATGGGCACACATGTGAAAAATGGTGGGTAGTCAAACATGCTTATAACCATCTTTTTTTTTTTTAATGTTTATTTATGTATTTTGAGAGACCACGAGAAGGGGAGGGGCAGAGAGAGAGGGAGAGAGAGAGAATCCCAAGCAGGCTCTGTGCTGTCAATGCAGAGCCGAACGGGGGTGCTCCATCGCACATGACCTGAGCCGAAACCAAGAGTCGGACGCTTAACCCACTGAGCCACCCAGGCGCCTCTGACCGTCTTTCATCATAAAGGTGACACAACCACAAGATAAGAGAACTATGGCTTATCATCTGGCTTCAAAGGAATTTCTAAAAGAGAAATTCTGTGAGTGATCTGAGCATACTGGGCCATTGCTTTTCACACATGCCTCCGATGTTTGGCTGTTTCCCACAGTCTAATGCGTCTTTAAGGCTCTGAGGTTTGTCATCATGGAGGCCTCTCGGAGGTCAGAGCCAGGAGCTTGTCCCAGGCACCTACATCACATCTCAAACCTGTGCCCTCCCAGCAGGGCCCAGGTGGCTCAGCAAAGAGCTGCAGCCTGGGGCATGATGCCCACGGATGTCAGATGGTGCGGGCAAGCTGGGAGGCAGCCAGGGGCCCTGCCTGAAAGCTCGGGTTTCTGCTGACTTACTGTAGGACTCTATGACTAAGCAAGTCAGCTGTGTCTCAGCAGCCATTGATGGGAATATATCCTGTCACCTGCCTATCTCACTAGAGAACAGCGGGGTCAAGGGAACGGATACTTGAAAAGGAGTCAAGCAGCACACGATTTCTCGTGTGTGGGCACCTACCGGCCCTGATGTTGATGGGGTGAAAACAGGGGACGCACAACCCACCTATCCTGTTCGAGGTCCACCACCCTTTGGAGGACGGGCAGTGACCCGAAAGGGATGTGCAGGGCCTCTGCTGTCTGGGAATGGTCTGTAAATTTGATCAAGGTATTGATTATGTGGGTATGTGGAACTGGTGAAAAGTCATCCTTAGAATATGCGCAGTTTCGCCTGTGTGCATCTATTATACTTTAATTAGAAACCAGGCCATGCAGGATTTGGGAGTGTTAGTGATATAGGCCCAGCTGAAAGGCTGCTCCTTCGAGAGGCTCTCTGAGACCTATTGTCCATTCCCCTCTCTCAGGAAAGTTACTGTCATAAACCTTCACCAACCGCCCACGTTCACACCTTGTTTAATTTTCTTGTTAGCAGTTTTATGGGTCTGTGGGTTCCAGCAAAACTTGTTGACATCAACACATCGTACCCACGTTGTGCAGGGGCTTCTGGACACGCCATGGGCAGGGCCAAGGCTGAGTGGGCTGTGGGAAAGATGAGTCCTTTAAAGACACTCCTCTGCCCTCCACACCACAGTGATATCACTTCCTGCAAACACGATGCGCTCTCAATAAAGCCCTGTCCAGGTTCTGCACTTACCTGCCCAAGTGAGTCAGTGAGCTCATCTGTGCTGTGAGGCAGTTGTCCTGGAAAGAGAAAAAAAAAAAAAAACAAAAACAAAAACCAAACCAAAACAAAAAAAAAAAAACCACTAAACAGTGATGTAAAATAGAACCTGAGCTTCCCAGCTCCCAGTGAAGTTTTCACCTTGAACTCTACTCAGGAAAGGCCAGTTAACACCAGTACATGACTTCAGACCGGGCGCCCATGTGCTAAGATAAACATGGCCAAGCCTTTTAAACAAACACTGTGGGGAGATTGGGTTGAGCGGTCAGAAAATGCAAGCAGACAGACGGTAGGACCCAGAGTACTGGCCAGGGGCTCGAATCTGCATCTGTCTTTATCTTGCCACCAGGCAGCTGTGCAATAGGGCAACTCACATGTCCTCTCTGGGCCTTGGGTTCCTTAACCCTAAGGTGGGGAATTGGGTTGGAATAATTCCATGACCCCTGAGAAAAATGGAACGAAATTACTATGCCCGTGTAAAGTGTCCTCCGTCAGGGTTTTACTGGTTGATGGGTTGGTTGGGATTGTACCGTCTTGTTCTGTGATGGACCACAGGAACGGAGAAGAAAGCTAACCCTACTCAGTTCTTGGTGCACAATTATCATCAGTGTGTGCAAAGCCCTTTCATGCTGGAAATCCTTGTTTTCCCTTCTCTCTACTCTCCACTTTCAATCCGTCTGTCCTCAGTAGGCACCCACCATAACGTACTTGATATCCGTTCTTAGATATGTGTGTGCGCAGATGTGCGTGTATCTATATGTCTATATATAGACATCTCCTTGTAAAATTCATAGCATTGTTTTGGATGTGAATTTTTAATTTATGTAACTTATAGCATTACTATGGATCCTGTTCTATTTCTTCACTCTACACCCCATTTTTTATGATCTTCCCATGTTGCTGTGTGTACACGTAGCTTGTTAATTCCTCCTGGTGCCCAGAATCCTTTAGTGGGTGGCCACCACACTGTTCTTATCCTTTCCTCGTGTTGCTAGACCCCTTTGTTACTCACACATGGTGTTAGCACACACAGACCACACTGAACATTTTCACACACGTGTACTTAAGGGAGCCCAGAGAGAGCTTCTCAGGAACTGCTGTCTCATTCACACAGTCCATGTAATAGTCGCTGTCACTAGGTACTGCCTGCGCTCTGGGGGTGGGGACGGGGAACACAGATGTATGGGGCAGGAGAGGCAGAGCCCGGGAAAGAGGTTGCTGGACCCTCGGCTGCCTTGTCTGACGCGGGCTCTAGATTTGGTTCTCTGGGGAAGGAACATCTTTCGTTGACTGGCTCCAATTTTGAAAGCCACGTATCCCCTTCCTTCGTAGCCTGAACGATGGTGTGTGATTAAATACAATTTAATTTACTATTTGATTGTCTTTTCTCCTCCCGGATTGCAAGTTCTCCAAGGGCGGGCCCGGTGCTTTTCACACAGGTGTTTGCAATATGCCCTGTGCCTAAGGCAGAGCTAATAGGGTCGATGCCCTGCAGACAGCTGTCTGATTTCCAAATCAGTGAGGGAACTTGGGCTGCGAGGAATACAAATGAAGCCTTGGCAGGGTCAGGACTGAGGTGCAAAATTTAAAAAGGCCTTGTGTTAACTATACTCAAATAAAAAAAATAAAAATTAGGGGTACCTGGGTGGCTCATTCGGTTGAGGGTACGACTCTTGATTTCTGCTCAGGTCATGATTTCATGGTTCATGGGATCCAGCCCTTTGTCAGGCTCTGTGCTGAGTGTGGAGCCTGCTTTAGATTCTCTCTCTCTCTCTCTCTCTCTCTCTGTGTCTCTCTGCCTCTGCCTCTCTCCCCTGCTTGTGCTCTCCCTCTCTCTCTCAAAATAAATAAATAAACATTAAAAAAAATAAAAATAAAAATTAGGGGCACCTGGCTGGATTAGTCAGTAAATCATGCGACTCTTGATCTGGGGGTTGTGAGCTTGAGCCCCATAATGGTTGTAGAGATTGCTTAAAAGTAAACTCTTCAAGGGGCGCCTGGGTGGCTCAGTCACTTAAGCGTCTGACTTTAGCTCAGGTCATGATCTCGAGGTTTGTGGGTTCGAGCCCTGCATTGGGCTCTGTGCTGATAGCTCAGAGTCTGGAACCTGCTTCGAATTCTGTGTCTCCCTCTTTCTCTCTGCCTCTCCCCCGCTCACACTCTGTCTCTCTCAAGAATAAACATTAAAAAACATTTTTAAATAAAAAAATAAATCTTCAAAAAAAATTAAAATTAAAAAAATTAAGAAGGTCTTGTTCTCAGCTGCTGACCTGCATATATACGACCTGAGATTAAGGGTCTCTCTTGCCTTATTTTTCTTTTTTAAGTTTATTTATTTATTTTGAGAGACAGAAAGAGAGAGAGAGAAAGTACAAGCAGGGAGGAGCAGAGAGAGAGAGAGAGAGAGAGAGAGAGAGAGAATCCCAAACAGGCTCTGTGCTGCCAGGGCAGAGCCTGACTCGGGGCTCAAATCCACAAACCACGCAATCATGACCTGAGCCAAAACCAAGAGTCAGACGCTTAACTGCCTGATCCATCCAGGCTCCCCACCTCGGCCTTATTCTAGAGCCCCCTCTGACCTCAGATATTTTTGCCTTTGAAAAGCTTTTGGCCTCAAACTTTGCATCTAATGTAGTACCTTCCTCTCCCCCTTCCCTCTTTCCTTTCCCTGTGTGCCTGACCCAGTCCTAGGATCTAGCCTAGAGAAATCGTTAGGGTCACTGCCCAGTAGGGGAAGGGACATGAAAACAATCATTATCATGCACAAAGATAAATTTCAAAAAAGAACAAGTCCTCACCTAGGACATTGGAGGCAGGGAAGAATGAATGGGTGGGTAACTCTCACAGCATAGAGGAGGTGAAGGTTGGGGTAGAATTTTGTCAGGAAGGCGGGAGGTGAAAGGTGTCTGAGCAGGGGCACCCCGTGCAAAGGGCTGAATCAGAACCACACGGCGTGGTCAGGGGCTTGCGAGTATCTGTTTCTGGAGTGAGAGGTTCAAGGGTAGGAGGCCAGGTAGTGGGTCTGGGGAGCAGGTAGGTGAGGCTTCGGGAAGAAAGGATATGTGAGGGAGACCAAAGAAGTATAAAAGCCAGGTACAGTGGGGCCACATGGATCGTATCCCGGAGGACAATTATCAAAGAATTGGAAGCAGGAGAGCTGCAGGAAGAAATCTGCACTTTAGAAGACCACACATTCGTGCCAGTGTGTGTAAACACGTGGCCCTGGTTGTCCAGGGAAGAGCTGAGTCATCTGGGAGCCAGTGGCTAGGCTCTCACTGGGGTGAACAAAAAGAGCCAGAGAGATGCCTCCCGTATGGAATACGGGCCCCCAGCCCTATAAAGCCAACGGCGCCAGCAAAGTTGTTTTCCAGAAGCCAGGAAGGCCACTGGGCAAACTTCGGCTTTGTCCAGAAGATGAAGGGCATGTCTCCACCCCACCTAGTCCCTAGGAATGGCCATCCGGCCTCCCCTGGTTGTCCCATTCTCAGGAGGGAGGGGACACAGCAGACACCTCTCCCCACACAGCCCCAGGCGGGAGCAGCTCCCTGGCACTTGGGGGGCGCTTTCTCTTTGTACCTGTGATCACAGGCCATGATGGGGGGGCTCTTTCTTCCCTGTCCCCTGAAACCGAAACCTAAAAACCAGACTTGTAAGTCAGGAAGACCATCCTGACGATGCCACACTGAGGAAGCCTCAGTGCCTGAGAGAGGAATTTCTTTCTGCTTACTTCACCATTCGCTTTACTGAAGAGCAACCCTCATTTCCTCCCCACCCATTTACCAAACTGGACTTTCAGGCTCAGCCGCTCTCTGGGCAAGTGTTTGGGGGTGTCCTTGCCTTCAGGTCTTTATTCTCCTCCTCCCACAGCCCCCCACCCAACAGCTCCCCTTGGTTTGTTTGTTCCCTTTGAATCTCTTCTTTGTCCCTCCACTTCAGATCGCTTGCCAGGCGGCCACCTTGAAAACCGGTGCAGCCTCTGCTCTCCTTCCCCTCAGCCCTCACAGCTTCCAGAAGCAGCAGCAGCAGGCCATGCCCTGCCAGGTCCCCTCAAAGGGCCGTGGAATCTGTCCGACCAGGAAAACCCCAGGCAACGACCAGCTTCCTGACACAAGCGAGCTCCCTACGCTTAGAAATGGTGCCGAAAATTGGTCTGTAATGTCATTTCAACATTAGTGACGCTCCCTTGTCTCCTGCAGCCCTCCTGTCCTGAAGGAGGTCTAAGCTGTCTCAGTCTTGTAGTGCAAACAGGACTTGGGGATGTGTTTCAGTCCCGAGTGGTTACAGTGACAGAGACCTGTGGCTCTCCTCTCAGGGAGATCTCAAAAGTACCGGGGAGCTGATTTTTTAAAAAGAAAACCATCATAAATTCCGTTTTGCTTTTGTTTGACTGGGTTTTACACCCAACGTGGGGCTTGAATTCATGACCCTGAGATCAAGAGCCCCTGGCTTTTTGTTTTTGTTTTTGTTTTTACCAAAAGAAGTTCAGCTGTGACACCTATGCTGATCCCACTTCTTTTCCTTCTCCTCCTTTTCTCCTCACTCCACTGAGCTGTAGGTAGACCTCAGGAGGTCTCCGTGGGGTGCATGGGGGCGGAATTCAGTGCAGCTGGGGGTTTGCAAAGTGCCATCCTGGTATTGTTAGTGCAGTGTTTGCACTAGGAGGGGGCCAGGTCATTTAGATGCTAAACCTAGGCCTGTGTCTCCAGGGAGTGAAGGCCTGGGAAAGTGAATAGAAAAAAAGGTGGTTGCTTGGGGTGGGAGTGGCAATTTGTGTCCATGGAACCCAGGGAGCTATTTGGCCGGCTGGTCAATGAAACCTTTGACCTCATTCCTCAGAGACCTACACATCTGAAACCTAGACCTTCTTCTCTGTCTTTGAATTCAGCTCTTTTGCTGCGGTTTAGGCCAGGTTTTTGAGTTCTGGGGTCTGCCTGCGACTCATGTAGAATAGGAAGAGAGGAGAAGGGGGTAAGAAAGGAGGAGGGGACCGCACAGCTATTTTGGATTCTCAGGGGGAATTTATTTACTTTTAGTGATTCACATCAGCTTTTTTGTTGTTGTTGTTTTGGGTTTTTTACTTCAAACACTCACGCTATACACATTTATACGGTGCAAAGTAAGAGCTGCCCTCCCTGGACACTGGCCCCCGAGCTGACCCTCTCCCCGGGGCACCCAACACTAATGGCCAGGTGTTGGAATACGTGCACCCGTCAGGCCCCGTTTCCCTGCACAGGTGTGCCATCGCCCACGTGGGTCCCGCTCCGCACACTGGCCCGCCACCTCCCTGCCTTCTCAGCGCTGCCCGGTGCACATTCAGGGAGGGCTGGCAGCCGGGTTCCCAGCTCTCTGGCAGGTGAGTAATCCGGCAGTTTTTCCTGACTTGGGGTGGGTGAGGTCACCTCTCCGGTGCCAAAGCACGAGCGAAGAGGGTGAGTCACAGCGCTGTTCTCCTTATTTGTCCAGTTTGCTACTAGCCCAGTTCACTTCAGTAAAGGGTCTAGAAAGGATGGGCCGTTTTACTTACCTGAGTGAGTCTTCTTGCAGTTCATAGGGCTACTAAAGGCAGATAGAGGCACAGAAAGGGCACTGGACTCTGAGCCCATCAGTCAGTTAACAACTACTTATTGAAGTCCTACTGTGTGTCACTGTCCAGACATAAGGATGTCATGGCGATGAGACAAACAAAGCCCAAGGAATTTATATGCTGGTGGATGAGTGGGTAGAGGACAGACAGGACATAATCATGGAAATACGATCACAGCCCTAAAGAAAATATGATAGGGTGAGCTGACAGTGCCTGGAAGGGTGGCTGAGCATCAGCCAACTTGGGGCAGCTCTAGTCTTTCCAAGAAGCCACCATGTGACAAGAGACAAGGCACGGACTTCACTTTCGTCTACACGGTGAAAGTGTTAGGCCAGGTCACCTCCTGTCTCCTACCCATAGAGAGAGCACACAGGAAATTCAAGCGTGATGTTCTGTGACTAGTTCTTCCCAGAATCCCTTTTCTGTGGTTGCAGCCTCTAGGAAGGGGGGGGGGGGGCAGGTGGTGTTTGTTAAAATCCCTCATCAAACACTGGCCAAAGGTCTAGAGAACACAGAACAGCGGGAAGAGGAACCCAGCCTCCAAAGCACTTCATTCCGTACAAGTTCAAATCGGCTTTGTGCCCTCTGGCCTTTTGCTGAGAGCCCAGGTGGGAGGAAGGGCAGACGGTTCTCTAGATGCGAGAGCCCTGGGCAGCTGCACTCAAGAGGCCATGAACCCCGGGCCGGGCAGAGCTGAGACGGCCGGGGAGGGAGGCGGAGGAAGGCGGCTCTGAAATGGAGCAGGGCAGAAGCTCCGTGGCCCTCGGGAAGCAGGGCCCGCAGCAGCACACCCCAGCTCTGCCAACTAAATCCCATTGGCGTGGCTCTGCCCCAAACGGGACCAGCAGGTCTGGTTTTCTGAGTGCTCTCAGGGCCAGCCCGAAAGGGGAACTGGGTTCAAGTTCCACCAAGAAAATCCTGCTCTGCAGAGAGCACCGGTTTAGCCCTTGAGAACCAGAGGTGGGAGGAAGGAGTGGAGAGGAGTTTACCTTCCCTTCCCTCAAAGTGCAGTGACTCATGCCCTTTCTTCCTTTTTTTAATTTACAGGTTCACAGGTCACCAAGAAAGTGGGCACAGTGCCTGGGGGTCTGCGACCCTGGGCTCCTGGGACTGCAACAGGTGTGGCATTGTGGACGTCAGCCTGTGCTTCAGGTGTTCCTGTCATGGCCCGACGGGACGGGCACACACCTGAAAACACAGAAGTGGTGGTGCCTCTATTTCAGAGGGCACGGGGGCTCCCTGAAAACCTCCTCTCCTGTCTGATTCATGCTCAGCCACAGTGCAGCAGGCTTAGGAACCGTGAATGACACATTAGTGCAAGAAAGCAAGCCGGTCAAAGAGACTCATACATCACTACTCCTGTGACACCCAATTATTCACGCTACTGAGGCTTGTGACTCTTCTCGGGGCACCAGGACGGCCACAGACAGAGGCAGCTTGGGGGTGGGTTGAAACCAATGAAGAGGTTGCCAGCACCGAACTTCGTCACCTTCAGTCTCTGAACCTGGGGCATGCCATTGCCGGAACATTCTGGATCGGATGGGTCTACATACAAAGAGCAAGGACACTTAGAGGCTGTGGGTGAACCTTCCCCATTTTGTACTTTTATAAAGAGGGGCAGGTGGGGAAGGGGGACGGGGATGGAGAAAAAGGGGAAGAAGGGACAGCAGTGGTCTCCAAACATCTCTCAGCTTCCTGCCAGGCCTGGACTCTGGGGAATTTGCCCGAGGTCATCCACGTCAGAGCTTCAGCGGCTTCCAGAGCGTGAGGTGCACTGAGTTCCTGCCTCTGCATTTCTGCAACAGCCGTTCTCATTCCGACGCCAGGCCCACAGCCGGATGGGGAGGTGGTGCGCTACCAACGGAAGCAGTTGTGCTCTGGGAACTTGACTGAGGTTTCCAGACACAGGCACTGCCTTCACGCTGCCTCTCCTTCCTGCCATCCGTTCAAACCACTCTCACTGTGGGAAGATGAGCAGTGGGTGCTGCTCAGAGCTAGGGCACCAGTGACGTCTCAACTGCCTGCGGACTCAAAGCAATGAGCAGAGGTGGGAGGGATCTCAGAGGGTAGCTGGTGGGCCCTGGGACGTTCGGCACTCGCCTTCTGCCTGGAGCTGAGCTCAGAGGCCCTCGCAGAGAGCAGAGAGATTTACACTTTGGGAAAAGCTGCAAAATCCATCCTTCCCGATTCTGCCCTAAATGCTCCTGTGCCTCATTCTTGCAATTGTGCCGCTTAGAGCTACTTTAGCAAAATCCCTTCCTACAGCTGGGGAGGGAGAGATACTTGTGGGAGGACAAGTTGGGGGGGGGGCAGGTGAAGGGAAGAAGGACTTCCCTTTTCCATCATTAACTACACCCTCCACCGCACCAGCCCAGTCTCCAGGCACACCAAACCGCTCTCAGCCTGGAACTGGCCAGCTGCCTCCTCACTCCCCCAGCTGCCTGGAGATCCCTCTCAGCCTTTAGGAGCCGTTTCAAGGGTCATTTGCTCTGGGAAACCTGACCTGACCTGTACTGAGGCAGAGGTGACCCAGCCCTCTTTTGGGGTGTTTCTCCCAGGAGCTGAACACGCCTCCACGCTCACTGTCACTCAGATTAGACAATCCCTTTCTATGTCCCTCTTGGACTCTGTTGGTGTCTCGTACGTCTTTGTGTCACTCAGCTCAGCGGGCACCCAGTGCCTGCTTTTTGTGTGAGGACATTTGCAAGCAAGAGTCATGGGAGAAGGGGAACCAGCTTAAAGCTGGTTCTTCATCGAGATGCCACGATGTCACTTTCTGGTTGCATGACTCTGGGAGAGTCAATGAACCTTTCAGAGCCTCACCTGTTAGGTGGAGAGATGCCCATCTCAGGATTACGATGAAAGTTAAGTGGAACAGTGTTAAGTACAGCAATAAAACACTCTAACTGAGGGCCAACCAAATGACAGGTGCTGTGACCAGCCTGAGAAATCTAACATCAAATAAGAGACTGGAACGGGTAGACCTCAAGGAACACATCTCCACAGGTGGGTCCTTGGCTGGTGCTCAGTACAGAGTACCAAGTTCAATACACTCGAGTTAAAGGCCCGGGTCTGGAAGCCAAAGATGACCCAGGAGACCATTGAGAACTGATGGCTACTGGGGGCAGGGGGTGGGGGTCATGGCAGAAAGCCCTTTAGGGCAACAGCAAGCCAACAAGAGACATCTCCTTTTTCTCCTCCCAGTAGCCCAAGAAAACACTTCCTGGGAATTAGAAAAAGGATTGGAGACATCTCCGTTTTATGATTAAAAGAAATTATATGATATTAAAGAAATACTTGCCTGGATTTCTAGAAAAGACTAGAGATGTGTTTATCTTGCAGCTAAAAGACATGAAGAGATGTTCCTGGGAAAGTGTGGCTTGAGGTTCTAAACCATGTAGCAATGTCCTAAGCCTTTGCTGATGACAAATTAAATACATAAAATAAAATAAAATAAAATAAAAATTTCTACATTAGCACGGATGCATTCACAAGGAGAATGAGAAAAATATTGCTTAGTTGGTGGTACTAAGGCTTTTACTCTGGCCATGAAAGGCTCATGGGGATTTCTTACAGGCCTCAGTTTTGGTTTATGTTTGAGGGCAACCAATCCCTTACAGCTGTGCCCAGAGGAAAATTCAGGCAGTAAGGCATCGCGTTTCTGAAAATGTTACCAATGGCCCTCTCTGAAACATGTCACCTTCCCAGCATGATCCCCACCCCCTACAGGGAACAGGGATTTGAAATGAGGAATCATGATCCTATGGAAGCTGGACCAGTGTCCCTGAGAGATTTTTAGATCTCAGAGTTTCAGTGCATTTGCAAAAGCTCAAGATGTTCTTGTTCCATCCTTCTGGTTTGAAGAGCCAGGCCTTTCCCAGTGGACCACGGGGTGATGGGGGTGGGGGATGTGCCAGAACCTCCTGGAGAGCTTTGTAAGAATGTATTTGCCCGCTCCCCACCGGGTTCTAAATCTCTGCAGGTGTGAGAGTGGAAGGGATTGGCCTAGGAGGGACTCACTCTCCAGTTGTGTAATAACTTCCTACCACACCCCTGGCACACATTTATTTCTTATTCAGAGAATGGGGTCTGGCGCTAGCCAGAGCTGGGCTTCTTCATTTTTTTTTTTTTTAAGTTTATTTATTGAGAGAGAGCACTAGAGCATGAGTAGGGGAAGGGGCAGAGAGAGAGGGAGAAAGAAAGAATCCCAAGCAGTCTCTGTGATGTTAGCACAGAGCCCCACACAGGGCTCAAACCCACAAACCGTGAGATCATGACCTGAGCCGAAATCAAGAGTCAGGCGCTTATCCCACTGAGCCACCCAGGCGCCCCACCAGACCTGGGTTTTAATTCACATCCACCTTGCTTGTCACTCATTTTCCTCCTCTTCTTGCCTTCTCAGGCTGGTGGGGAGGGTGATGTGAGGTGCCACGTGAGCCTGGTATGGAAGAGCCCCCAGTGAAGACACCCAGCTGAGAAGGGAGCCCAGTCCCCTGGGACTTCTTTGCTGTGGTGACCGAGTGCTGGGCAAGTCCTCAGAGGTGAAGGCAGTGTGAGGCTGGGACCCCATGGGTGCTTAAGGGAGCCCACAGAAAACCCCTAAAGTCAGTGTGGCCCTGAGGAAGCTTTAGGGTGACCCAGGCCTGAGGAGGTTCCTGGGATGTGCCACTTTCTTTGCTCAAAATAGGACAGTGCCAGGCAAAGCAGACAAGGTGGTCACCTAGCAGCTAACATGTTGCTGGGGGAACAGGAGATGTCACCTAACAGAGGGGGTGTTGTGTCACTCATCTAGGATAAAGAAACATGGTTCATTAGGGACAGAGAGAGAGACACAGAATCTGAGCAGGCTCCACACTCCAAGCTGTCAGCACAGAGCTTGACGCGGGGCTTGAACCCACAGACTGCGAGAGATCATGACCTGAGCCGAAGTCGAACGCTCAACCGACTGAGCCACCCATTAGGGCATTTAAAATATCAAATGAGGGGCGCCTGGGTTAACTGGTTAACCATTGGACTCTTGATCTTGGTTCAGGTCATGATCTCATGGTTTCTGGGATCGAGCCCTGCCTCAGGCTCTGTGCTGACAGCACAGAACGTGCTTGGGATTCTCTCTCTCCCTCTCTCTTTCTCTCTGCCCCCACCTCAAAAAAATAAAATAAAATAAAAAAATAAAATAAAATAAAATAAAATAAAATAAAATAAAATAAAATAGCAAATGATAGCAAATGTGATCCCGCTGCTACCAGGGCCCCAAATGGGTGGATGGGGGCAGGCTGCTGGCCTGCTCAGGGAGGACACGGGGGACTAGGAGAGATAAATCAGTTGGCCTGCTCTGGGCCACTTCTATTCTTTCTTGCCCTCCCCTTTTCATTTAAAATACCATCTTGGAGGATGCCTTGGGACAGATGTCTCCTGGGGATGGTAAAGAAAAGAGCAGAATGGCTGTGACCCCCATGGGGGAACAGAAGAGAGGGGACTCCACACAGCTCCCTTTAGGGGCTGCACACGCAGGTGCACAGGCAGCACTCCTGGACAGAATCACACGCAGGCCCTAATGGTCCTGGCCTTTTCCTGCCTAAATCTGATTTGTCTTCAGCCAGATGTTTAGCCTGCAGAGTGGGGTCCAGCAGGCACATGGGCAGTTCTGAGGCAACTGCCCCTCAGAGTGGCCGCTCCCTCACCTCTCCATTACCCTGTGCTCCTCTCCCTCACCTCACCATAAAGCAGTCCCTTTCTCCCTCTCACTCCCAGTCTCCACCCGCTCTCATTTCTGTCTTTTTCCATGTCCTGTTTCCCTCCATCGCTGTCTCCCACTGAATAAAGTAAGGTCTTGGCAGTTCCCTTGCCCTGTCTCAGAAATTCTTAAATGTTTAAGGGAAAGACAGCCTCTCACATAGGAAATGTTAATTTTTATTCCTTCTCACTGGGCTTCGAGTCCCACAACGGTGAGCACTGGATCTCCCTTGTGCCCCAATGTCTTCTGAGTGGGGCACATAAATATGCATTCAAAGAATATACAAATAGAAAAGAAGATTTTATTTTATTTTTTAATGTTTATTTATTTTGAGGGAGAGAGAGAGGGAGTGTGAGCAGGGATGGGGCAGAGAGAGGGGGAGACACAGAATCCAAAGCAGGCTCCAGGCTCTGAGCTCTCAGCACAGAGACCAACGCGGGGCTTGAACCCATGAACTGTGAGATCATGACCTGAGCCAAAGTCGGACGCTTAACCAACTGAACCCCCCCAGGCGGCCCAAAAGAAGATTGTTTTTTAACAAGGGTGGCATATGCTGACACGTGAGGAGAGAGAGAAGGAGAAGGACTTGTTCAAACTGCTAATTTATTTACAAATTCCTTCTCTTAAAAGTTTGGAATTTGGGCAGGCCCTTCAGTCAAGTGGAATGTAGCCTCAGTTCGCTGTCCTCATCTCCTCGAGGGATGGGAGCGGCAAGGAGGGCCTCCTGGCCTCCAGCTCCTCAAAAGGTCCCATTCAAACAGGGAGCAAGATCAGGGCAATAAGAAGCAGGAAAGTGGGGGGTGGGGGGAAGAAAGAAAGAAAAAAAAAGAAGCAAGAAAGTGGGACAAAGGTGTCAGTTTAGATGAACTTTCCCTGTCACTTCATCTAGCCAGCACCTGTGCTTCGTCCGACCTGCCTCAGGAAATCCTCATTTCTTTTTTATTTTTTTTAACTTTTTTAAAGGTTTATTCATTTTTCAGAGACAGAGCGTGAGTGGGGGAGGGGCAGAGAGAGAGGGAGACACAGAATCCGAAGCAGGGTCCAGGCTCTGAGCTGTCAGCACAGAGCCTTATGCAGGGCTCAAACCTACAGACCATGAGATCATGACCTGAGCTGAAGTCGGACGCCCGACCGACTGAGCCACCCAGGCACCCCAGGAAATCCTAATTTCTACTCTAGAATCCTGAGGAGGGGTGGGGGGGAAGGAGCTGATTTTATTGAGCATCTACCACAGGCCAAGCACTTGACATAAATTATCACACTGATAAGATAATTTATAATTCAGAAAAATCCAGTTTGATGACATTATCCTTTTGGGCAGAACGAAGTTCAATAATTCACCTAGGGCCACCTGGCTGGCTCAGCTGGAGGAGCATGTGACTTTTGATCTTGGGGTCATGAGTTTGAGCGCCATGTTGGATGTAGAAATATATATATATATATGTGTGTGTGTGTGTGTGTGTGTGTGTGTGTGTGTATGTGCGTGTATGTATATATATACATATATATACATATACACATATATACACACGTATATATACATGTATATATGTGTATATATATACGTATATATACATGTGTATATATATGTATATATATATATTCACCTAAATTTATCCCCATGAGAAGTAGAACCAGAAATTAACACACCCTCTGATTCTTAAGTCTGTGACCCTCTTTCCATTATATTATGCTACGGTGATTACTAGTATAAAGAAGAAAAAAGAGAGCAGAAAAGGAGAAGGTTCTTTTAGAACTAGAGCCATGTTGGTAAATATTAGGGATTTGCACTGGGCTTTGGGCTCAAAGCTGGTTTGTGCAATTTTAGACCAGTTCCCGTTGAACATTTTGAATCCCAGCTACCTCTCCCTTAGCTAAATTTATTTGCATGACTGAGTGTATGATTTACACTCTTCAAACCTACTTATGATATCAGCTTGTGTTGCATCTAGAGCTAATGAACTCTTTGTTGACCACCTACTCTAAAAGTAGTACTTGCTTTAATTTGTCCTACAACTGCTTTTTGTAAGCTTTGAGGAAATACTTGTTCATTCAAGTGTTCCAGAAAGTGGAACACTTTCTCCTGCTCTGAGGTGTCTATGATACCTTAGATTTCAAGCATATTCTTTCTTAGACTTTGGTCTCTCAAACCAGAAGTTCCGTCCTCCTTGTCTGGCCTAGCTGATTCTCTGGGCTCATCTAAATGCCACCCTTCTAGTCCTTTTCAATGTGACTCTTTGTGCCAATAATATCTCAGGACAGTCTCCCTACTGTGGCATTTGAATGAACCTCTGGTTAATAAGATGCTCATACCAGCTTCGGTGACTTCTTGAGGGCCAGCTGGGCATACAATCTTAACAGGAAGACTTCTATTTCCCCTCTGTTCTTTGGGATCATCGGAAGAGAGAGCTCTTACAGGGCATTCTTCCCCAAGAAAGGCTTGATCACTTCCCCAGAGTGTGTGGGGAAGAGGGAGGAAGGCCGCCAAGATGCTCATGCCAGGCAAGCAAATGGCTGGGCTGGCTCGCTGCTCAGTGACTTCCATACCTCAGCCCCACCAGACACTGTCAAATTCATGTTCCAAACAAATGACACATTTCTTCATGTCTCAGAGCTTCAGTTCCCCCCTTAAATATAACTGAATGCTCAGGGGCTGCTTAATATCAAGAGAAAGTGATCTTTCTTTCTTCAATCTGGAGGGCAGGTGTTGTGACATGGTGCCTCCTGATAGCACCTGGCACTGGGATAAGGCACAAGCAAATGATTCTCTTTCTCATTTGGGCTGGGGCTGGGGCTGCTCCCTCACTGAGTTCTCGAAGCTTCCACTAGTCTGAGCTCCTCCTCAGTCTGCCCCTGATGCTTAAAGTGGACATTCCAGAAGGGTAACAGACCCTTCAGTGACACCTAAGTTTGGGGAAGTTTCAAAGGGGGCCGTCGGGGCTGGTTTTTCCAGCCTGGGAGTGTGTGGGAAATCCTGGTGTTGTGGGTTGGATTGTGCCCCCACCCCCTCCAATGCACATGTTGAAGTTCTAACCCTCAGAACCTCAGAATGTGACCTTATGTGGAAATAGGCTTGTTGCAGAGGTAATTAGGTTAAGATGAGGTCATACTGAAGTATTGGGCCCCAACCCAACATGAGTGGTGTCCTCATGAAAAGAGGAAATTTGGATACAGAGACACAGGGAAAACACCCTGTGAAGATGAGGGCAGAGATTGGGGCGATGCTCCTACAAAGCAAGGAATGCCAACGATTGCCAGAAAACACCCAAAGCTGGGGGAGAGGCCTGGAACAGATTCTCCCCCTCAGTCCTCAGCAGGAACCAACCCTGTGACACTTTGATCTCCTACTTCCAGCCTCTAGAACCGTGAGACAATAAATGCCGGTGGTTTAAGCCACTCAGTTGGTGGTAGTTTGTTACTACCACCCTAGCAAGTGAATACACCTGAGATGGACCATTTTCTTGACTTCAGAGTTTCTCAGAGCCTTAAAAAAATTTTTTTAATGTTTATTTATTTTTGAGAGGGATAGAGAGAGAGACATGGCACGAGCAGGGGAGAGTCAGAGAGAATCCGAAGCAGGCTCCAGGCTCTGAGCTGTCAGCACAGAGCCTGGCGTGAGGCTCAAACACACGAAATCATGACCTGAGCCAAAGTCGGACACTCAACCGACTGAGCCACCCAGGCACCCCGAGAGCCTTTAATATAAATTAAATTTGTGTGCAATGATTTCCAAATTTGACTTTAGAATACTTTTTTCCCCAGTCCGTCTCATGAGTCTGTTCCAGGTATCAAGCCTACCTATGAGAAAGAGAAGATGCTGATTCAAAGCCATCACCCAAGACCTATGTTATAGGTCTTGGCACCAAAAACACTAAACTCAATAAAAGAAAAAAAAAGAAAGAAAGAAAACACTAGACTCTGTGGCTCCATTTACCCTTCTGTGTCGTCGGCTTAGGCTGTCTCCTCAGATCCTGGTCCAGGTCCCTGCGAGTGTAGGGGGAACACCTCTCCTGCTGCTTTCAGGAACAGCACCATAAATAATGCTTAGACGTGGGGTGTGGTGGAGCAGGGGTCTCCCGTCAGTTCTGCTGTGGTGCCTGGAACATAGGCACCAGGAACTGGCAGGTGGTGAAAGACAGCCCTTGCAGTCTGGCTTGGATCCAGCAAGAGCAGTATGAGCCAGACCCCATTCTGAGAGGCCTCAGGGTCAGCCTGAGAAAGGGGTTTCCAGAAGGTGGATTCCCATGGTCCTGAGGGCTAGCCAGCGGAGGTCCACCTCCATCACTGCCCTTTTGCTTTCCAGCGGCCCAAACTCCTCACTCTGCACGCAGGGATCTCCATTATCGCACTGTGCACGGCTTCCAGACAGAAGTCTGGGCCAGCCGGAGCTATAGGAAGGGGGCAGGGCGGGCAGCATGGAAAATGGTGGCTGTGAGCTGAAAATAACACACACACACACACACATACACACACACACACACAGCCAGGGAGTGTCACTTCCTAATTCCTACCTCAGGATGGATCTGGCAGATAAGTGGGAGGAGCAGGAGATGTGAGGGCAAAGGGGTGAGGGACACTAATTGTTATGCTGCGAATACCCCGCCTCCAAAAGTACCCAACAGCACTCTGGCCCCCAAGTTCACCTCACAATAGTTGTGAAACCAAATTATAACAGTTCACACCCAGTGGAGGAGGAGAGGGTGGGGAGGAGGGCTGGCAGCAACTATACCCACGAAATAAGAGCAGTGACCTCAGGTTCATAATCCTCCCCCCCCCCCACCTCCCCACTGAAGCCTCTGAAAGACATCAGGAAAAGCAAAGGAAGCAGTGGCAATGTCTGGCGGGGGCACGGTATACATGAGGAGGATGAAGAAAACAAGGTTGGAAAGACAGGCGAAGGCCAGACTTTCAGGGTCTGCAAAGTCCCGATTTATTTACTTGCAGAGGATTTCAGGCCATATCCCTAGGGCTGTGGGGAAGTGAAGTTCTTTGCACAAATGAGTGACATATCAGAGCAAGGCTTCCAATGGCTCGGAGGAGTTGAGATTGGAGGTGAGGACCCAGAAGGTGACCAAGACAGGAGGCTGTGAGAAGCCCAAAGCCTATGAGGCTAGCAGCTGGGGAGGAAAAGTGATCCTTGTTCTACCTTGCACCTGCTAGAAAAGCTCTACTTAAAGGACTAAGGATCCCAAGTGTTGGCAAGAACACAGAGTGACCAGAACCCGCACATGGTGGTGAGAGAGTGCGGGGAAGGGGCAGCCCGTCTCCTTGCTTGCGAGAGGTTGCAGACTCAAAACTCTGAGCAAGCTCTTCCTAAGAAACTGCCAAACTCTGTCTCAAAGTAGCTGTAAAACTGCTTTGCAAAACAAGTTGACAGGTTTTTATCATTGTTTTTTATATAAAGCTTAACATAAAACTACCCTATCATTGAGCATTGCTGCTTCTAGGTATTTTCCAGGAAAAATAAAAGCATATATCCTCCAAAAGACTTCTACAAAAATGTTCATAGTAGCTTTATTCATAACACTTAAAGTCTCCATCAATAATAAGAGAATGGGCAAACACATTGGCTACAGTCAGACAATGGAATACTACTTAGAAATAAAAAGGAACTATTTATAGACAGACAACAGCGTGGGTGAATGTTGCAGCCATGAGAACAAGACTGGATGTAACTGAGTACTTTTTCTATGAGCCTATTTACATGATGTTCGAGAACAGGCAAAACTAACCCAGTGCAATAGAAATCAGAGCAATGGTGGTCTCTGGGGTTGGGGAATTAATTAGAAAAGGGCAGGAGGGAGCTCAGTGAGATAATGGAATTCTTCTATATTTTATTTAAAAAATTTTTTTAACATGTATTTATTTTTGAGAGACAGAGCGAGACAGAGCACAAGTGGGAGAGAGGCAGAGAAGGCAGGGGACACAGAATCCAAAGCAGGCTCCAGGCTCTGAGCTGTCAGCACAGAGCCCGATGCGGGGCTCGATCTCACGGACCGCGAGATCATAACATGAGCCGAAGTCGGATGCTCAACTGACTGAACCACCCAGGCACCCCCTTCTATAGTTTAATTCTATGGTCATACCATAGAACCATAGAGTGCTTTTTTTTTTTATTTCGGCATCTGGCAGGATTAGCGTTTGTGGGAACACCCCCTGGGAACCTCTATTTAGACTCTTCATGATTTTGGTCTAGGTTCATCAAACTCACCTATCAGAAAGAGAAGAGGATGCTGTTTCAAAACCAGTACCTGAGACTTATGTCGTGGTCCCCGGCATCCAAACACTTAACTTCTCCATACCTCAGTTTCCACATCTTTACAATCAGAATAGGCAGTCCATTCAGGGTCTAGCACAGGGTATGATACATTACAGCTACTTTTCTCGGTAAAGAAAAGTTGGTTAAACGATGGAAGCAAGATTCACTTCCAGTTCTAGTCCAGCCTTTAAGAGGCTTAGAATTACTGTTCTGGGCTAAATAAACTTAAAAATCAACAACTCATCTTAGGTCCATAAGAGAAGCGACAGGACAGACTGCTGCCCCTTAATTTGGAGACACTGGCAGGCCAACGCAGAGGATCACAGGAGGCTCAGTGTGGAGAGTTCTGAGAGATAAAAACCCCTAGGGGACTCAGTTATGGTGAGCCTCTATACTTTTACCTCCTGGAGCTCTACCACTTTGTCACAATGAATAAAAATAGAATAGGATAGAATAGAATAGAATAGAATAGAAGAGAATAATAAAATAAATAAGATAACATGAAATAAAAATAAAATAAAATAATAAAATAAAATAATAAAATAAAATAAAATAAAATAAAATAAAATAAAATAAAATAAAAATTCCTCTTGTGCTCCGAGCAGGAGGAGAGAAAAAGAAACTGTTTTGAAATATGCTGGAGCTCCTGGGTGGCTCAGTGGTTAAATTGTCTCACTCTTGATTTTGGCTCAGGTCATGATCTCATGGTTCATGAGTTTGACCCCCGTGTTGGGCTCTGAGCTGACAGTGCAGAGCCTGCTTGGGATTCTGTCTCTCCCTACCCCTCCTCTGCTCTCTCTCTCTCTCTCTCAAAATAGATATATAAACTTAAAAAATTAAAAATAAAAGGAAATATGCCAAAGCTCTGCTCTTAACAAGGCCCGTCCTCAGGGAAAACTAGTTAAGCAGAGCCTAACCTGGTAAGGGTTTCATCAGAGCCTAACTGACCTGAGGGAAGGGAAATATCCAACTCCAGCCCTCTGTAGCCATCCCATCCCACCTAAGGGGGGAAAAACTGAGAAGCACATTCCAGAGCTGTGAGCTCACTGAAAGGCTGAGACCAAATCACAGGAATATGGAGCGCTTCCCCCACCTCCACACCTCATCACCATACAACTAAAGGACCATTTGTAGTGGCTCCTTTCACCTAGCTCACCATGCCCAGCGATCAAGAAGAAAGTATAATACATAGTAAAAACAAAATTGGAAGAGACAGAGCAAACATCGAAACCAGACTCAGACATGACAGAGGTGTTGAAACTGTCGGACTGGGAATTTAAAACAATTATAATTAATATACCCATGGCTGAAATAATAAAGATGGGTAGGAGCGCCTGGGTATCTCAGTCAGTTAAGCGTTCCGTCTCTTGATTTTGGTTCCGGTCATGATCTCGAAGTTCATGAGATGGAGCCCCACGTCAGGCTCTATGCTGACAGCGCTGAGCCTGCTTGGGATTTTCTCTCTCCCGTTCTCTCTGCCCCTCCCTCCTTTGCCCTCTCTCTCTCCCAAAATAAATAAATTAATTAAAAAAAAACCAAACAAACAGATGGGTAATATGACAGAGAGATGGAAATCCTGCAACAGAACAAAAGGAATGCTAGCGATAAAACAACAAAACAAAAAAACTGCTACAATAGAAATGAAGCCTGCCTTTGATGGGCTGATTGGTAGACTGGACATCTGAGGAAAGACTCCCTGAGCTTGAAGATATCATAATAGAAACTTCCAAAACTGAAAAGCAAAGAGAACAAAGACTGGGGTGGGGTGGGGGGTTGTGGGGAAGAACAGAATATCCAAAGACTGTGGGACAATTGTAAAAGGTGTAACGTGTAATTGGAATTCCAGAAGGAGAAGAAAGAACGAAAGGAACAAAATAAATATTTGAAACACTAATGAGTAAAAATTTCCCCAAATTAATGTCAGATCCAGGAAGCTCAGAGAACACCACGCAGGAAAAATGACCAAAAACTACAGTTAGACATTTCATTGTTAAACTACAGAAAATGAAAGATAAAAATCCTGAAAGAAGCTAGAGGAAAAGGCACCTTACTTACAGAAGAACAAAAATAAGAGATACATCTGACTCCTCAGATACCATGCAAGAAGACAGCAGGATGAGATAAAGTGCTGAGAGACAGAAACTACCAACCTAGGATTCTGCACTCTGTGGAATTCGCCTTCAGGAGCCAGGAGAAATAAAGACTTTCTCCACAAACGAAAATTGGGGGGAATTTGTTGCCATTAGACCCGTCTTGTAAGAAATGTTAGAAGAAGGCCCTTAGAAAGAAGGCAACTGATACAGATGACAAACTTGAATCTACAGAAAGAAAACAAGAGCATCAGAGAAGGAATGAGTGAAAGAGGAAGATTGTATCTTATTCTAATTTTAATCTGTATTCCTTTGAATATGATTCATCTTTTTTTTTTCACCAAATTAAAAAACAGATTAAAAAAAGTAAGCAAGAGCTATCATCTTCAGCCTTGTCCTCCATCGGATGATCACCAGAGAGCTCTGGGTTTGCTCATTTAGAAGGGAGTGGGAGATGGGTAACCTCTTCCCTCCCTTTCCCCTTTTCCAGTAAAGGGCCTAACCATTTCTCACTTGCTTCCCAAGGAGCCAAATGGCAATCTAAGAGGACAGGAAAGACAAACAAGAACACAAACGCTCTACCTTTATAAGAGCTTCTCCTGCTTTCTCTCTTTGAAGCCTTAAGGCAGGCCCATGGGGTGGCTGGATAAGCATTACCCTATTCTGCAAGTGGGTGAATTCCTCAGCTGAAGGGTCAGAATCTGGATTTGAACCCGGGTCTCCTGGCTCCTTCTGGGCCTCTTCCACCCAGGATGGTTACAACAGCACTGGGGAGTGTTTCACCTCCGTTCCTAAAAACATGGAGTTGCTAAGACATCTGTCAGACAAAAGCGGGTTGTTTGTTTGCATAAAGGAGTGGGAATTGAGTTCCTGAGAAAGGCCGCTGCTGTCCCTGAGCAGGTTTGAACTGCAGTGGGAGAGGTGGCTCGTTGTTTGCCTCTGCCGAATGTGGTGATGCAGTGGGGATGTGCCCAAGTCTGGCAGGCAGCAGCTGGCCATGCTCAGTGTTGACCAAGACCACTTTTGTCTCTCTCACCCTGGTTCCTATGGGAATCCCTATGGTGGAGGCAAGCACATTCTGGAAGATGCACTAACTTGGGAGTTATCTAGAGCAACAAATGGAGAGGATTCTGGGCAGTGGGCTTAGCTCTTTCCTCTTAGCCTCCCTGCCCTGAGTGGTACAAAACCCAAGGGGCTGGAGTCTGAATTGTCACACTCTTGCCTGCCTTCCCATAACTCACTTTGGGAAGAGTTTTTTCATTTTAATTGCTTGCTTGGGAACTGGGTTCTGACAAAAGATCAGAGCTTTAAGATTATGACTATTTCAGAAGACAGATTTTAAGCCCAAGGATTGAAAATATGTTGTAGGAAAAAATGGATGCATCCTACTGGTAGGCTAGCATGGGGTACTTTGAGAGGGCTGATATTTAAAATATTTAACAACCGATTAGGCACAGGCCCTGAACAACATTAAGGAGGGCCCAGGATCTTGGAGAGCTCTGTCTGCAGCACCAGATGTTAACCCTTTAGTTGCTGAATCTTGGGGAGACAGTGGAGGATATGGGGGAAGAGCCAGCAAGACAGAGGAACCCAGGGGGTCAGTTATTCACCCACTGACACAGAAGCCTTTTTGTTTTTAACAACTTGTTTGCTTTCACCTCTGTAGACAGCTGAATATTAGCCCTGCCCCTAATCATTTTAGGAAGGAGACATGAAAGCTAAGGGAGTTTGAAAAATCTGGCCAAGGTCACACAACAATATCCCAGCTCAATCTAGACCCTTGTCTTTAGATCCTCAACCTAATACTAGGAAAAGTGTCTAATAGTCTGATATTTCATATTTAGCCTATCTATCCATAGACCTTGTCAATACCATAATATTTTGAACAACTTATAATCATATAGAAAATAGGCTGCCTAAGATCACATCAATATGTGAAGTATTCTCTACTCTAGATCAAGGGTTGGCAAACATTTTCCATAAAAGGCCACTTTGTAAATATTTTTTTCGTCTGTGGGTCACAAAGCCTCTATAGCTCTGTCACTGCAGCAGGAAGGCAGCCATACGAATACATAAACAATGGACGCTAAAATGTGAATGTCATGGTTTTCACATGTCACAAAATAGAATTATTCTTTGGATTTTTTTTTAATCCTTAAAACTTGAAAAACATTCACTGAAAAAAAAAACACCAATTTTTTCAACCATTAAAAAAATGAAGAACATTGGGGCGCCTGGGTGGCTCAGTGGGTTAAGTGTCCGACTTCAGCTCAGGTCACGATCTCGCGGTCCGTGAGTTCGAGCCCCCCGTCGGGCTCTGGGCTGATGGCTCAGAGCCTGGAGCCTGCTTCCGATTCTGTGTCTCCCTCTCTCTCTGCCCCTCCACCGTTCATGCTCTGTCTCTCTCTGTCTCAAAAATAAATAAATGTAAAAAAAAAAAAATGAAAAACATTCATTGAAAAAAAAAATATTCATTCACTGAAAAACACCATTTGCCTGCAAGGTATTCAAAAATACTGCCGGCTGGATTCAGCTCATGGGCCTTATTCTGCCAATCTCCGGGCTAGATGGCTCAGGCCTCTCGAGACTCACTGCATCCCCAGCATAGTGTTTACATAGAATCAAAGCCACTGTGAAAGTGGTTTCCCTATCTTCCACTATGTCACATCTACACGAGTAAGCCCATGAGAACCCCTGACGTCCAGAAATCTGAGTGCAGGTTTTCCAGGAGGCTGCAGGTGTGTTGGGGCTGGCCTCCTCTGGCGCTGTGTGAACAGAACTGCCTTGGAATCAGGGCTCACTGGTAGCAGGTCACAGGCTCCCCACCCCCAGGAACACCCCTCACCCCTCAGCCATAGCCCCTCCCCTGGTAATTATCCTGTCCCAGTTCTCTCTATACTTACTCAGGAAAGGGCTTGTCAAGAGCCAGCATTTAGACTCCTTTTTTTTTTTTTTAAGTGTTTATTTATTTTTCAGAGAGAAGGAGAGAGAAAGAGAGAGAGAGAGTGGGGGAGGGGCAGAGAGAGAGGGAGACACAGAATGTGAAGCAGGCTCCGAGCTGTCAGCACAGAGCCCAACGTGGGGCTTGAACCCATGAACCGTGAGATCATGACCTGAGCCGAAGTCGGATGCTTAACAGACTGAGCCACCCAGGTGCCCCTAGACTCCTTCTTAATCTTCATCATCAGGTTATTCTGAGAGGTTGTATAACAAAATAGTCGAGGACAAGGGCTCTGGACTGCCTGGGTTTGAAACCCAACTCTGTTGCTGTGAATGACCTGGGCTGAATTAGTTATCTTCTCTGTGTGATATTTCTTCAACTGTATCATGATGTGGAGTAACAGAGTCAATATGTAGAAAAGATTTAAAATGTGCTCAGTATATTTTAGCTATTAATATTTCTATTTTTCTTCTCTCCATCCATGATGGAGATGGATGGATTGAATCCATCCATCAAATGTGCCAGGATTTGTGCTGGAGAGGAAGATGCAAAACCAAGAGAGATGAGATTTGTTATAGCTAGCTATTGCCACATAACAAAACACTCCAAAACTTAGTAACTGAAAACAACCACAAACATTTATGTGCTTACAATTCTGGGATCTGAGCAGGGTTCAGTGTCCAGAGCTTGCCTCTTCTGGGTGGCTCCACTGGGAGCTGGAGTTATAAGGTAGCTTTGCTTACGTGTCTCGTATCTTAGTGGCAGCCGGCTGAGCTGCACCCTCTCTCCCCCAGCACCTCTCTTGCCAGCACCCTCTCTCTAGAAGGACGGTTGCATTTGTTTACATGGAGTGGGCTTCTATGAGGATAAGGCCCAGGTCCCAAAGTCATATACTCTGACCTCCACCACATTTTGTTGCCAAAGCAAGTCATAGGGCCAATCCAGGCTTAAGGAGAGGTGAAATAGTTCACCTATCCTGATGGGGGTAAGATGTGTAGGAATGGAGAAATTGTGGGTGGTTCATTTTTACAGGCAATCTACCACAAAGACGGGGACAGAGAGTGTGAACAACTCGAGAGCCCACACCTAGCCTGGCTTCTTCACCCTTTATCACTAGAACCTAGAACAATGGCTTTGAACATGTCTAAGAAATATTTACTTCTCTGCTGGTTTGGAAGAGTTCTCTTCATTTTGAAACTTATTATCTTTTTTTTTTTTTTTTAAGTGAGCTCTATACCAATGTGGGGCCTGAACTCATGACCCTGAGATCAAGAGTCGCATGCTTTATGGACTGAGCCAGCCAGGTGCCCCAGCTTTATTATCTTTTAAAAGCTTTGTCCATCTCACTGAAAAACCACTGAGATAATGCTAGTGAGAAATAAGTTTTAATCACTCATTCCACCATAACAAAAAATTTTGCATATCGCTTTCTATTTGTATACATCCCATTTTTATAAGAAGTTATATAACATCATAGAAATGACAGAGAAACGTTTTATATAGTCTGTTCACATATATAATTCTGCATTCAGCAATTTTTTTCTTATCACAACATCCAACAATTTTTTCCATGTCCTTACATGGTTTTTCATAATTACAACTTTTTTAATAGCTACCACAATGTTCCATTGTGTTGATCTGGCATAAGCCATTAATCTTTCCTCTCATGGTCATCTAGGCTGTTTCTGCTGTGAAACATTTTTCCATATTTTGACACAGCCTTCCTGATTTTTTTTAAGTAGCTGACTGATATTTCACTGTGTTTATCTACCATATTCTATAAACACATGTTCCTCTCATGGTGGCCGTCTTGACTGTGTGTACAGACTAGGTCTGAGGGAAGCAAGTTGCAGAAACACATGCTGGGCTCAGGATGGACTAAGTCTGTGACTCAGAGACAGAGGCAATGGGTGTGTGTGGGGGGGGAAACCAGGGCTCAAGGGGTTCAGGCTCAAAGTGTTTCTGTCAGCGCTGTTCAACTTTGAATCCCAGCTCCTGCTTATCGATCGGTCACACATGCCCAACTTTTGTCCAAGGGTGTCTCAAAATGCTTCTTGCTTCCTCTCAGCTTCCTATTGTTATTTTTTACTTTTTTTAAAAGTTTATTTATTTGAGAGAGAAAGAGAGAGAGGGATGGGGCAGAGAGAGAATCCCAAGCAGGATCCATGCTGTCAGCACAGAGCCCGAAGTGGGGCTCGATCCCACCAACCGTGAGATCATACCTGAGCCAAAATCAAGAGTCAGGTGCTTGACTGCCTAAGCCACCCAGGCGGCCCTTGTTATTTTTTCAACGTTACAATAAGCCTGTAGTATCATAGTTCTTTTTTCTTTTTTTTGAATGATTTCATGAAGACAAATTCCCAGGAGTGAATTACTAGGCCAAAAGGCATAAATATCTTTTTGGCCCCCGTTAGGACTTTTCCAAAGCTGGCACCACATTCTGGCATTGAAATGGCCATCTGGCAATGCTAGATGTTAGCATTGAAAATCAGCCCTAATGCGAATGGGAATGTCCAACAGGGGTTTCTTTGGTTCTCCTCTATGAGCTCTGACCATAGTCTTTGATTGCAGGTTCACTGTCGACCTGCTCCTCTAGGGTCCAGGCCCTGAAGAAAAAGGAAAGCATCTTGTCCACCTTCATACCCCAGTTCTAACACGGTACCTAGTCCTACAGAGTAGAAGTAAAATACTAGTTTAATAAATGAGTACAAGATTACCTGCAATAATTATTTTCTCAGACTTGAGTTCAAATTCTATCTCTCTAAGCTTTGTCCACACTCTCTGGACCTCAGTTTACTCATCTACAGAACCGGAATAATAACGTCTACTTTGCAGGATTTGTATAGGGATTTGAGATGGTGTTTCTGACGGGTGTAACATAGAGCCCAATCCAATAAAAAGCAACTATTTCATTATGATGTCACGTGCTCATTCACTGACTTTTCCATTGTGAGAACCATTCATGTATTTCCTCCATTTGTGCTAGGGTCTGGCTGTTGTTCTAATAAATTTGAATGAATTCTTCACATGTTTTTTAGCTTTATAGTCTTTTGTCACATAAATTTTAAATATTTTGGTTTTGTCATTTTTATTGCAGTTTTATATGTCTAAATTTGTAGATTTTTCCCACTGAGGCTTTTTTACATTTCTTCAACTAAGAACATCAGTGTATTCTCACAAATGTGATTTATTTTCCATTTCCTACTGGTGTTTCAACAATTTAATATTTACAAGACTGTAATTCTTCAATCCATTAGTGTATGTAGTATAAGACATGCCTCTAACTCAATATTTTCCCCAGTCTGGTATAATACCATATTCACCTGCTGGCACTGTTATAACAGAATATCACAAACTGGGTGGCTTACAACAACAGAAATTTTTTCTCTACCAGTTCTGGAGGCCAAAAGTCCAAAATCAAAGCACTGGCAGGGCCATCTCCCTCTGAAGGCTCCAGGGGACCATCTCTCTGTCCTTGCCTCTTCCTGGTGACTCCAGGTGTTTCTTGGCTTCTGGTTGTACTGCTCTAACCTCTGCCTTCGTGGTCACGTTTCTTCCTCTTCTCTCTGTGTCTCTCAGAACTACACTTTTGATGGGGTTTAGGATCTATTTAGATAGTCCAGGGTAATCTCTTCTCAAAACCATTAATTGTTTTTTAAGTTTCTTTTTGAGAGAGAGAGGGAATGAGTTGGGAGGGGCAGAGACAGAGGGAGACACAGAATCTGAAGCAGGCCCCAGGCTCCAAGTTGTCAGCACAGAGCCCGACGTGATGCTTGAACCCACGAACCATGAGATCATGACCTGGGCTGAAGTTGGATGCTTAACCGACTGAGCCACCCAGCGCCCCTCAAAACCACTAATTTAATCAAACCTTCAAAGACTCTTTTCCCAAATAAGGTAACACTTACAAGTTCCCAGGTTGAGGACTTGATATCTTTGAGTGGCCACTATTAAGCCTACGACAAGTACTTTATAAAACTCTGTCCTTATTCTTCAGCAAAGAGAACAATATATATCCCAACGACTTTAATACAGGGAGTAAAGTAGGGACAGTATAAGGTGGGATCTGTATGAGGAAGGGGGGCAACCAGCCTCTGGGCTCTAATTTAGATCACCAGTGTCACCTGTGGGGAAGCAGCCCCATCTTAAATTCTATACCATCGGTGTGTGGTCAACAGAAGCTTACGCTTGGGGTATGGAGCAGAAGCATCTGATGGCCTCTGGGGGCAGAGGTGACTAGTTAGTTACCCAATACTTCAGTAACAGAGTCCCTAGCTAAAAGAGTCTCTGCTTTCCTTGTGTTTTGTGGCAATGAGACTAAGTTCTGGTCAAAGAGCTGTCAATGAGAATTCACTGGGTGGGATTTCCAGGCAAGTCCCTTCAAAGCGGTATAGATAGCTAGACTGTGTCCTCATTGCCCCTTTCCCTTTCTCTTCTTCTTGCCTGGAATACAGATGCAATGGCTGGAGCTCCAGCACCAGCCTTGAACCACGATGGGACTATAAAACTAGAAGTCAGGCACTAGAAATGGTGGAACCCCAAAGATAGAAAGAGCTAGGCCCCTGATGCGTTATCAAACTAGTTGGGGGCTGCATGCTTCTATACTTAATTTTCATGGGAAAAATAACCTCTAACTTAGTTGAGCTACTTTGGTTATGTCTTATTAATTGCGTTCAATCTCAGTTTTTAACTGATACAATTTTAATATTTTATTCCCTATTCGTTCTATATTGACTTTTGACAAGAGTTTATTTTACCTATAGCTTTCAGCTCAAATGTTACTTCTCCAAAGCTACCTTCTCTGGGGCACCCGGGTGGGCCAGTCAGTTAAGCACCCGTCCCTTGGTCTCAGCTCAGGGTTGTGAGTTCAAGCCCCATGCTGGGCATGAAGCCTACTTAAAAAATAAATAAATAAAAGAGGAAAGAAAGCAAGTCAGAGAGAACTACCTTCTCTGACCAACCACCATATCTAAAGTTGCCACCCTTCACCTTGTGACTCCTCATCCTGTTGCCCTGGTTGATGTTGCTTATTGTGCCCTTCACACCAGGAATGCTCTTCTTTTTTCCTTTCTTACTTGTTTGTTGTCCTGCTTTTTCTGCTGGAGAATGTAAACTGCATGATAGCAGGGACCATGCCTGTCTTCTCTCTGCTGTTGCTAGAAGAATTCTTGGCACACAGTGGGTGCTCGACAAGTATGTGCGGAATGGATTAGTCTGTGTGGGAACCAAGATGAGACATTGGGAGTAGGTGGTGCTGTTGAAAAGCTTCCTAGGGGAAATCCAAGAAGCTCGAGTAGAAAACCTGTCAGTGCAAGTGGCTAGGAGTCCAGAGTACTGAGTGGGAGGAAAATGTTGACTTTCCCTAATCTTTCTCTTTCAGGGCATGAAACACACTCATCCAGGGCCCCCTTTGCCTGAGCAGAACATGAGTTCACATTCATTGCCCATACCCACGGTTGTATGGCCTCTATCTACTACACCTGGCTGCATGATCTCAAATTCCTACAACCTCCATGTCAGGCTCTAGCTTCGTCCCATGGACAAATAATCACCTTGAGCCTCCAGGATGATGGCTGTTAACTGACTGAGCCCCAACATCCCTCCCAGCACAGGCCGCTTCCTCCCTAGAAGATCTTCAACAGAAATAGCCCTGACTTCTCCCTCTCCCTAGTGGTTGTATCCAGCTCAGTCTCAGCTGCCCAGCTCACATCTCATTCCTTCATGGAAACTTCCTTGGTTGCTCTGGTTCAGCTGGGTCCTTCCTGTTCATGTTGCCATCACTCTCGTTTTGATACATCATTCATGTATTTGCTCATTTTTTCATTCACCTCAAAACTCCTATTTAGGATTTCTCCTGAGCTGGGTACGATGATACTTCCTGGGTTACACTGAGAGCAATAGCAAACTCGGCCCCTGTTGATGCATGTATTAATTGTTGAATAGATGTTTCCAGTTTTCAATGCGTTGATGATCACCAAATAAGATAAATAAAAGCCCCAAAGGTAGGTGACATACATACACAAAGCAGATGTGAAGCAGCTTTCAGCCCCAACTGCCAGCACTATCTCGTGTCCAGCAAGGTGGTGGCTGCAAACAGATTTTCCATGGGGCACACCTGCTTAACTCTTTGAAGGCAGCGGATGTGTGCATACACATCCATGGTCTGCTGCTTTGTGGGTCCTCCCTGGGGGCTGGAGATGCTAGAGGGACTAGAACTCTGAAGGGCAACCTTGCTTTCTGATAGGCAGCTCCCAAGAGCAACCACAGGGAAAAGAGAAACTCTGTCACCCCATGGAAAGGCAAGACAAGGTCCAGACGCCCAAGGGATAGAAGGGGTCAAAGTTTTGATTCTTTCAGTGAAAGCCCAGGAGCCCACAGCAGGGTGGTCCAAAGTCCAGTCAAAGAGTCACACAGGGTCTTAAGAGCTCTATCAGGGAGGGAGAGGGGCTATCCTTCCCCTGTGGGTGGGTGGGGGCTGTGTCAGCACAGAGCCTGCCTTTCCCTGCACAGCAAGATCAAACATGCTCTAAACACAACTGGTCAATCCCTGAACTTGTTCCATGCCCTCAAATGCAATCAAATGTCCATTATTGTATTGCTTCCTTTTTTTTTTTAAGTTTATTTATTTTTTGAGAGACAGAGAGAGAGAAAGAGCGGGTAGGGGAGTCACAGAGAGAGAGGGAAAGAGAATCCCAGGAAGGCTCCACACTGTCAGTTCAGAGCCCATCGCAGGACTTGAACTCACAAACCGTGAGATCATGACCTGAGCTGAAGTCAAATGCTTAACCAAGTGAGCTGCTTGGGGGCTCCTCTATTGCTTCTTAATATAGTATCAAAACAACTACAAAGTCACATATCTACTCTTTTCTATCCTTGACTCCTGTGACCAGGAAGCCCCTTCTACATTATATCACAGGGTCAGCAAGATACAGCCAGTCCCCTCATTACTCACAAGTGCAGTATTACATCCACGGATAATTCACACTCAAAATGATGTTCCTGGGTCACCGCCGGATTCTGAGAGGGTGATTGGATCAGCGTGGATGAGCCACATGGGGTAGCATTTTAACCTTGGGTGTATTTAATTGAATCACGACTCTGAAAATGGCTCCGCCTCTTTGGCCTTTGGTGAATTAACGTTGAAGCACCAGGCCGGCCCATGGTCAAGCCTGCGGGGCAGGCCCAGGATTACGGAACATCTGTGGAGCACTCCTCTTGTGATGATCTGTCTGTTTTTAATCCCAGCCTGGCTTCGTCCTGCCACCCAGAGATATTCAGTCTGCTCCTGCCGCTTGCTGTGTGCTCAGCAAACCCAAATTCATTTTGGAGATTAAGCACAGCATAATTAAGCCTTTTAGAGGAAGGAAAACCATAAACAGCAACGCATTCCAGCCCACATTACCTGCTGCTTTAACCACTTGTGCCTCCGTCCCTTTGGCTTAGCTCCGTGAGCACTGGGAGCTGGCCTTCATGATCCTTTGGCTGTGGGATCCATCCCCATGGTGTTTTCTGGGACAACTCTTTGCCCATCGTGTTTCGCCAGCCTGGGAGCTCTCTAATCCAATAACTGGTGCCCTTGGAAGGCCCTGTGAAGACAGTGACACACAAGGGAAGTGCCTGATTGAGGCAGAGGCCAGAGTGATGCGGCTGCAAGCCAAGGACAACCCAGGACTGCCCGCAAAGCGCCAGAAGCTAGGAGGAAACGAGGAAGGATTCCTTGACAGCCTTCAGAGGGAGCGCGGCCCTGCCAACACCTTGCTGTCAGACATCTAGCCTCTGGAACTGTGAGACAATACATTTCTGTCGTTTGAATCCACCCAGTGTGTGGTACTGTGGTACAGCAGCCCTAGGAAATGAACAACCACCTCCTCCTGCTTTGTTTTAAGGTTGTTTCAGAGGTAAATTTACTGTGAAACTAATGAAGCATAAGGTTCAGGCCCCTTACTTGTGCGAGCTCCTTCTAAGACCCTGTACCGCATTTTGTCTTTGTTAGGTTTGGATTATTTCTCCTAAAGAGTGTTCCCCGAATTGTATAAGATTCGGACACTGTGAGCTCTTGATCTGCTGTTGACACAAGCCACCCCCAGGAGGACCCTCGGAGGGGCCGACTGCAGTCCCTCTCAGATTGCTTTGCCGTTCCCGGCTCCCCAGGCAGCATCACCAGTCTGGAAGGCTTTGGAAATAGAGGCCAATGTTAGGTTGTTTTATCCATTTGTGGGGGCAGGGGGCTGAATTAGGGGCCCTCTTGGGGTCTCTCTAGCCAAGTGCCTCCTGGGTAACTGCAAAGAGCCACTTTCCTTCGGAGCCTCAGGGAGCAGAAGCTAACATTTCCAACAGACTGTCTTGGTCTGAGCAGAGCCAAAAAGCCTGATGGGAGAGTCGAGCCCTAGGAGAGGCCTGTCACCATTCCAGTCTGGCTGCTTCTATTGCAGGCTGTCCTGCTGCGTGGCTTCACCACCTCCACCCAAACCTGTCTTCATTCTCTACACTCAGGTCAGCAGAGATGGCAGAAATGGCCCCTCAGGCTCCATGCACATGTGAACACAAGGAAATGGCCCTTGTCTCTACAGGACTTATTTCTCATCCTATCTCCCCACCTCTAAGCCAACCCTAATTCAAACCAACGTCACAAACATGTATGTAGCACTTAGTCTGTACTAGGTGCTGGGCAACCCTGGGTAAATGGTGCAGGGGTCCTGGGAAGGGGGAGACCTGAACATAAATGACCACATAACACAGAAATAACACTAACGATTGTGGTAAAAGTCTAAAGCGTAAGCAACGTGCTATCTGACTTCTCGAGGGCAGTTAGTTCTGATGGGGGTGGGTGAGTGAAGTTTTAGAAGGAGGTGCTACAAGGTTTTGGTTAAAAATATGGAACATCTCCAAGATGGTGGTGTAGCCTGAACTCCCCTCTTGCTGTGGATACGCTGAATCTACAGGCAAGGGTCTCCTCAAATCAGTCAATGTGATACACCACATTAACAAAGCAAAGGATAAAAATCCTATGATTACTTCAGTAGGTGCAGAAAAAGCATTTGACGAAATGCAACATCCATTTGTGAAAAAAACTCTCAAGATGGAATGTAACTCCAGGTAATAAAGGCCATAATGACAAGCCCATAGCTAACATCAGACTCAAGAGTGAAAAGCTGGAAGCTTTTCCTCTAAGATCAGGAATAGACAAGGATGTCCACTCTCTCCACTTTTATTCAACACAGTATTGGAAGTCCTACCCAGAGCAATTAGGCAAGAAAACGATAAATAAAAGTCACCCAACTTGGAAAGGAAAAAGTAAAAATGTCACTATTTGCAAATGGCATGATTATATACATAGGAAACTGTAAAAAAAAAAAAATAACCAAAAAACTGTTAAAACTAATAAATTCAGTAAAGTTGCAGGATACAAAATCAACATACAAAATCTGTTGCACATATTTACACTAATGATGAACTATTAAAAAGAGAAATTAAGAAGACAATCCCATTTGCAATTGTGTCAAAAAGAAAAAAATATCTACGAATAAATTTGAGGAGGTAAAAGACCTGGATGCTAAAAACTATAAGACATTGATGAAAGAAGTCAAAGATGACACAAATAAATGGAAAGACATACTGTGCTCATGGATTGGAAGGATCAATATTGTTAAAATGCCCATTCCACCCAAAGCAATCTATAGATTCAATGCAATCCTTATCATAATGCCAATGGCATTTATCACAGAAATCGAACAAACAATCCTAAAATTTGTATGGAACCACAACAGCCTCTGAATAGCCAAAGCAATCTTGAGAAACAAAAACCAAGCCTGAAGCACCACATTCCCTGATTTCAAGCTATATTACAAAGCTATAGTAGTCAAAACAGTATGGAATTGGCATAAAAACAGACACATATACCAATGGAACAGAACAATGATCCTAGAAATAAACCCATGCATATATGATCAATTGATTTATGACAAAGGAGCCAAGAATATGCAATGGGGAAAGAATAATATCTTCAATAAATGGTGTTGGAGACACTGGACAGCTATATGCAAAAGAAGGAAACTAGACTACTATCTCACACCATACACAAAAATTAACTCAAAATGGATTGAAGACTTGCATGTAAAACTTGAAAACATAAAATTCCTAGAAGAAAACATAGGAAATAAGCTCTTTAACATTGGTCTTGGCAAAGACTTTTTTGGATCTGACTCCAAAAGTGAAGGCAACAAAAGCAAAAATTTTAAAAATGGGACTACATCAAATTAAAAACCTTCTGCACAGCAAAGAAAACCATCAGCAAAATGAAAAGGCAGCCTACTGAATGGAAGAAAATATTTGCAAATCATGTATCCAAGAAGTGGTTAATATCCAAAGTATACAAAGAACTCATACAATTCAATAGCGCAAAAAAAAAAAAATGTTTTTAATGGACAGAGGGTCTGAATGGACATTTTTTCAAAGAACACATACAGGTGGCCAACAGGCACATGAAAAGTTGCTCACCATCAGCAATCAACAGGGAAATGCAAATTAAAACTACAATGAGAGGCACCTGGGTCCTCAGTTGGTTGAGCATCTGACTCTTGATTTTGGCTTAGGTCATAATCTTATAGTTTGTGGGTTCGAGCCCTGCATCGGGCTGCACGCTGACAGTGTGCAACCTGTTTGGGATTCTCTCTCTTTCTCCTTCTCTCTGTTCCCCTCCCCTGCTCACACTCTTCTGCCCCCCCCAAAATAAATAAACAAACTTAAAAAAAAAAACCACAATGAGATACCACCTCATACCTGTTAGAATGGCTATTATTAAAAGGATAAGAAATAACCAGTGTTGGAATGCTTGGGTGGTGGCTCAGTCTGACTTCAGCCTAGGTCATGATCTCACCATTCCAGAGTTCGAGCCCCGTGTGGGGCTCTGTGCTGATAGCTCAGAGCCTGGAGCCTGTTTTGGATTGTGGGTCTCCCTCTCTCTCTGCCCCACCCCCACTCACACTCTGTCTCTCTCTCTCTCTCTCTCAAAAATAAATAAACATTAAAATAATAATAATAATAAAAAGAAAGAACAAGCATTGGAGAGGATGTGGAGAAAAGAGGACCCTTGTGCACTGTTGGTGGGAATGTTAACTGGTGCAGCCACTATAGAAAACAGTATAGAGCTTCCCCAAAAAATTAAAAATAGAACTACCACACAATCCAGAAGTTCCACCATTTGGTATTTATCTGAAGAAAATAAAAACACTAATTCAAAAAGATACATGTGCCCCTATGTTCACAGCAGCACCATTTACAAAAGCCCATATATGGAATCAACCTAGCTGTCCAGTGGTGGGTGAACAAAGAGGTGATATGTATATGAAATGAAATACTACTCAGCCATAAAAAAAAAAAAAAAAATGAAACCTTGCCATTTGTGACGACATGGATGGACCTAGAGAGTATCATGCTGAGTGAAATAAGTCAGAGAAAGACAAATACCATGTGGTTTCACTTTATATGTAGAATCTAAAAAAGAGAACAAAACTCCTAGATACGGAGACCAGAATGGTGGCTGCTGAGGGTAGGCCTGGAGGGGGGGAATGAGGGAGGAGTGAAACAGGTGAAGGAGGTCCAAAGCAACAAACTTTCAGTCATAAAATACATAAATCATGGGGTTCTTATACACATCATGGTGACTACAGTCAATATTATTATAGTACATACTTGGAAGTTGCTACGAGACTAAACCCTACAAGTTCTCATCACGAGAAAAACATTTTTTGTTGTTCTTCGCATGGTGACAACCGGTAACCAGACTTATTGTGGCCGTCATTTCACAGTGTATACAAATGTCCAATCGTTATATGGTGCACCTGAAGCTAATATAATGTTATATGCCAATTATACCTCAATTAAAACAAATTTAACAGTCAGAGCTGACAGGACTGACGAGCGAGAGAAGAGTAAGTTCCTGGAGGGGCCTGGTATGAGCTGGGCCGTGAGAAAGTCCGGGGACCTAGCCAGGGTAGGCCCGGGCAGCAGGGGCCCCCACGGGCTTTGGGACGGCCGCTATTTACCAGTCAGAACCAAAGTACTGCAACATTTTAACAACCGGTTCAGCTGTGCCTGAGTTGCCCAGCTGGCCCTTAGCCCTGGAGTGGCATGAGGTTTGGGCACATCGACTACACTTGATTGGCCCCTTCCCTCTGGAAATATATTTCCTTTCATTGCCCAAACAGCCTCTCACAGTTAGACTTCCCACTCTGTGTTGCAACGAAGCCACCTGCCTCCCATGAAAGAGGGCATTGTTTTCCACCTGGGCCACCCCCGGCTGGATGCGTGGAAGGGCGGCTGTCCACTCGGGCCTATTGTGCATCTCGCTCAGAACAGCTGAGGGGTGACAGGGCACGGGGGCCTCCTGGACACCAGTTCTGGGGCTTCGGAGAACTTAACAGTGGGTGTGGCTCGCGTCAAATAAACAACTCCCTGGGCATGGCAGATTCAGACACAGTGCTGCAGTTTCTGAAAGATATAATTATCGTTGGGAAAACCGCTCTCCCTTGAGTTCACCAACCCTTGGGGGATAGAATGTTTACAACGGGAAAAAACGTAAAGAGATTTTGTTTGCTGTGTTTTTCTTCGGTGACTTTAGCCACCCGTAATCACAGTTGTGTAAAACCAAGTTCTGGTAACTATAGTCGACAAGAAGAAAGCAAAGGTGAGGGTCCCGAGTGTGGCAGGGCCAGGCCCAGGCCTGTGGGGTGGGATTGAGGGGCACAACACCCACCCTGTTAACCACACAGCTGCACCAGGGCCCGGTGTTGCCTGGGGTGTGGCCTTGTCTTAAAAAGACCTGTTAAGACACAGATCGGCAACCCCCCCCCCCCAACCCCGGCAGAGGGATTGAGGGGAGTTTTTAAACTTAGCTGAGCATCTAACCTAGGAAGGGGACCAGGGCCATGTTAGTTTAGAAGTGAGGGCAGTGTGTGTGTGTGTGTGTGTGTGTGCATTTGTGTGCTTGTGTGCCTTTGTTTACGAGACAGAGAGAGAGAGAGAGAGAGGAGAAGCAGCTACTAGGCTTGATTCATGGGATGTGGGATCTGGGGGCACCTCCAGTTGGGCCGCGCTGGCCTGTCAGCCATGCCTGCTGTCTTCACCTCGCCACACGTACGTTGTTCCGTCACCTCAACTTTTCCACTCTGACAGCAGCCAGGGAACAGCAAGTTTTATGCTTCAGGTTGTTTTCTTGTGGAAGTCCTAGAAAAACAAACATGTAGGTGCCGGGCCCGTGAAGCATCCTGTCCGCAGGGCGAGTGTCTGCGTGTCCCTGTGTGGCGCCTCCTCGGGGCCCAGGGCTGCTCCTGTGCTCACTGACGGTGGGGACGTGGCCCCCACGAGGCTGGCAGGTGGCCCAGGAGCTCTCTTTCCTCTTTCTCCTTCCTTGTCATTTTTAAGTCTCTCACTTTCCTCCTCACCTTCTCATGGTGTCTGTCCCAAGAGAGGAGCAAACCGTAGGCCAGAATACATAGCTAGTTGCTCACAGGAATTTTCTGCATTCTGAGCATGTTGGCAACAGGTTTTTACCTCAAAGCTTCTTACAAGAGCAGCCCCTGGGATGGAGCAGGAGGCAGTTTGGGAAGGGCAGGGGGCTGGGGGTGCCTCTGAGTGTCCCCAGTTGGGCACTCAGCTACAGCAGGTCAGGAAGAGTTCCTCGCTCGGCACTGTCCCCTCACAGACCTGCCCGGCCGCGTGTCATCTCACTCTGTCAGGCCTCGGAAATTAGGAACCATCTCACTTATATCAGGGTCATCCCACGCCAAGTCGGCAGCTACAGACAGAGGATTTCATGCAGTGTTTTCTGAAAACGACTGCGTTGTCCCAGGAGGGCCACTTGAGGGATATGTGGCAGCAGGGTCAGGACATTCCCCCCCCCCCCCCCCGTGCCGCTGGCCTGGTTATCATCCCAACACTGGCCCACCCAGGCATCCCCGCTGGTCAGAGCCGAAGAGTTCTTCCGGAGTTCCGATGCCCCGTCCTTCTTTGCTGTCTTCGTTGTTAAATGTATGGGGAGTGAGCACACACCAGTCTCATGTAGCTGTTGAGTGAAGGGCACAAGGGTAACAACTTGGAGTCAAACATACTTTGTTTCACGGTGTGTCCATGCATATGAAACCCTAAGTGGGGGCGCCTGTGTGGCTCAGTCGGTTAAGCATCCGACTCTTGATTTCGGCTCGGGTCACAGGCTCACAGTTTGTATAATCAAGCCTCGCCTCGAGCTCTGCACCGACTGCTTGGGATTCTCTCTTTCCCTCTGTCTCTGCCCCTCCCCACCCCAAAAAATAAACTAAGAAAGAAAGAAAGAAAGAAGGCTTAAGTGGGTGGAAAACCAGCAAGAGAAAGAAGAGAGCAGCGACTATCGTGTGAGTGTATCTCCCTGTCTTCAAGGTCCGTGCTCCACCTCTCATAACCTACCAATCAGTCAATATTTCTTACGGGCTCCAGAGAACCCATTATGTGCCTAACATTGTGCTCCAGACGATTTGGGATGGTAGGGAGTGGTCCTTTCTCCTTAAGGACTGTACGATCTTTGGAGAGAAGAGAAAGCATACATGTATAACTCATTATGGAGTTGCCTCTTCCCTGCCCCCGCCCCCTCCCCCCACCACCAAAAGCTGGTGTGAGTGGGCTCAGGGCAGTTGAGAAGGGAAGAGTGGTGGGGGCTAGGGTTCCCGGAGAAGCCTTTCAGGGATGGGCACTCTCAGTTGTTTGGCAAACAGCAGGTGCCAAGGCACAAAGAGGCAGGAGAAACAAGCAGGGTGCGGGGAGGCCTTCGCGGGGCTGGACTGGACTTCTCCATCCATTCGTTGGCTCAGGAAGGATCTGGGTCTTCCGGTGTTGAAAACCCTGCTCAGAGACCGTGAGCAGGTCACTTGTTCTCAGAGCTTCGGTGTCTCATGAGCAGGAGACTGAGAGGTGATAGCGAAAGCATCTGGCAAACAGGCTCGGGCAGCACCCAATCAGATTTGACGCGGGCAAACTCCCATCTTGGCCGAGCATTGACCTTTTAACTACAGGATCATTAGGAGGGGCGGGTGGCAGGGGGGTGTTTGGGGGCTCAAGGCAGCAGCTTTTATGGAAATATTTTGTTCTTTTACAGCCAGTGCAACTGCACTGGTGTGTGCCAACCAAATGTCAGCCCTGGTGTGATAATACTAATTCTGCTGACCTTGTATGGTTGTTGTGTAGCTCAGCTGTCGAAACGTACATGGGGGCACTTTGTAAATGGTCACGGGCTATGCAAATGTAAATTGTTGTGCTACCCCTGCCATTACAGTGCGATGTGGTGTAGTATGGTAAGCCACGGTGTGGAACAGAAAAGCAAGCCTCTACAATAAAAGAATAATGAGAAAGGATTTTTTTTGATCATGTGTAATTGATGATAGTTTATTTTATTAAAAAATACGTAGTTTAACATAAAGAGCTACACACTGAAAACTCCTGACACATCACGTTCACGGCAAGATTACAAATCGAGAGCAAGGATCTGTGATTTACATATTTTGTATCCTCTAGACCAGTGGTTCTAAACTTGAGACCCTCCATACTCTTAAATTACTGAGACTACTTCTGTCTCTGGAGTATGGGTTAGACAAACTTTCCCATATTCCTCTCACTAAGTACAACTAAAAACCCCAGACGTTATACATAAAGCAAACATAAGAAAGCTCCGAAATGTGGAGACAGGATGGTAGTGTGACTAGGGACCTAGGAACCCAAGGATTGATGCAATGGCAGATCTCTGGGTTTACCTTTGGCTTCCTACTATCCCCGACTTGGAGTTGAAGAAGCTGGCAACCCAGAAACACCAATGCGTGCAGACAAGAGAAACTCCAGCAGAAGTCTCCTTTCCCTAGCTAAGGCGCTGGGAGAGGGGAAACTTAGCCCGACAGGAAGCTTTTAGACAATAACCACTCTACTGCAGCCCAAACCGTAGCTTTACCAAAGTCCATCTAGCAAAGGCCAACTGGAGAGTCCAGACTTCCACCCTCATGAGGCTGTAATGAGGCACCCCAAAATGCCCCCGTGGTGGAGTCAGAGAAGGCCAAATAGGGAGCCAGAAGCTTCATCCCTGCCAGCCTACGATGAGCCTATAACGAACAAAATATGGGTAACTATAATGTGCTTTCCTTCTCCCCTTGAGTTGATGAAATGTACCACTTCCTCAAAAAGCACAAATAACCATAACTCACTCGATATGAAATAGATCATTTGAATAGGCTTATAACTATTACGGGAATTGAATTTGTAATTAAATAACTCCTATAAAGGAAATTTCTCTAGGTTCAGATGGTTTCCACGATCTCACTTAAAAAGGAGTTAATACAGGGGTGGCTGCGTGGCTCAGTAAGTTGAGTGTCCCACTTTTGATTTCGGCTCAGGTCACGATCTCGAGTTTAGTGGGATTCAGCCCTGCATGGGGCTACTGCAGTAAGCAAACACAGAGCCTGCTTGGGATTCTCTCTCTCCCCTTTGTCTGCCCCCCTCCTGCTCATGTACTCTCTCTCTCCTTAAATAAATAAACTTAAAAAAAAAAAGAGTTAATACAAATGATGCACAGTCTCTTCCAGAAAACAACAAGAGCGAACCCTCCCCAATTCATTTTATGAAACTAATATTACCCTGATACCCAAATCAGACAAAGACAGTATAAAAAAAATTTCAGACCAATATCCTTCATGAATATAGATGCAAAAACCCTTTACAAAATGTTATCAAACAGAATTTAGCAATATATAAAAAGAATTATACACCATGATCAAGTGGGATTTATTCCAGGGATAGAAGCCTGGTTCAGTTTTTGAAAGTCAATCAATGTAATCCATCATATTAACAGCTAAAGAAGAAAAAATCATATGATCATATCAATCAATGTAGCAAAAGCATTGGACAAAATTCAACATTTATTCATGATAAAGACTCTTGGGAAAATAGGAACACAAACAAATTTCCTCAACTTGATAAAGAACAGGTACAAAAAACCTATAGCTGACATTATACTTAATGGTAAAAGACTGAATGCTTTCCCCTAAGATTAGGAAAAAAGCAAGGATGTGCACTCATACCACTCTTACTCAACTGACTGGATGTTTCAGCCACTATAATAAGTCAAGAAAAGGAAATAAACGACATAAAATTGCTCTGTGAAAGACCCTGTTGAGAGGGTAAAAGACAGCTACGGAATGGGAAAAAATATTTGCAAACCACATATCCAACAAAGGACTATTATCTATAATATGTAAAGAACTCTTAATTAGCGCGTGGGTGAAAGACATGAAGAGACATTTCATCAAAGAAGAAATACAGATAACAAATAATCACATCAAAAAAAAAAAAATGTTCAGCAGCACTAACCACTAGGGAAATGCAGGCTCAAAATACAATGAGCCATCACTACAAACATACCAGAATGCATAAATTAAAAATATTAACAACAATAAATGCTAGTAGAGATATAGTCAAAGATACTGGATCACTTAGCCAGTGGGAACATAAAATGATACAGCAAGTCTGGAAAACAATTTGGCAGTTTCTTTAGAAACTTAACATGAGAGGTGCCCGGGTGACTCAGTCTAATGAGCAGCCAACTCTTGATTTTGGCACAGGTCATGATCCCAGCGTCCTCGGATTGGGCCCCAAGTCGGGCTCCATGCCAAGCATGGAGACTGCTTAAGATCCCCTCTCTCTCTTTCCCTCCCTCTGCCCCTCTCCCCTGCTAGCTGTCTTGTGTGCTCTCTCTCTCTCAAATAATAAAAACAAATAACAAACAAACAAATGAACATGCAACTATCATACGACCCAGCACTTATTCTCCCAGGTTTACCTCCTCCATTTATCCCGAAGAAACCAAGACTTAAATTCACACAAAAACCCATAGGGCAATGTATATGGCAGCTTTATTTGTAATAGCCAAAACTCGAAAGCAGCCTAGATGTCCTTCAGTGAATGAGTGGCTAGATAAACTACAGTACAGCAATAAAAAAGAGGAATAAACTTTTAATATACGTGAAAGCCTGGATTAATCTCTAAAAAATTATGCTGAATGACAAAATTATGGAAATGTAGAACGGACTAATTAAGCCAGCAGTCAAGGAAAGGGTAGGTGAGAGAAAAGCGGGTGTGTTTGTAAAAGGACAACTGCTGGATCCTAGTGGAGATGGAAATGTTCTGAATCTTGACTGTATCAATGTCGCTGTCCTGGTGTGATATTGTACTACAGTTTTGCCAGATGTTGCCCTCGTTCCTCAGGACACTGAGTGACAGACAAATACCTGATACTTCTGTGTGTTATTTCTTTGTATAAGTATTCACAATTATCTCAATAAAAACAACTTAAATAATTATTGAAGACAGCAAATAACTTGATTATTTGGGTTATATCTATTGAGATTTTCCATATTAAAAATGAAACAGACATTTAAATTTTTTAACTCGTTTGAAAATAACAATAACAAACCTCATGCATACTAATGCAAAATGGCATATTTTATAAAAGTAACTATATTTTCCAAAACAAAGGAAAGGTAGCGAGAAAAGTGTTTAGATCTCTGTAGTGTTTGGCTTAACAGAAGACAGGCTTAATAGAAGACTCCTAATGTGCTTTTGCATTCTATCTCTTGAAATATGTTGTTTTAATTGAAGTATATGAAGACAATCCAGCCTCACTCTGATGTGTTATTGGAAAAGAGAAGAATATTTTAATAACCTTTTCAAATAATTGTAGATGTTCTTTATATTCTACCTAAAAACTTGACAAGTGATCTTTTTTTTTTTTAATGTTTATTTTTGAAAGAGAGAGCGCACGCGGGGGAGGGGCAGAGAGAGAGGGAGATGGAATCGGAATCTGGCTCCGTGCTGGCAGCAAAGAGCTTGATGTGGGGCTCAAACTCAAGCATGGCAAGATCATGACCTGAGCTGAAGTTGGATGCTTAACCTTGTGTTTTTTTTTTTGTTTTTTTAAGTTTATTTATTTATTATGAGTGAGAGAGAGAGAGAGAGAGAGAGAGGGAGCAGGGGAGGGGCAGAGAGGGAGAAAAAATCCTAAGGAGGCCCCATCCTGCCAGCGCGGAGCCCAATGTGGGGCTTGAACCCACAAACTATGAGATCATGAACTGAGCCAAAACTGAGTCAAACTGACTGAGCCACCAGGCGCCCCTACAAGTGATCGTTTTTTGAAGATTAGTTGCAATGTGGAATCTGAAACTATGTCAATCAGCTTTTCATACTTTGTTATATTAAAATGCATTAATCTACCTTACACTTTGAAAGAATCCATGCTTGACTTTTGGCCTCGTGGAGCCCCCAGAAGGTCTCTGAAAACACCAGGGGTTTCTGGACCATGCTTGAGGACCATGGCCCGAGAGTTCTTAGTCTGAGGCCTTATCTAGGTACCTAATAAATGCATTCATTTGATAACGGAGTATCGAAACCCTTGGTTCAAAAGACTGCCCAGAGCCCAGGCAGATACAATGATTGGAAGTAGAGAAGAACCTCCCCCAGAGAAGGGAAAGTATCTGTTACATGTGTAGCAAACACATATAGTGTAGAAGGTATGGCCCTTGCCCCTCCCGTGCCTGTCCAGGTGGCCCTGTGTTAATGTGTGTGCCATGATGCTGGAGTGAACCCTCAAAGAGGAAGAAGATACCCTGTGATACACCCCCCTATTAGGTAACATTTCAAACACCTTTAGAAGACATTTCATTCTCTTTTTATGGATGAAGATACCGAATGATTGAAATGGCTTATGCAGGGAAGCAGAATGGGGACCAGGTGCCAGAACTCCTGACCCTCTTCCCCACCCATATCCCCAGCAGAGCAATGAATAGCCCCTTTTAGTGCCTGTTAACCAGCTTATGTGTACTTAGCTTTTCTCTTAGCAGAGCATAATGGTTCCACCATGAATCCAAACCAATGAAACAAAGAGTTCTTTCCCTTTCACAGTGAATAGTAACCCAGGAGAACTCACTGCCACAAGTTATTATTACAGCAAATAACTAAGCGAAGATAAAAACAAGATCAGACACTTGTCCGAATAGGGAGAACCATGGCAAGCTTTTAAAGCCATTTGCTTTGAAGCAGTAAAATGGTCACTAACTCAAATCTGGGAAGACATCTCAGTAAGAGATGATTAGGTATTTTTTGTGTGTTGTTCTCCCTTTGTAGGGAAAGGTTTGCCTCTTATTCTGAAGCACTCTAGGAAAATCTAAGAAGAGATTAGCTGCAGAACTGTTACGAAGGCTCTGATAGGTTTTTACTTAGAACTCCAGGCAACAGGACCCCCTTTGTATTCTCCAGTTTGTCCCTGCAGATCTTGGTTGCAGGGTGACGTGATGGTCTGTTTCCCTGAGAATTTCTCTCCCAGAGAACTCCTGGTAGGTAGGGGCTGTGCTTAGTCACTGAGCACCCCTGGTGCCAGCACAGTGAGTCACACATTGTTAGTGCTCAACTATTTGTTGAACTAACAAGTCACATTGAGCCAGCTAGCTGTTGAGCCATTGTTAAGTAGCTAGAGAGGAGCTGGTCATTTCAGACTGTGTTCGAATTCTAAGGAAAATGTCCTAGGATTCCACTCAGGGGGAAATTCAGTTGTGTGAGGTGTTGCTTTTTTGGATTTCCTAAGTTTTTATTTTTAGTTAATTTAGTTTAATTTGTTACGCAAAAGAACTTCTGGGATCAAAATCATGTTTTGTTTTGTTTTGTTTTTTTAATTTTGTAAAATGTGTATTTTTGAGAGAGAGGGAGGGAGAGAGAGAGAGAGAGAGAAAGGCAGAGCATGAGCCAGGGGAGGGGCAGAGAGAGAGGGAGACACAAAATCCAAAACAGACTCCAAGGCTCCCAGCCGTCAGCAGAGCCTGATGTGGGTTCAAACTCACGAACCGCGAGATAATGACCTGAACCGAAGTCAGTCACTTAACCGACTGAGCCACCCAGGCACCCCCAAAATCATGTTTTAAAGCGCCTCTCCTCTTTCTGTGCTCAGGACCTCACTTCAGGCACAAGGAGCAGGCTTGAGTGCCACAGAATCCGAAATAATTTGGAAGGACTCTTTTTAAAACCAGAAATTGTCTTCTTGGCGTCATGCTAGGTCAGAAGCCAAAGGTTCCAGTCCCTTGAGACATCTTGGAAATATCTGCATGCATTGTACTTCTACTGATAGAAAAATGAGGACGTGACTTTATTGTCCTGTACATTTTCTTTAAGTTCTCATGGGTTTTGTGAGTATAGGCATGCTTTAGAAGAGCTCTTAAATTCACTTCCAACACATGTAAGTATAACAACAATAAAAACTCTATATAATAAAACATTTCCAAGCCCCAGCTGGTGGCCGACTTAAAATAGCAATTACACAGTCCTCATGTTTGATATAATGAGATTTGATTCATGTTTGGAATCCCTGAGGGATGTATGAATAGAGGATTTCACTATGGTTTGCAGCTGTTATCAGGAGGGATATATATCATAGCAACAAGATTTTTAGTTCAAGTTGACTTCATTCATTTGTTTTTTTTCACTCATTAGATAGAACCACTAAAAATGATTTTTTAAACAAGTGCTTGTACATTCACTGCTATATATCAGGCACTGTTCTAGGTACCTAACTAATATTGCATCCTTCGATCTCCCAACAACCATATACTAAGGTATTTAATTTGTCCCTGCTGAGGGTGTATAGTCTTTTGAGAAAGGCAAGCACTTAAACAGATATGTCTAGAACAATACGGTGGGTGTAGTGCTTGAGCTGTTCCAAGAGAATTATGGGGACACAAGAGAGAGACACGTGATTCAGTTTCCCATAACACTGGGGTTGAGGGGAAGGTAAAGACTACTTGAGCTAAGTCATCATTTCCTCTTTCATGTATAATTACTTAAACTTTTATGGTTTGACAATATTATTGAATATTTTATAACATATCTAATACATGCCACCATGTTCAGTGTATTTCTAAGTGTTACTGTATTAGGCTTTAAAATATATCCATTTTCTTCTGAAAATATGGACTAAACCTGGCTTCTGCTGCTTTGAGCAATCTGTTGTTTAAATCTGAGTGGAGAGAGCCATGAGCTTTACTCTTTGAGAAATACGAACAGGTGATGATTCAGTGAATTATTAAAAAGCAAATTTAGAAAACTTAAGGTGGGATACCTTCAAAATTTGCAAAATGGTGCTCAGTCTGAATTCAAAATTCAGTTGTGTTTTGTTTGACTCTATAATGTTTGCAGAACACTTGAGGCAATGTTGAAACATCAAGAACTTTCACATAAAAATTGATGGATTTCTCATTGAAACTAAGATTTCTGATTTCCCTTAGGAAGAAATGGAATATTAGGTAAACTTAGGGCAAGATTTTGGCTTGGGCAACAATCTGCTGACCCCAAGCAGCAACTGTTTTCTCAGGATATGATGTGTTGGTCTCAAAAGGATGACTAGTTGGGATTGGGGGTAGGCACTAGAAGCAGAGGATTTGTATGTATGGGGTGACCCACAAACGTTTCCATGAGGTAGGAGTGTAAAATTTGAGAGTTAATAGGAGTAAAGATGAGCTTAGAGAGGTCAAAATGGGCCAGATTCTGGCAAGCTTTGAGTGTGATGCTAAGGTACTTGAACTGGATCCTGTAGCTGGTGAGCAGACATTCAGGTTTTAAGCAGGGGATTCATGTAGTCAGATTTCTATTCCAGACAGATCATTCTGTTAGTAAATGGTGGGGAAAATCAAGGGCACCCAATCTAAACATTGGAGTCTAGTTAAAAAGCTGTTGCAATTAGGGTACCTGGGTGGCTCAGTCAGTTAAGTATCCAACTCTTAGTTTTGGCTCAGGTCATGATCCCACAGCTTTGTGGGTCAAGCCCCACATTGGGCTCTACATGGACAGTGCAGACCCTGCTTGGGTCTCCCTCTCTCTTTGCCCTTCCCCTGCTCACGCTGTCTCTGTCTCTCTCAAAATAAATAAACTTAAAAACAAAATTCTAGGAGGGCCTGGGTGGCTCAGTCAGTTGAGCACCCAACTTCAGCCCAGGTCATGATCTTGTAGTTAGTTAGTTCGAGCCCCACATCAGGCTATCTGCTGTCAGCACGAGCCCATTTCTGATGCTCTGTCCCCCGCCCCCCTCCCCACCCCATCCCTCCCCTGCTTGTGTGTGCGCTCTCTCTCTCAAAAACTAAGCATTAAAAAAAAAAGCTGTTGCAGTTATCTAGGAAAGATATAGAGAGGCTGGAACAGTAGGGGTAGGGGAAAATACACAAAAGACTTGAGACATATAAAGAAGTATTGAAAAAGTTCAAGGATTTATATAATATGGAGCAAGAGGATGAGGAAGCAGGTGAAGATAACTCCTATGATTCTAACCACTGGGTGGGCCGTGGTGCCATTTAGGGTAGGAGGAGATCACAGAAGAAAGAGCAATGTGGAAGGGAAGATAATGCTCATTTCCAGGCCTGTGGAGTTTGGGTGTCTGTGTGGATGGCCAAATAGAGATGTCCAATAGGGAGGTAGATGTAGATGCTGTCATAGTCCATTTGGATAAGTAGAGCAAAAATACCACACACTGGATGCCATAAACAACAAACATTTATTTTTCCCAGTTCTGGAGGCTGGAAAGTCCAAGATCGAAGCCTGGCAGTGTCTGTGTCTGGTGAGACCCCACTTCCTGGTACATAGAAGGCTGTCCTCTAGCTATGCCCTCCTGTGGACGAGGCTAAGGAGCTCTCTGGGATCTCTTTTCAAAGGGCACTAACCCCATTCATGAGGGCCCACCCTCATAACTTAGTCACCTCCCAAAGGCCACAACTTCTAGCTCCACTGCATCAGAGGTTAGTTTTCAACATAGAATTTGGGGGGGACACAAACACAGTCTGCAGCAGGAGTCTAAGGCTCAAAGATTGTTTCTCCCCTTCTCTTCCCTCCTGGAGGTAATCACCAAGATCCTAAATTTTTGTGGGTTTTATATACTTTTATCACATTTCATTATCACTAAACAATATGTTGCTTTTGGGGGAGGGTTGTATAAGTGCTATAGTACTGTCTTCTTTTGTGACAGCCTTGGTGTTCATGCAGTTTTTCAATATTATGCCTGTGAGTTTCATCTATGTAGATACTTGTACCTGTGGTTCGTTCTTTCGCCATTCGGTAGTCCTTTGTCCGGGGCAGTTTCTCCATTCTCCTGTCAGTAGACACCTGGATGTTTCTGGGTTTGGGCTGCAAGGAACAGTTGTCTTTATAGACCTTCTTATCTGTGTATTTGATGAACATCTAAGCCTAGGGATGTACCTAAAATTGGAATGGCTGGACTGTATTGTGTGGGCAGCTGCACTCTTTCCCGAAGGCTTTGTGCTGATTTATAATCCCACTTGAAGTCGCCATCTTTTCTTTAAGTTAAGAATGTTTGTTTTGTTGTATAGCAACCTATATTCATTAAATAGTTTTTCGTAGAAAAACATCTCTTGTTCTAATACAAGATTGTTAGCCCACATCATGAGCCCACTTCAGATGTTTGTGATGAAAAAACATGATTATTTGTATTTTTTATTTTTTTAATTATTTATTTATTTATTTATTTTTAACGTTTATTTATTTTTGAGACAGAGAGAGACAGAGCATGAACGGGGGAGGGTCAGACAGAGGGAGACACAGAATCTGAAACAGGCTCCAGGCTCTGAGCTGTCAGCACAGAGCCCGACACGGGGCTTGAACTCACGGACCATGAGATCATGACCTGAGCTGAAGTCGGCCGCTTAACCGACTGAGCCACCCAGGCGCCCCAAAACATGATTATTTTTAGCATCCTTCCTTCACTTGCTTTAACTTTTCCATTCCACCTTCTTGCCCCCTTTGAATTCATTATTTCCATTTTCCCTTTCATTCAGAAGGCCAAAGCGCTCTGCTTTATACTTTTTAGACCCTGTTCCCTTTTCCTACTCTTCGTACCCATCCCCCCTACACCCATTCTCTGCCATGGACACTTGAGGAAGGGCCACCTAAATTCCATATCCTGACGTTCCCTGAGGATTCGTGGGCAGGAGCAAAATTCTCACCATCAGAAAAGCAAAAGAGGGCAGGACACTGGTGGCCTCTGGAAAATCCCACGGTTGAGCTCCCTTTGACCCAAGTGCAGCTTGTGCCATCAGTATAATTAGCCTCTGGGGACTAGCGGATATTGGGTCTGTTGAACTCCCTGTCTGTTTCCTGAGCGGAAAAGTAAATAGCGCTGGGACCTACTCAGTGTTTCCTAGGGGTTATTTATGAATACAGCAGGACAGTCTGCAAATAGAAACATTGCACTGTGAGGTGTCCCAAGGTGAGTAGAGCAGGGCCTGCTCTGCTCTTTGCTAGAAACAGGCAGCGATGGCTTCAACAGAAAGAACAGACCAGAGCCTGGTTCCTCGTGGGGCAGAGGGAAAGCGAGCCACTTCCACTTGGCCAGAGAGTCTCAGGAGGGCTGCAGAGGCCCTGAGGCCCCCAGCAAGGGCTGGGGCCCCAATTAGGGCTGCAAATGCTTTCGTTGGCTCCCAGGATCTTGGCTCTGGGCTGCATGACCCACCTTTGTAATTTAGCCTCTGGGGCATTTCTGGAGTGAGGGGGCTTCTCTCTGAGCAGTATCTGTATTGCAGCAAGGGGAGTTGCCCTGGGAGGGGTTGTCAGAGCTTCGTTCCCAGAGCTTCTTCACTTTCCCTGCACAGTGCAATGACCTGAGCAGTTTGAAAAAAAGCCCAATACCTGGGTCCCACCCTCAGAGATTCTGATGTAATGATGTAATGTAAATCCTGGGCATCGGGATTTGTCAGTGCTCTCCGGATGATTCCAGTGTGCAGCCAAAGCTGAGAAGCGTTGCCCAAGTTGAAAGGTGAACTTGCAGGGTTATCAAAGGACCATCCATTGTTTTCTATTTTGCTGTAATAACTACCATGTATTAAAATTCATTGTATGGGGCGCCTGGGTGGCTCAGTCAGTTAAGCGTCTGACTTCGGCTCAGGTCATGATCTCATGGTTCATGAGTTCAAGCCCCACGTCAGGCTCTGTGCTGATGGCTCAGAGCCTGGAGCCTGTTTCAGATTCTGTGTCTCCCTCTCTCTCTGACCCTCCCCCGTTCATGCTCTGTCTCTCTCTGTCTCAAAAATAAATAAACGTTAAAAAAAAAAAAAACCATTGTATGCCAGACAAGGTGCTAAACTCTGAACATGCATTAGCTCACAATGGTTAGCCCTGGGTCAATGGTAAGTAAACAAAGGCTCAGAGAGGTTAAGGGATTTGCCCAAGTTTACACAGTGGAGTTGGAATTTATATTCTGCTCTTTCTGATTTCGCTGCTTGTGCTCTAGCCACTTTACCACGCTACCCCTGGTAACTCCTTCTCTGGAGAAATATCAGGGAGGGTTTGGAGAATGACAGCCCTTTCATTCGAAGGTTCAAGTTAGCATGATTAAAAACATGAATGAGGGAGAGACAGAAGAATGCAAGGGAGTGAGGCAAGAAGAGGGAGTTGCCCAATTTGAATTTGGGATCAAAATGCCTTCTACAATGAGGTCTTTCTTTGTGCAGCCCAGAGGAACCACAGTCATCCGCACAATCTGGGGGCCCAGACTGCTGTGGGGAGGGGCAGGCCTGGGCAGGGCTCTGACTCAGCTTTGATGACAGAGACAAAGGCTCTCTCCAGCCAGCAAAGTCCATCAGACCCCTTGGTTTGGGTTCCTGGGATGGGCACAGCAGGCCCTAAAGACCCTGGAGATGCTGCAGGGCACAGTCAGGTCAGCCAGGGAGACAGAGAGGAGAAAGCAAAGGAACTGGCAATGAGATTTTAATTGTTCTTATCACCTGTTTTTTGGTGTGTATTAGTTTTATGATGAGAAAAATCAATACTGAAAATATTAACTATCATGTGAGCATTAATTCTACAACCTGTTGTACTTGAATTAACAATCTCTCCAAAGGCACTTCCTGTAGACTGAGAATGTATTTCAAAAACCACAACTATACAACCTAAGGCTATTTGTTAGCATGTAGACCATTTGGTCACCTAATTTATATTCAATTTGGGGCATATAAACAGTAGGAATACTGATTTTCTTCTTTTTGAGCCCAGAGTCTCTACTCCTATAACCACTTCCCAAATTGTGACAGTTTTCTCTTCTTCCCATCACCACGATTTAAGATAAAAATGTCGGGGCACTTGGGTGGCTCAGTAGGTTCAGCGTCCGACTTTGGCTCAGGTCATGATCTTAAGGTTCGTGGGTTTGAGCCCTGAGTCGGGCTCACTGCTATCACCCTCTTTTTCTGCCCTTCCCCCCTTGTGTTCTCTCTCAAAAATAGACATTAAAAAAAAAAAAAAGATAATGATGGAAACATAATGTGTAACAGGCTTTCTCTGGGATGAATCCAGAGTAGCCAGGCCATTTCCCATATGGTCATTTCCTTCCCGTGGCTTCTGTGCTGCCACCTTTTTTAGCTTGAGCCAGAGATTCTCACTTCCTGATCTTGTGAGACAGAGATGCATCTGGATCTTTCTTTCCCTATGTTAGGTCTGGAACATTATATAAAGACACCTGTATGGAACTGCTGCTTTCTTGCCAAGAAGTTGTGTGTTTTTTTGTTTTTTGTTTTTTGTTTTTTAAGATTTTTGTTTTTAAGTAATCTCTACACCCAACGTGGGTTATGAGAACTTATAACCTGAGGTCAAGAGTCTCATGCTCTACTGACTGAGCCGGCCAGATGCCCAGGAGTTGGCTTTCTTGTCATATTCTTACCCCGTTGGCTCTGACATTGTTACCCCAGACACAACTCCCCACACCCATCATGGTGGTGCATTTGGATGTTTATTTTGGAAATGCAAAATGTCCCAAGGAGTTGGCCTGCTGTTTCTCATTAAGTATACCAATTGCCTGGAACAACTTTTATGGAAAGCCTACCAAAGTCTTTCTCATTACATCACAGAAGATCAGAGACTTAGTTCATAATACCCAAAACACTGTTTGGTTTTACTGTAATGATTCTCTCAAGTACCTCAATCATCTAGGTCATTGAAAAAAGATCTCAGAAAGAGTGTGTCTTATCTTAAGAAGTCTGACTTAGACATTCTGAATGCAAGTGTGTGTGTTCATGCACACATTCATGCACAAGCACACAACGGCACAGAAGAGTGAAGATGGTTGTATTGATGCTAATGCAATGGGCAGCCATGGTCACAGGGTCTGAGCCAGGCTTTTCTGGAATCAGCATCGTGTTGAGCAGCAAACCTGTTTCTCCCCTCTCCAACAATGGAATGTACTGACCAGTGGGATGGTAAATTCCTAGAAGTGTTCATTCTTGGCTGCATGGAATGAAGGGCTGGTTCTCTCTGGCCTCTTACCAGCCTTCTGATTCATGATCTTTCTGCTAGGAGGGCAGTTAAAGCTGGATATTAAATATGCTAAACCCTGGACACGGAAACCCTGTGTAATTATCGAAAGAAATCCTTTCTTTTTTGGTTGGCTTTTCCCTAGAGAGGCATAAAATTGTTGAGAAATGGGGATACTTTGGAGGAGATACTTTCATTACCACAAGTAGACTCTCAGGCTTGAAGGTGAGACAAACTTACCTCTAATAGGCCACATAATGGAGAGCAGAGGAGGGGCAGAGAGAGAGGCAGAGAGAGAATCCTAAGCAGGATCCGCAGGGTCGTTGCAGGGCCCAATGTGAACTCACGAACTGTGAGACCATGACCTGAGCTGAAATCAAGAGTTGATACTTAACCGACTGAGCCACCCAGGCACCCCTAATTTATTTTTTTTAATGTGTTTAGAGCACTGAGTTAATTTTAGTTTTTATAAGTTTTTTAAAAATTTTATTTATTTATTTTGAGACAGGGAGAGAATGAGCAGGGGAGGAAGAGAGAGAGTCCAAAGCAGGCTCTGTGCTGTCAGCACAGAGCCCAACTCAGGGCTCCATCCCACCAACTGTGAGATCATGACCTGAACCAAAATCAAGAGTCAGATGCTTAACCAACTGAGCCACCCAGGTGCCTCCTTTTTTTTTTTCTTTTTTAAATTTTCTTTTTTAATTTTTTTTAATGTTTATTTATTTTTGAGATAGAGACAGAGCATGAGTGGGAGAGGGGGAGAGAGACAGACAGACAGACAGACAGACAGAATCTGAAGGAGACTCCAGGCTCTGAGCTGTCAATACAGAGCCTGACGTGGGGCTTGAACTCACGGACCGTGAGATCATGACCTGAGCTGAAGTCAGACATTTAACCGACTGAGCCACTCAGGCGCCCCTCTTTTTTTTTTTTTTTTTAATCAAAGTAACATCCATACAGAACCGTACGCCTTTTCCCAAACTTATCATGTGGCTTCTGGTCACATGGCTTCCTGTTTTTCATTTCTAGGTCTGTGGCCTCACTGCAGAGGTAGTCACCTTGAATTTCTGTCCTTGAGGAAGCCCTACTGGGGAGGTGGGGGTGGAACTGGACCTTGAGGAGGAGTGGGCTGTAAAGGGCAAAGGGGGTGGGAGGTGAAGGCAGGAATATGATGCCCTTCGTGTCCACTCACTTCCAGTCCAGGCTGTCTCTAATCCCACAGGAAAAGCTTCAGATGGGAGCAGTTTGATATTCATGAAGTATCATAATTAATGGATCGTATATCGTTTTTAAAAATTATACCAGTAACAGTCATGCCTTCTACTTACCTTCACCTCAGCACAAGGTTTGGGATGAATTTTGCTACAAGATACACATGTTAAAAAGTTAAACTCTTTCTGGGGCGCCTGGGTGGCTCAGTCAGTTCAGCATCTGACTCTCGATTTCAGCTCAGGTCTTGATCTCACGATTGGCGAGTTCGAGCCCAGCATCGGACTCTGCGCTAACAGCACAGAGCCTGCTTGGGATTCTCTCTCTCTTCTTCTCTCCGCCCCTCCCCTGCTCATGCTCTCTGTCTGTCTCTCTCTCAAAATAAATAAATAGACATTTAAAAAAATCAAACGGTTTGTATACTGGAATCTTTTCATTCCCACCACGGAAGACAAAGATAGTTGTGCTTTAGATGTTGAGTGAATGACAGCAGACAACTGCTAAATATCCAGGAAAACTGTTTTGAGTGACTTGATAACCACCATGAATCCATACTTTGGTTTTCTGCATGTCACTTGCCTAGGCTGAGTTCAACATCCAGAGTTTGGAGGGAAGATTAGGGGCCTGCTCCAGAAGGCAGAGTCCCTGGTTTCCCAGGCGGTTTCCCTGCCGCGAGCCTGCTAACGTGCATGTGCTGGTGCATATTTATTCACCTCATCTTCTCTCTCGCTCTCTAAACTTCCTCTCTCTCCCACCTAACAGTGCATTTTCTTCTAGAACTGCAATATTTGATTCTGAGCCTTGCCTCCCTTTTATCATAAGCCCTAAAACATCTCATCAAGCTTGTTTGATGTTTTAAGTGTCACTAACTTGAGGTAGCATCTGCTGGGCCCTGTCCTCTTCTGGCAGGGTCGATTTCCCACCCCTAATACCTTTGCCCAGACCTCCCTCTGCATATCCACTGCAGAGGCCATCAGTATGAAAACCACCCCTACAATGCCAAGCCTCCACTCACTTTCATTCTTTCATCAAAGCCCGGGACACAGCAATGAAGAAGTTCTGAGCCGCGCTGCCACTAACCGGCCACTTGCGTAGCCACGAGTGTAGACACTTCAAGCGCTTCGAGCACGTCAAGATCCTGTTATCTTTCTGACCCAGTTCCAGGATCCTGGCCTGGTCACACCCTCAGTGTTCACACCTCCACTGGCCTGGACCAGCTCCCGCAAGTGGGGCGTGGTCACAGATGAGTCAGGGGTAACTAGGAGGTTGTTCTGGCGTCGACTAGCTGTGTTGACCTTACTCAAGTTATATTACTTTTCTAAGCCTCGGTGTCCTGATATGTAAAATAGGGGTAATAATAGTACTACCTCATCCGCATAGGACTATTGCAGATTCTGAGAAATACAGGTAGAACTCAGCACAGTTACTGATGGTGATGACAGTGATGATGGTAATGATAACTCCCAATCCCAGTCCGCCAGGATGATTTTCAACCTTCAGCCACTGATGGCCAGGGACCAGCCCTGTCTTGGCTCTAGACTGGATCCTCTTCTTCTTTCCTCCCTTGGGAACTTTATTCTTACTGGTTCATACTCCATGACCGTACCTGGGCATCCTGGCTGACATGCTTATTGCAGAGAGCAGTAAGCAGCTTCTCCCACTGATTCGCAGAACTCAACACCTTGACTTTTATTTTCTCGTCACTTGTTTCCCTTACTTCTGTAGCTCTAAAGCATCTTCACTGCGCGGAACAGAGGGGTTCTTCCACCTGGCTTGCTCGGAATGCCTATCCATCGATGCCTCCAGGCACAGGCTTGGCTCCAGCAGCAGAGGGGTGGCAGCTGGCACTTTAAAAAGGTTGGACGATCCCAGAGGACTTTCTCCTCCTCACCGTCCCCGCCCCCCACCCCCATTCAAAAACTCTTTCGGAGTCTGGCCATTTCCTTACTTCCTTACAAATTTCTCTCTGCAGAGGTTCATTTTCCTTTTAAACTAAGTTTGCTCCCGCTGCATCGGAGTTTCACCGTTGAGCTGTTTTCTACCCACCAGTGGTGGACGAGAGGAGTTCTCGGCAAATTCCAGAACTGTGCTCGTGTGGATGTTTGCCAGTGGCAAGTTGCACAAATAAAGTTAAACTTTTTGCAGTTCCCGGGTCCATTACGTTTTTCCCAGCAAATGTTTCCATTTTTTTCCTTCCCGTTCATCCACATCTAGAGCAGAATTTCTCTTTCCTTCTGTGTATCAACTGGGCTGCAACAGACTCCTAACTTAAAGTTCTTAAATTTGAAAAACTTAAAATTAAAAAAAATTTTAAATGAAACATTTTATTTTATAGACACACATACACGTGCATGTGCGCACACATGAGTATGTACATGTCGAACTCCCCGTTTCAAGATATAAAATGCCTTCAACATCCCAAATGCTCTCTAATGTTTCTTAATGTCCCTTCCCTATTAAGACCAACGGCCACCACAAGCGAAATGACTTCAGTGATTCCTATCATCATGCGTTAGTTTTGCCTGTTCTTGAAATTCACGTGAATGGAATCACACAATGGGCACTCTTTAACGGTTGGCCTTTTTTGCTCATCTCACACGTCTGTGAGATTGGTTCGTGCTTTTTGTAGCAGTGGTTACTTCTGATTGCTGTATGTGTTTCATTGCTGTATGAATATTCCGTAGTTTATCCATTCCACTGTTGCTGGACATCGGAGTTGTTTCCAGTTTTTAGCTATTTTGAATGAAGCTGCTGTGGAAATTCCTGAGCAAGTCTCTCGGTGGGCAAGTTCGTTCCTTTTGACTGTATACCTCGCAGTGGGATTGTTGGGTCCTAGGGTAATCATAGTCTGGCCGCAGTAAAGATTGCCAGATAGCTTTCCAAAATGGTTGTACTAATTTGCACTCCCACCAGTGAAGTGTGAGTGTATTCGTTGCTCAATATCCTTGTCAATACTTTGCTTTGTGGGCCTTTGAGTTGTAGTCATTCTGGTGGGTGTATTATAGTATTTCATTGTGATTTTAATTGGCATCTCCTGATGCAGTACTGATGTTAAGTAACTTTTATATGCTTATTGGCCATTTGAATATGGTCTATTGCAAAATGCCTGTTTAAGTCTTTTGCTCATTTAAAAAATTGGGTTTTTAAAATCTTTTTTTAATTAAATGTTTATTTGTTCATTTATTTTAAATTTTTTTTAACGTTTATTTATTTTTGAGACAGAGAGAGACAGAGCATGAACAGGGGAGGGGCAGAGAGAGAGGGAGACACAGAATCTGAAACAGGCTCCAGGCTCTGAGTGGTCAGTACAGAGCCCGACGCAGGGTTCAAACTCACGGACCGCGAGATCATGACCTGAGCCGAAGTCGGACACTTAACCAACCGAGCCACCCAGGCGCCCCAAATGTTTATTTATTTTTGAGAGAGAGAGGAGAGAGAGAGCTCGTGTAAGTGGGGGAGAGGTAGAGAGAGAGAGAGAGAGGGAGACATAGAATCTGAAACAGGCTCCAGGCTCAGAGCTATCAGCACAGAGCCTGATGCGGGGTTTGAACACACAAACCGTGAAATCATGACCTGAGCTGAAGCCTGATGCTTAACCAAGTGAGCCACCCAGGCACCCCTAATTATCTTTTTTTTTTTTTAATTCATAGGAGCTCTCTGCATATTCTAGACATTACTACGTTGTCAGATATACATATTGTGAACATCTGTCAGTCTGAGATTTACCTCTTTCTTTGCTCTCTTACTGGTATTTTTTTGGTGAGGACACTGATCTTAGCTTTAATGTGGTCCAATGAATCAGTCTTATTTTTTTTTAATTTTTAAAATGTTTATTTATTTATTTTGAGAGAAAGAGAGCACACAAGTGGGGGAGAGTCAGAGAAAGAAGGATACAGAGAATCCCAAGCAAGCTCTGTACCATCAGCACTGAGCTCTATGAGGGGCTTAAACTCATCAACTGTGAGATCACGACCTGAGCCGAAATCAAGAGTCTGATCCACACAGGTGTCCCAGAAGTGCCTTTGTTATAAAGCAATGGAACATGTCGTAGGCCAGTTTCTGGGCTCTCAAGTTTGCTCCGTGGATCTATTTGAATACCTTGGTGCCAGTACCATAGTGTCTTGATTACTGTAGCTTTATAATAAATCTTGATGTCTGCTATTGTTAATCTTTCAATGTTATCCTTCAAGATTATCCTGACTATTCTAGGTCTTTTCTATTGCCATATTAATTTTGGAATCAGTTTGCCAATTCTCTCTCTCTCTCTCTCTCCCCTTCCTGGCATTTGATTGACATTTCATTAAATTCATAGATTATTTAGGAATAAAACTGACATATTAACAATATTGAGACTTGATATATGTCTCCACTGTTAGGTCTTTGGGTTATCTTATGTTTTGTCAACGTTTCTCAATGTTTTATCATTTTCAGTGTAGAAAAAAATAAGATGTATATTTTACTAAGCATATACTGAGGAGTATATGATTTCCTTTTTTATTGGAGAGGAGTAATAATATAAAAGCTACTAAAAAATCAAATTCCAGAGGTGCCTGGGTGGCTCAGTCGGTTGGGCGTCTGACTTTGGCTCAGGTCATGATCTCACACTTGTGGGTTCGAGCCCCGCGTCAGGCTCTGTGCTGACAGCTCAGAGCCTGGAGACTCCTTCAGATTCTGGTCTCCCTCTCTCTCTGCCCTTCCCTTGTTCATGCTCTGTCTCTCTCTCTCAAGAATAAAAAAACATTAAAAAAAAATTTTTTTAATCAAACTCCATTTCTAGTCTATTGATAATAGGCCTCAAAGAAGTCTAGAGGCTGCACAGTGGCTTTGGTCTGGCTACTTGGCAATGCCTGCTACTGCTATGCTCCAAGTTTCCATAGATTCATTTGGGCCTCCCCACATCTCTCCACACTAAGTATCCTATCTACTCTGGCAGTTTGTGCCACCTTTTCATCCCTCAGGACTTATTTCATTTCGTTATTTACTTGCAGCAGTGTTTCAGACGGGGTGTTTGCAAGATAGCTTAAGTAAAAAGATACTTTACTGGAAGGATTTAGGGGCCCTCAGAGAAGCAGTGGGAGCCCCGACGGCTGGGTGTCGAAATGGGCAGAAACCACCTGTCTTGAAAAGCTGGATCAGGAGAAGCCTGGGGATGGTCTCTCAGCAGGCAGTTGGCCTGCACGCTGGTATTGGTGGTATCCATGGAGATAGATGATCACCAACTGGGCCTCTGTCCTTTGGCTACTTGTTCAAGAATGAGTTTTAGGAGAGAGGATCCTCTGAGCCAAGTTTAAATTGTGTGAGGATCTGGATGCTTTGGTTTTTGCAGGGAGATCGAGGTGAGAGGAGGATTATCTCTCATCCAAATGATACAGAATAAGAACTCACCAAAAAGGTGTGCAAGGAGCTATGATGGAGAGGGGGAGGGATGGTTGAAGGCTGGAGGGCTGAGAAATAACGCTGTGTCTCCTAACTAGACGGTAAGCTACTTGAGGGCAGTCACAGCGCTCTGAGTATAAATTGTGACCAATAATACTTGTGATTGCTGTTGACAGCAACAAACACAGTTCAGAATATGCTCAAAGGATTAATCCTCTGGTAGGAAATCCTTATTCCCCATTATAAAGTGGAAAATGATATCTCACTTTCTTGTTCTTTCCAGGTAAACTTTAGGATAATCCATAGCAGCCATCAATAATTTTAAAGAGGAAGAAGTTAACAACATATACAGAGTGATTTCAACCATGTTAAAATATACATAAATAAAATAAGAGGTGTATGCACTAAAATATTGAATGGAAATGTCTGGATTATGAGAGTATAGGCAATTTCAATTTTGTTGTTTTATTTCCTGTATTTTCCAAATTTTCCACAATGAGCATACATTATTTAATTGTGTTATGGTCAGAGAACCATATTTATTTATTCTGTGGGATTTGTTGTGACATCTTTTCTGGTCAATTTTATAAATATTTCATTAATGAGTGAAAAACATATATAACTTCCATTTCTTTTTTTTTTAATAGATTTTTGGGGATTCTATCCTTTTTTTTTTAAGTTTATTTATGTTGAGAGAGAGCGAGCATAAGTAGGGGTGAGGCAGAGACAGAGGGAGAGAGAGAGAATCCCAAGCGGGTCCGTACTGTCAGTGCAGAGCCCAATGTGGGGCTCAAATTCACAAACTGTGAGATCATGAACTGAGCTGAAGTCGGCCACTTAACCAACTGAGCCATCCAGGCGCCCCATATATAGTTTCTATTTCTAGAATGAGAGTTCTCTTAAAAAATTTTTTTAATGTTTATTTTTGAGAGAGAGAGATAGAGACAGTGTGAGTGGGGGAGGAGCAGAGAGAGGGAGACACAGAATCTGCAGCAGGCTCCAGGCTCCGAGCTGTCAGCACAGAGCCCGACACAGGTCTCAAACTCACAAACTGTGAGATCACGACCTGAGCTGAAGTCGGACGCTTAACCGACTGAGCCACCCAGGCGCCCCAATAGTTCTCTTCATATGTATTTTTAACCAGAAAAATCATGCGTTTTTAGTAATTAATGTCTTCACCCACCTCTATGACACGTTTTCCCTAGATTTTTAGGTTGCATACTCCTGAATCACTTTTTCCAATAATAAGAACAGTTAATGTGTACTTTGTTTTTCAAGTGAACATTTTATTGAAGTGCGATGTCTAGAGAGAAGTACATACACCACAAAGCGTATGGCTTGATGTATTTTCACAGAATGAAACCACCTGTGTATCCAGCACCTCCTCGTGTATCCAGCATCATTAGAACCATAGTAACCCCCTCCTGCCCTTTCCAACCACTGTCCCTTCCCAAGATAACCACTATCCTGCCTTCTGACACTACTGATGGATTTTGCTGGGTTTTGAACTTTATGCAAATGGAATCATGAGCTACTTATTCTTCTGTGTCTGGCATCCTTTATTCAATGTTATCTTTGCGAGTTTCATTTATTTTGGGTGTGGTTGTAGCTTATTAATTATCATTGATACATGGTATTCCATTGTATGAACTTACCATGATTATTTTTTTAAATTTTTTTTTAACGTTTATTTATTTTTGAGACAGAGAGAGACAGAGCATGGACAGGGGAGGGGCAGAGAGAGAGAGGGAGACACAGAATCGGAAACAGGCTCCAGGCTCTGAGCTGTCAGCACAGAGCCCGACATGGGGCTCGAACTCACGGACCGTGAGATCATGACCTGAGCCGAAGTTGGACGCTTAACCGACCAAGCCACCCAGGCGCCCCGTCCCGTGATTGAGTATTTAATCCACTCTACAGTTGAAGATTTAGGGGTTTAGGTGTTTTGGCAAACATATGTACGCTTGTCTATTGGGTCCGTGTCCAGGACTAGAATTCCTGGTCACAAGGGATGCATATAACCAACTTTAGGAGACACTGTCAAGTAGCTTTCCAAAGGAGGTGTGCCAATTCACACTCCCTCCCGTGGTGCTTGGGAGTTCTGGTTGTTCCACATCTTCCCTAACACTTCATGTTATCTTTTCCATTTTAGCCATTCTGGTAGGGGTGTAGTGGCCTCTCATTATGTTTTATTTATTTATTTTGCTTATTTATTTTGAGAGAGAGAGAGTGAGGCAGGGAGGGGCAGAGAGAGAAGGAGAGAAAGAATCCCAAGCAGGGTCCGCCCTGTTGGGGCAGAGCCCTATGTAGAGCTTGATCTCACAAACAGTGAGATCATGCCCTGAGCCAAGGTCAAGAGTTGGACGCTTAACTGACTGAGCCACCCAGGCACCCCTCTCACTGCGGTTTTAATTTGCATTTAGCTGATGACTAAAAAAGTTGGACTTAGGGGGCGCCTGGGTAGCTCAGTCAGTTGAACGTCCGACTTCAGCTCAGGTCATGAGGTCATGAACTCGTGGTTCGTGAGTTCGAGCCCCACATCAGGCTCTGTGCTGACAGCGGGGAGCCTGGAGCCTGCTTCAGATTCTGTGTCACCCTCTCTCTCTGCCCCTCCTCTGCTTGCACTCTGTCTCTCTCTCTCTCTCTGTCTCTCAAAAATAAATAAACATTAAAAAAAAAAAAGTTGGACTTTTATTAGATGTTTATTGACCATTACCTTCTTTGGGGAAGTGCCCATTTAAATGTCTTGCCCTTTTCCCAGTCAAGCTGTCTGCTGGATAGCTCTATCAGATTATGCTTGATAATACTGTGCTAGTCACATCTTCCCTGTCCTTATTTCTTCTCTGTATACTTGATTTATGAAGGTTTTTTTTTAATTTTTTTTTAATGTTTTATTTATTTTTGAGACAGAGAGAGATAGAGCATGAACGGGGGAGGGGCAGAGAGAGAGGGAGACACAGAATCGGAAGCAGGCTCCAGGCTCCGAGCCATCAGCCCAGAGCCCGACGCGAGGCTCGAACTCACGGACCGCGAGATCGTGACCCGAGCTGAAGTCGGACGCTTAACCGACTGAGCCACCCAGGCGCCCCGATTTATGAAGGTTTTAAAAAATACTAGAATCACCTAGAAGCTTTAAATAAATGCTATTGTTGGACCCCACCTCTGATTATTAAAGTAGAATTTAAGTGAAATCAGTTGTAGCACGAACATCAGTATTGTTTAAAACTTTGCAACTTTTCATTTCAAACCTAAGAAAGTGTTGCAAACATAGTAGAAGGAATTCCCTTATTCTCTTCACACAGATCCCCAAGATGTTAACAAGTATCACACTTGCTTGATATCATTTATTTTATTTAATATCTATGTCCAGGTTTAGATCAGTATCTAATTTGTTTTTTGAATCATTTGAGATTAACTTGCAGATATCCTGTCCCTTTAACAAAGGCTAGAAGTTCTTGAGAAAGCCTTTTTTTTCCCTTGAAATTGGTTGGTTTTTACTTTGTAGATTTTCCAAGTTATGATGTTAGGTCTAAGCAGGTTTATGATTGCTACATCTTCTTGGTGGATTGTTTCTTGTTTCCTTTTTTCTTTCCCAACCTATCTTCTTTAATTGCACTAATATTTGTTTCCCTCAATTCTATATTGTCTGATATTGAAATTACTATATCATCTTTCTTTCCATTAGTAGTTTCCTGCTATAGATTTTCCCCGGCCATTATTTTTAATTTTGGTGTGACTTTTGTGAGCATGGATTTCTTTTGTTTTTGTTTGTTTCCATTGAGAGTCTTTCTGTGTGAACTAGCAAGTTTAACGTTACTATTATCATGAATATATTTATACTTATATTTCGACTTATTCCTTCTATGTTACTTAATGGTTTTATTTGTCATGTTTTATTTATTTAGTTTTTCTTTCTTGCCTGCTTTTGGATTGATCAAGTTTTCTTTATTATCCTTTCTCCCAAATAAAAGTTTCCTTGAAAATTTTACAAGTCTTATTTAGATTTTCCAACAAATTTATTAATAACTTATTTCCTCATTATGACGCTTTGCATCCTATAACTTCTTTTGGTTTTCATTTCTTTCTTGCTGATGTACATCACTTAGTGGTTCGTTGATAGCTTGTAACTAGTCAATTCTCTAAATCTTTGAAAATCTGAAAATGCCTTTATTTTCTCTCAGCCTTGATTGATACTTTGGCTGCTGTAGAATTCTAATTTAAAAAGTATTTTCACCTGCTTTTTTAAGAAAAATTTTACATTTTGTGAAATCTATTATTACTGATAAAAAGTCAACTGTCAGGGCGCCTGGGTGACTCAGTCAGTTAAGCAGTTAAGTGTCTGACTTCCGCTCAGGTCATAATCTCATGTTTCATAGGTTTGATCCCTGTGTGGGGCTCTGTGCTGACAGCTCAGAGCTGAGACCCTGCTTCAGATTCTGTGTCTCCGTCTCTCTCTGCCCCTCTCCCACTTGTTCTCTCTCTCCCTCCCTCTCTCTCTCTCTCTCTCTTTCTCTCTCTCTCAAAAATAAACATTTTTTTTAAAAAAAGACAACTGTCATTTTAATTGTCTTTTTAAAAAATACTCTGTCTTAACTCTTTGATAGTTTTTATAACTTTTCTTCGTGTTTGTTCTAAAGTTTAAAGTTTAAATATTATGTTTCTAAACGAGGGATTAAAAGCAAATGTATCTATCTTATAATACAGACATTCTTTCAATTTGAGAATACCTGTCATTCTTCAATTCTGGAATATCTTCAGTTATTTGAATACTATCTCTCTTCTAGTCTTTCCTTTTGTAACATGTCATAACTTTACATTATAGGTTCTGGTTTCTAAATTTCTTTCAGAATTTTCATTTTTCCCTCTCTGTGCTATATGCTGGTGATTTATCTTCAAAGTGATTGATTCTCTCTTTGACTATATCCAGCCCATGGTTCCACCTGTTCATTGATGTTTGTATGTATACAATTATGATGTTTTATTTAAAAGATTAAAAACAATTTTTTAACATTTATTAATTTTTGAGAGACAGAGAGTGACAGAGCACAAGCAGGGATGGGGCATAGAGAGAGAGAGAGAGAGAGACAGGATCTGAAGCAGGCTCCAGGCTCTGAGCTGTCAGCATAGAGCCTGACTCGGGGCTCGAACTCACGAACGAGGAGATCATGACCTGAGCGGCAGTTGGACACTTAACCAATTGAGCCACGCAGGTGCCTTTAAAAAGATTTTTTTCAGAAATAAGCCAGTAGTATTTATACTCTTGCCTTATGACATTCAATTTTTTTTCCAAAATTTTAGACATATTTGTTTCAAAGATCTTTTCAGATTTGTTTCTATTATTTATAATTCTTAGTTTTCCCCATGGTGGTTTGTTTCCTTGTGGGATTTCTACACGTCACTTCCACACATTACTCATATGCATCAGATTATGAAGTAATCTTCAGGGATATGGTTTTTGTAGGAGCCCCACATGCCCTGAATAACAGAAATGTGTATACAAGCTAGTCTATCCTTTGCCTCTCCTAGGATCCTGTGTGATTCATAGATTGAGGAGTAATTTTTAATGTTACTCTCTTGGTTTGGGCTCCCTATATCACAGTTTGCTTGGCGCTAGTCTGGGTTCTACATTTTGTAAATGATTTCTTTTCTATCCACGGGCCTGGATGGCTAACAAACTTCCTTCTACTGTCCCAGTAGGTGTAGTTTTCCTAGCCTGTTTTCTATGGGCAGCCATTGTTGAATCTTCATTTTATTCAGGTAGCTCAGTTCCAATTCACCTTGTACATTGGACACATGTCTTAGACCCTCCCCATGCAAGAGTTAAAAACTCAGCTTCCAGTGGTTAAGGCCTAAATTCAATCCTGTAATCCCTATAGCTATTTATGTTTTAGCCCCCTGCTCAGTGCTTGGCTTTGAGACCTCGCTTTGTTTCTGAAAGCTGCAATGTATTAGATATGTATTAGATAAGTTTTTGAACTTGTAATAGTTCAGTATTTGTCTGTATTTGGAATGAGAGAGTGAACATTTCTCTGTCAGCCCAATTTGCCATGTTGACTAAATGTGTGTGTGTGTGTGTGTGTGTGTGTGTGTGTGTAGATGAAACACCGGAGAGGTAGCAGCAGAACCACAGAATGGTTTTGACACGGAAGCCAAGAAGGGAAATAGCTTCAAAAAGAAGTAGATGATCATGGGTTACTATCAAGGACAGAAAAAAAAAGAAAAAGAAATGAGGACTAGGTATGAACATAGGCTCTAACAGTGAGTGACTCCTGAGGGCATTGTTTCGTTAGGGTTCAGGAGCAAGAGAGTGTGGTGGTAGGAAAATGGAAGCAGTGGCATCCATTCTACCTGGTTGGGGCGTTTGATAGTGATAAGGAAGGAAAGCACTACAAAGATTGCTTAAAGGAACATTGCATTGTGTGAAGATGTGTTTTTCAAAACAGGAGAGACAAACTCGTGCCAATAATCCACTTTTCCATCTGGTGAGACTCTTATTCTTCTAGTGATGTAAGTTTTGTTTGCTTCCTCTATAGAAAAGTAACACTTCTATTTTATTTGATAACTTCTTCCGGCCTGTGTGGCCTTCCCAAACTGTCTTTTCTAACATCTCTTTGAGGCTCTAGGTTTGAATTTGGCCTTATTAACCCATGTTAAGGTTCTGAGTCTGGGTTTTGTCTTCTTGGTGAAATAGATAAGGATGTGATTGATATAGTAAAGGCATATTCAATCATACCTAAGGCAAGCAGGTGCCATAGTAAAGTGTGACCCATTTCCATAGCGAGTAGGAGTAAGAATGGGGGGGGTTACTATGTCAACCGATGGAGGGAAGTCAAGATAGAGGGGGGAGGAAGAGGGAAGAGGTGAAGAAGAGAGAAGGGAAGAGGTAGAGGGTATGTGTATATTGATTGATTAATAAGGAAGGCAATTGCAGAACCCATTACACTTGAACCTCTGAGGGCTATAGATACTGTAATGCCACATGTCTCAGCAGATATGCTCAGTCTAAAGATATTCTCTGCTCACTTCAAGCTATTATTAGTCACGTTCCTTAAATTTTGATGTTCTTAGTTATTGTATCCCTCAGCATATCTGGTGTGGTTTGGGATAGTATAATGCCTGCAGAGTCCCCTCATCCAAAAGGGATCCTTAGGGCCCACATGTAATCGCCCTCCATCTGCTCTTCCTTGAACTGAGGTAGCCCTGGCCTCACATCTCCTCCCTGACATTGATCCTGGTGGGTTCACTCAAGGTTTTATTATGTAAACCTCTTCCAAGAATCTTATCATTGACTCAATTTCAGATATTTTAGTTGGGTTGTAATATTCTCCATGTGTGAATTGAGTGGGCGAACAGGATGAATGTTGACATGGCTCTTGGAAGAAACGGCTATAGAAGCAGCAGTGGGACAAGGCCTCTTTGAGCCAAGAATACCCTTTATGACCAAGCCCTTGAGCAGAAGTGGTATTGAAAGCCCAGTTGGTGGTCAAAATCCTTAGTTACAGCTGAGCTGCAGAAAATGGAAGCCAGCAAACAACTGAGCAGCCCCTGCCCCCCCCCCACCCAACCCCAAGCTGCTGGCCTCAAAGGCAGCCTATTCAGTGTTAAGACAAGAAAGAATAAATCTGAATGCTCCGGAGAACAACTTCAGTAAAGCTTTTCATTAATTGTAGTTTGGATGGAAGTGCTAGAATCACTCTGGGAATCTCCCAAAATTAATTAACTGCTTGGCTGAAATGAACAAATAGCTTAAGAAAGGGGATTCCACTTCTCTGTCTACTCATGGTTCGTAGCGCTCGGTTGAGGGAGACTCAAAAGAAACTCTTGGACCAGCATAGTCCTGAGCTGAGTCCAGATAGAGCTGAGCCAGAGCCAGAGGCAGGCCAAGTCTCTACTGCCCAATGTTAACCTTGATTTGGGTTGGCTCTTAGTTTAGAGCTCTCTCTGCCAAAGAAGGGATGCTTTTGTTTCACTTGCCACTTGCTCTTCCAGAACCTGCCAGGAATTACCACCTTCAGGAAGCCTTCTTTGCCTACCTCTCTCAATACGCCACCCCCCCCCCACCTCCATGCCTCGATTGGGTGGGTGATCACTGTCCTCTGTGTTCCTACACAGCCTGTGTCCACCTCTATCACAGCGCAAACAGCTCTGTGCTGTGATTGGTGGTGCTGGTTGTCAATCTTCTCCATTTGACTGAGTATCTCCATGAGGGGGCGTGTCTTAGATGTCCTTATACCTCAGCTTCTATCACATGGCGCCGTTTGTTGCAGCGCTCCATCTATTTTGAACTAAATTGCCATTAGAAACCTATTGAGAGGTATACATCGCTTATTTCATTACTACTGTAATCGTTTGCAAGAAAAGAACTGGTTGTGTATGTGGAACCACACAAGCTGGGCAAGTATTTCCAAACCTAACCAGGACGCCTGGCACAGCAAGGAAGAGAAAGCTTTTCTTGTCTCTGTGCTTCTGGGCCACAAGTGGTTTGCACAAAGTTGGACTTGAGCTACTCCTTCTCTGAAGATTTCTCATTTTGAGTTTTCTTTTCTTCTCCCATCTCCACTCTGGGAACGTAGGTACTACACACATAGAACACCAAGGACGGTTTGAATTTGCCACTAAACAGGAGTCCTTGAAGAGTTTCTTGCAAAGAACTCCTTCCTCTCAGAAGATCTGTAAGACCTCAGAAGATCTGTAAGATCTCAGAAGATCTGTAAGGGGTCTTGGCAGAGGTGAGCTGTCACAGGCATCTTGGGTTCCACAGCGTCAGGGTCGGGACAGGCTCACCCCACAGAAGCAATAGCTACCAATCTGTCTGGTCACCATCCTTCTTTCCTGATCATTTGAGTCTACTGTGGGCAGGGGGGAGGGGAAACATGGCTGAGAGGAGGTCACATTTTAATCTTATTGGCAGCTAACACCTTATCCTTATCAGTTAGTGCTTGACTAGAATGAGTTAATGACCTGGAAGGGAGCTGCCCAGGGAAGGGCAGGGGGACAAGTGGACGCTGAAGAAAAGTGGGAAGGGCCAAAGATACACTGTCCCTGCCTTATGACTTTATTCAGGACCTTGACTGCTCAAAATAAGGTTTTAGTAGATGTGTTCCAGGCTGCTGGCCTCTCACCTAGGAGGTCAGGGAGCAGGACAGCTTCTATTCCCTGGGGATACTGTCTCTTTTCTAGAGCCAAGGAACCAGTAATACAAACAAATAAATGAAATAAGCCAGGGCAAATGGGATAGAGGATGCCCAGTTAAGTTTGAAATTCAGATAAACACTGAATTATTTTTTTAGTATAAGTAGTCCCAAATATTGAGCTTATATTGAGAAATTACTTGTCAGAGTGCCTGGCTTAGTTAAGCATCCGACTCAATTTCATCTCAGATCATGATCCCAGGGGAGTGGGACTGAGCCTCGCGTTGGGCTCTGTGCTGAGCATAGAGCCTGCCTAAGATTCTCTCTCTCTCCCTCTGCCCCTCCCCCCCCCCACTTGCGCTCTCTCTCTCTCTCTCTCTCTAAATATAAAATAAAATACATTATTTGTTGTTACGTGAATACTTAACACTACTGAACCATACACTTAAAAATGGTTAGGGTGGCAAAAAATTATTTGATTTATCTGATAGTCTAATTTAACTAGGTGTCTTATATTTTTTTATTTGTAAGTCTGGCGACTCTAAAACAGTGGCAAAGATCTTGCCTTTTCATTCCCCCTTCACTTCACACCAGGGTCATAAATGTAGTCAGAAAGGTTCTCCTGGGCTCTGCCATTCGGCCTGCGGGCCGGCAGCCCCGGATGTAGCGGGGGGCACAGACAGCCTGGGATGAAGGATGGGGTTCCAGATCCACAAGGGCACTCCTTCGTGCAGACTTCTTTGGGGACTTCATGCAGCAGAGTGATCCCTGCTTTCATGGGCTCACGGAAACTACTCTCCAGGGAGGGAAGAGGCTGAATCTCAGTAGAGAAAGATCCTGAGGTACAGGCCCTGACAGAACTCAGGAATCAATGGCCTGAATATGCCTGTGACAGCTTCCTCTCACACTGACCGTCACACCCGAGCCTTTAGGCTCAGAGCCATGCCTACGTGCACTCCTACTTTAAGCAAACCCAGTACCGCGTATCAAAATCCGGATTTGCCAAAAATGTGGTGGTGAGTGATTGTTTCATCTGTTGACAACAGGATAGACCACAGGCTTTCCCTCGTGCATTTAAAAGGCGACACCGGTTGGAAAAGAGAAAGAAGAGGAAGGCTGGAACACCACCCTGAGGAAGGCCAAGGATTGCAAAAGCAAGTTATGCCTGAAGAGGGCCAGGCCACTGGCGACCATCTGCAGGCGGCCAGGACCACTGTGCGCAGGATGCAGGTTACTGGTGTGAAGAGGGCTATGCAGCAGGAAGACTGTTGGGAGGGTCACAGAGCCAGTCTCTTTGTTTCACAGGCACAGTGCAAGCGTGTGAGCTCACGCTGCTGTTTGTACCCACATGTGCCATCCCCCCTCACCTGATGCGATGTTCTCAGAGGAAGTTGGAGAGAGGCTGGAGGCACTGGGGAGTGGGGAGTGGGAAGCAGGAGGGGAGCTCATGGGGTAGAAGCTGGTGGAGAGAAGGGGAGAGCTTATTCTGGTCCAAGGGCCCCAGACCAATGGAGGGGAGCCACCAACAGAGGGTTGGGCAGAGTTTGCTTTAAGAAACCGCCATGTTGGGGCTCCTGCGTGGCCCAGTTCGTTGGGCATCTGACTTGTCCTCAGGTCATGATCTCACGGCTCATGGGTTCGACCCCCACATCCGGCTCTGTGCTGACAGCTCGGAGCCTGGAGCCTGCTTCGGATTTTGTGTCTCCTTCTCTCTCTGCCCCTCCCCCGCTCACGCTCTGTCTCTGCCTCTGTCTCTCTCTCTCAAAAATAAATACACTTAAAAAAAAGTGTCTTTGGTGGAAGGTGAAATCTTACTGAGTAGGGTGGGCCCCTGATCCACTCTGACTGGTGTCCTCTGAGAAGACGGACACGTGACAACAGAGACACACACGAGAACACCGCATGACAGCAAGGCAGCGATCGCAATGACGTAGCCTGCACGCCAAAGATTGGCAGCAAACCACCAGCTGCCAGGGGAAAGGCCTGGAACAGATTGTCCCTCGCAGTCTTCAGAAGGAGCCATCCCTGTGGACACGTTCCTTCCAGACTCCTGGCCTCCAGCAGTGTGAGACAGTACATTTCTGTTGTTTGTGGTGCTACGTTATAGCAGCTCTAGCAAACTAATACCCATAATAACGATAGTAATCACCGTTGAATTATTACCATGTGGCAGGCGCCACAGTCAGTGATTTGCACAAATTATATCACTTATTTTTTACTGCAGTCTTACGAGAAAGGAACTATAATTATCTCACATTACAACTGAGGAAAGGGAAGCTTGGAAAGACCTGAGGCTGCACCGCCAGAGGCATCTAAGATCAAAGCCTGGGCTCCCAATCATCCCCGTCACCCAGCCCACACTTGGCACTGAGCAAGACAGAGACACGGCCACGGCAGGGTGCAGAGGCATTAGCAGGGGCCGCAGGAGAAGGCACTGCAAAGACTTAGGGGGCTTTATGCCTTGAAAGAGGACTAAAGCATGTAGGTAATTACAAAACTTAAAAAATACCAAATCAGGGGCTCCTGAGTGGCTCAGTCGTTAAGCATCTGACTTCGGCTCAGGTCATGATCTCGTGGTTCGTGAGTTCGAGTCCCACATCGGGTGAGCTCGAGTCCCGCCTTGGGTGAGCCCTGCTTCTCTCTCTTTCTCTCTCTCTCTGTCCCTTCTGGGATTCTCTCTCTCTCTCTGCCCCTTGCCCACTTGTGCCCCTCGCCCAAAATATCAAATCACGTTAGGTAGAAACATAGACAAAGAGACAAGTGCTTTTGCGGTGAGAAACCTTCAAATCACACTTGGGAAACAACGGTTTTCTTCATCCAGATGGTGGGCCAGCCCTACTCAGCCCTCTAAGGGAAAGGAGAGTAAACTGGTAAGTCCCTGTATGAGTTGGAATCAGCTAGTTATGCTGCAGTCCCAAATGAGCCCGGAACACAGGTCTCCTGAAGTCTCTACCACAGGCATTCACTAGGTAAAGCAAGCATAGTGGCACATCTACAGAGAGCCATGGTCGCCTCAAACCGGGGAGGATTTAGATGCATGACTTTTTGAATAATGACGTTGCTAAGAAAAAAATAGGCTTCATGATCAAAGAGAAAATTTCTTGACGGTAGCTGACTGGTGAAATGTTAGTGTCTAAACCACAGTTAAGTGCATCACGGTAAAGTGTGTCAAGGATGAACAGGATACCCATTCAATACTTTTGTTTTATGTTGTTCATTTCTGAAATTTTCAAAATCTTTTATCCCCTGTAAGTAAACATTACACCTTGACAAAGTCTCGATCCAACACATGGTGACAGCTTACTTAATGTCCGTTGAATGACTAAATGAAATGTTCGGTGCTCACAGTATGAAACAAGACACAGGTAGAATCATCACAGAAGAAAAGGCCAAGAGACATGCCCTGGGATGCTTTTCTCCTTTGAAGTTTGGGTTTTCCTGGGCCAGTAAAACCAAAGGAAAAGAAATGGACAGGCTGGCCAGGAAGGACCTTAGCAACAATGATCACCTACTAGCCTCCTCAGTAAAGCCAATCAAAACATTAGACTGGACCTGGAATTAGCAGAAGAGCAATCTTTAGGTTGAATTCATTTAGCTTTTTGAAAATTTTGCTGTGTTGCCTTTATTTTTCTCCTTTTGCCAAAGCAAAGTGCACTGACTGGCACTGAGCTAACCCGCCTGCATTCCCCTTCAGAAGCCAAGTAGACAGAACCCCCAGGTAGTAGGGCCTGGCGTCAGCAGGAAGAATGAGACCGGGGACAGTTGCTGCCCATTTCTGGAGTCTGCGGGGAGGGTGGGGGTTTGCTCCCAGGGACAGTGCCCTCCTGGTTCCAAGCTGTCTCCCGACCGGCCCACGACCCTGTCCCATAGAGCTGGGCAGGATGCGGTGGTGGAATTAGCTCCCTCATGGGACAGCACCCAGGGCCCTGGCTCCTGGACTCCTGCCCTCGTCTCCCCAAGCAAACAGTTCTCACAGGGATTAGCCTGAGGCCCAGTCTCCCTTTCTCTCAGCAGCAAGCATGCATTTCCTTTCCTTCTCTCTGCACCCACCTGGAAAAACTGCCTGCCTTGCAGCTTTGCCTGACTGCCTCCTGGCCCTCCAGGTCCCTGCAGCTCTCCACGGAAACTTCTGGCAGCAAAGAGGTGATAGAAAACAGAAGCACAGGGCCCAAAGTTGGGTTCTGGGAGCTGGGCCATGTCGCTCAGACCTTGGCCCTTCCCTCTCAGTTTGTCCCCATTTTAGGCAATCCCCAAATTCTCTGCACCCATGGAACGGTGGCAAGTGGGGGAGGGGGTGTTTCCCCACTGATCAGCAAGATTCACAGGCGCACAGGCTCTGGGAGAGGAGCTATCTTCACTTTCGCAGGCTGAGAGCTGCGCCTCTCAGTCTGTCCTAAGAAAGAAATGCAAAGATGAGCACGATGGACATTTCTAATAATTTTCACTTTTATTTGCACACAGAGGATAACATTTGAAGGGCCCTGGGAGGCAGCAAGTACTTTTTAATTAGTTGGATGTCATGGCCATTTGGGCAGCCAGGAAGACAGGTAGATAATTAATACATCTTTTATTGCTTTACAGGGCAATAAAATAGGGAAACGGGACCCAGTGCTATGGCTTTCTCCTTTTAACTGGGCTCTTGTTTAGATGTGTGTGTGTTTTCCCAAGTTTAAACTTTCAGAGTTATGTAACTGTTCCCCTTGGCTTATAATCAAACTTCCAGATTAGCTGGAGGTGCCCTGCACGAGCAGGGATTTGGCACGAGGGCTTCCTGGTCAGGGTGTTCTCTAAAATAAAGGTGTTTGCTTGCAGGTCAGGGAGGAGACTCATGTGCAGGGAGGTCCCGCTGCCCGTTCTTAAGACTTTCGGGCCAATATTCTGAGCATCTCCAGTTCTCAAAATTGTAACTATTAAAGGTAGGAAATCTATCACTCTTTGCCCCTTGAAAAGACTGTCCAGGATACTGAAATGTCATTACTGGCAGGAATCACTTGAGAGAAAGTCAAAACTTCCAGTTATTCAAGTTTTTCTTTTTTTCTTTTTCTTTTTTGATGTTTATTTATTTTTGAGAGAGAGAGAGAGAGAAACAGAGTGTGAGGGGAAGAGAAGCAGAGAGAGAGGGAGACACAGAATCTGAAGCAGGCTCCAGGCTCTGAGCTATCAGCATAGAGCCCCACACAGGTCTCAAACTCACGACCCATGAGATCATGACCTGAGCCGAAGTCAGACGCTTAACCTGACTGAGCCACCCAGGAGCCCCTCAAGTTCTTATTTCAGTGGTGTGCTAACCCTTGATCAGAACAGGGTGATTCTTGGAAGCAGTGTCTTGTGGGGGCCCAGATCCTAAATATTTCTTTTTCTCTTGCTTGCTTCCTGGTAACTGAGTTACCATCTCCTAGCTGCTAGTTAAAATGAAAATTATAACTATTTATGTAGGATTTGCAGACATGGTGAAGAGAGATTATGGGTAGGACTGAACATTTCAAACTTCTTTTGGTAGGACACTCTCTCATGGGTAGAACATAAGGTTTCCCCTAAAACCCAAACCAACTAGTCCTTTCATGGCCCCCCTGGGCCTCCCGAATTTGCACGAGAACTGATAGCTCCCAGCTCTTAGATCCCTAGTGAAAGGCTTATAGAAATGCAAATCACCAGACATCCCTGAACTCCTCAAAACACAGAAAAAACAAGTGGGTGCCTTGGAGACCCCCAGGCATTGATTTCCTGCTCCAAAGGTAGCTACCGGAGGTGAAACGGAAGTCAGCTGCTGGGGGAGGGGGAGGCAACATTCCAGCCACTATGGTGGTACCAACTCACTGTGAAGGAAGCAGAGACTTTAATGAAGCCCAAAGAGCTTTCCCCCATCCTTCAGCTCTCAGTCTGACTTGGTGTTCCTGTGGGGGTTAGTAGGCCAAGTGGGGAAAATGGCAAGCCACATAAGGAAGTATGACCTCTGATAAAACAGACCAGATTATTATCCCATGACCTTTTATTTTTAAAAAGAAAATACCATTGTTTTTCCTTATCATAAAAGTGATGTATTGCTCACTGAACAAATTCAAACATTAAGAAAAGTATTAAAAAGAAAGCTGAACTCCATGACCCTGAGATAAAGACTATTAAAATTTGGTGGACATTTTTCCAGATAGGTTGTGTGTAGTGTGTGTGTGTGTGTGTGTGATTATAAATAAATTTACAAGGGGATATTACACTTGTTTCTATGTAATTGCTTTTTTAAATCCATCAACACATGGCAATAAATATAGCCATTTCACGTGACTACTTGGTATTCTATTGTATGTGAGTATCGTAATTTATTAGCCAACTCTGATACACATTTCAGTTTTTTCTAATATTTCACTGTTATAAACTGCACTACAAAGGGACGTCTTTTGGATATTTGGGTGATTATTTACTTAAAGGCAAATTGCTAGAAATTAAATTGCTGGATCAAAGCGAAAGTTTATTTTATTTATTTACTGACTTACTCACTTACTTAGTAGGCTCTACACCCAATGTGGGGCTTGAACTCACAGCCCCTTGATCAAGAGTCTCTACCGACTGAGCCAGCCAGGCATCCCAAAGGGAAAGTTTGTTTTACTATTCAGCCCTGTAGTTTGTAATCCCAACACCAGAGTGTGAGAGTACCCATTTCCTCGTACACTTGCCTACACCAGGATGCTCTGAGATTGGTTTTAAACTTTGCGATTTGATGAACCCATATATATAATAGTTTTAGTTTGCATTTCTTTAATTACTTGTAATATTGAACTTATTTTTATGTGTTTCCTGGCCACTTCCTTTTTTCTCTTCCCCCCTCTTCTCTTCTCTTCTCTTCTCTTCTCTTCTCTTCTCTTCTCTTCTCCCCTCCCCTCCCCTCCCCTCCCCTCCCCTCCCCTCTCCTCTCCTCTCCTCTCCTCTCCTCTCCTCTCCTCAAGAATTAGCTCCACATGTCCTTTGTCCATTTTTCTAAAGGTTGTTACTACATTTCTCCTTCAGTTATAAGAACTCTTTATGTGTTACAAATATAAGCCCTTTGCTGTCATATATTTTTAAAGTATATAATTTGTGTTTTCATTTTGGTAATATAAAAGTTGTTTATTTTAATGAGATAAAATTTGTTAGTATTTTGGGGAACTGTGATTTTAAAAATGCCATAACCTGGGGTGCCTGGGTGGTTCAGTTGGTTAAGTTCTGGACTTCAGCTCAGGTCATGATCTCACAGTTCATGGGTTCCAGCCCCTCATCGGGCTCCGTGCTTACAGCTCAGAGCCTGGAGCCTGCTTCGGATTCTGTATCTCCCTCTCTCTCTGCCCCTTCCCCACTCACTCTCTGTCTCTGACTCTGTCTCTCTCTCTCTCGAAAATAAACATTAAAACATTTTTTAATTAAAAAATAAAAAAATTAAAATGTCATAACTATGATATGATTATTATTACAGTATATTTGTGGTTCCTGTTAAAAATGCAAATTTGGTCTACTAGAATTTGTATGTGTGTGATGAGGGAGCATAATGCGACCTGAAGGCAAAAAACAAGCTGACCTTCCCCCCCCACCCCCCCCCCCCCAGCCCATACCCCAGGCACTCCTGGCTGCCTAAGAACAAAGAAAAGGACAATCTTATCAATATCCTAATCTCCAGAAACCTATAGACTCCATTTCTGGAGCCCTAATATCATTCTCATCAACATTAAGTGCCTGCCATGATGGGAGACAAAGGCAAATGAAAACTTAAATTCCCTTTCTACCTACAGCCCATTGACAAGTCCTTGAAACAGGCAGAGTGATCTCCCTCTAGGACCTCAACTCCCTCCATGATGACACTTTGCTAGGGGCAAAAGGGAATCTTGGCTTAACATTATCCTGATCCCCAGGATCCTTTGAGTCTCCTTCAACACATAAAAATTCCTTTGCAATCCTCCTTTATCTTTAAACCCCAAGTATATGTTGGCAATTATACTCAAAGCATATGGCCCTTGATATACATCTGAAGGTTCTCATGACTGAGGTTACTAAACACTAATAAATGACATTTTCCTAACAACAGCTAGCCCCTCAACATCCTGGAAACCTTGCTTTCAAAATTCCTTGGAGACTTAGGCTGTTCCTAACCCCCTCCTAACCTGAATGTATATGCGATCAGTCACCCCTTCACAACCCCAGTGCTCTTACTGCCCACGGTGCTGTCCCCTTGTTTTAGTAAAATCACCTTTTTGCACCAAAGACGTCTTCAAGAATTCTTTCTTGGCTGTCAGCTCCGAACCCCGCCATCACCCCCAAACCCCATCATTGGTGTCAACATTTTGATATTAGGTAAGTACCCACTCATTACTCATCCCCCCTCAGAACCCTGAGTATTCTTGTATGTTTTACTTCACCTTATTTTTAAAGTACTTCTTGTTGTTGATTTGACTGAAGCATATAGAAAAGTGCACAAGTCAAAGCATACAATTTGCTCAACTTTTAACAGTGAAAACACTCATGTTTTTCCTATCAGATCAAGGAGCAAAGCATCCCCAGAACCCCCAAAACTTCCCTTATGACTGACTCCCAGTCACTAGCAATTGTCACCACTTTTGACCAAAGCAGCTACTGTACTATAGCGATTACCACATTCATTTTACCTTTATCATTAATTTTTTTTAATTATGGTAAAACACATAAAACATAAAATTTACCACATTAGCCATGTTTACAGTACAGCGATGTTAAGTACGTTCACATTATTGTGCAATCAACGTCGTTTCATCTTGCAAAATTAAAACTTTGTATCCATTAAACAATAACTTTGCACTTCCCCTCCCTCCAGCCTCCTACTTCCTGTCTGTATACATTTGGCTACCCTAAGTACCTCATATAGATGGAATCATACAGTATTTGTACGTTTGTGACTGGCTTATCTCACCTTAGCATAATGTTCTTAAGGTTCATCCACATTGTAGCATGTGTCAGAATTTCTTTCCTTTACACTGCTGAATAATATGCCATTGTATGGGTATACCACACTTTATTTAATCACTCATTGGTTGTCGGGCAGTCGCTTCTACCTTTTGGCTATTGTGAATAATCCTGCTATGAACATGGATGTGCAACTGTCTTTCTGATGCCCTGCTTAAAATTCTTTTGGGCGTATTCCCAGAAGTGGCATTGCTGCATCATACAAGAATTCTGTTTTTAATTTTTTGAGGAAATGCCATAGCGTTTTCCATAGATGCCGTGTGATGTTTCATTCCCATCAACAGTGCACTAGAGTCCTAATTTTTCTTTTTTTTTTTTTAATTTTTTTAATGTTTATTTCTGAGACAGAGAAAGACAGAGCATGAGTGGGGGAGGGGCAGAGCGAGAAGGAGACACATAATCAGAAGCAGGCTCCAGGCTCCGAGCTGTCCGCACAGAGCCTGACGAGGGGCTCGAACTCACAAGCGGTGAGATCATGACCTGAGCCGAAGTTGGTCGCCCAACCAACTGAGCCACCCAGGCGCCCCGAGTCCTAATTTTTCCACATCCTCAGAGACACTTACTATTTTCTGTTTGTTGTTGTTTGTTATAGTAGCCATCCTAATGCAGACACGGTGTTTCCCTTTGTTTTTGAACTTCACATAAATGGAACCATTCAATATGTATTATTTTGTGTCTTACCTCTTTTGTTTAATATTTTTGTGAGAATCCTCTATGTTATTGCATAGAACAATATTTAATTAATTTTCAAGGCTTTATACTATTCCATTGGGTGACTTTATCATAATTTACTCGTCCACTCTAATGTTGAAGCACTTTTGGGTTGTTTCCAGTTTTTGATTATTATGACGACTTACTACCGTGACCAATTATGTACTTTTGTGCACACACGTATATACATCTGTTGAATGTATGCCAACGAGTAGAATTGCCGGGTCATGATGTATTCATATATTCGGCGTTAGTAGCTACTCTCAAGCAGTTTTCCAAAATTGTCTCGATTTGCACAACCACCAACAGTATATGAGATTTCCAGTTGCTCTACATCATCCTCAATGCTTTGTTGTTTTACAATTGGCCATTCTGCTGGGTAAAAAGTAGTATTTAATTGTGGTGTAAATTTGAATTTCTTTGATGACTAATGAGATCAACCACCTTTTCAGACATGTATTGGCCATTCAAATATTCTCTTATGATGTGTATGCTAAGTCCCTTGCGCATTTTTCTGTAGGTTTTTGTGTGTGTGTGTGTGTGGTTTTTTTCTTAGTAACTTAAAGGACTTCTTTATTCATTCTGAATGAGTCCTTTGTTAGAAATGTATATTGCATATCTTTTCTTCAGTGTGTGGCTTGCCTTTTCAGTCTCTTAAAATGGTATCTTCTGATGAACAAAAGTTCTTTATTTTCATGTAGTCTAATTTATCAATGTTTCTCTTATGGTTGGTGACTTTCATGTCCTGTTTAAGAAATCTTTGCATATCTCAGTAGCTCAAAAATATTCTCCTGTGCTATCTTCCAAAAGTATAATTGTTTTACTTTTCACACATAGACCTACAATCCTGCTGTGGTTTTTTTGTTGTTATTGTTGTTGGTGGTGGTGGTGTTTTACATTTGTTCGAATCATCTGAGGTAGAGATTAAGATGCGGTTTCTCCATATGGCTCTCCATTGACCCAGAATCACTTCTTAAGAAGACTGTCCTTTTCCCCACTATACTACAGGAACATCTTTGTTTCTGGCTTGTGCATTTTGTTCCACTGATTTCTTTTTCTCTTGTGACAATGGCACACTGTCTTAATTACCTAACACTATAATAACTTGTGATATCTAATGTAAGTTTTTCAGCTTTGTTTTACTTCAAGATTGTCTTGGCTATTGTTGGTCCTTGGCCTTTGTATTTCCATATATAATTTAAATGCTACAATTTAAATGTCAAGATCTACATTAAAAAGAAAAAAAAAAAAGCTTGCCAGGATATTTTTAAGGTTGCATTGAAACTATGGATCTCTTTTAGGGAAATTGATATCTTTATAATATCAATAAACTACAAACACATCCATCCATTTATTTAGATTTCCTTTAATGTCTCCAAATAATGTTTATAGTTTCTGTATAGATACCTTCCAAGTCTTTTGTTAGAATTATTCCTATTTAATTTTTAATGCTACTGTAAATTGTATCAAGTTTTGAATTTAATTTTAATTAAATTTAATTAATTTATTTGTTATGGATATTTACAAATACAATAGATTTTTTTAATTTTTTAAAATATTTTTAAATTTCTTTTCAGAGAGGGAGAACGAGAGCACAAGTGGTGGAGGGGCAGAGAGAGGGAAAGAGAGAATCCCAAGCAGGTTCCCCACTGTCAGCACAGAGCCTGATGTGGGGGTCGATCCCACAAACCGTGAGATCATGACCCGAGCTTAAATCAAGAGTTGGACACTTAACCGACTGAGCCACCCAGGTGCCCTGAAATACAATTGATTTTTGTATATTGACCTTGTTCTAATAGACTTGCTTAATCTACTTATTGATTCTAATAGTTTATTCGTAGATTCTATTTGATCTATTTATTTTTTCTTGCCTTATTGCACGGCTAGGACCTCCAATATGATGTTAAATAAAAATGGTAATGAAAGTGTCCTTGTCTCATTACCAATCTCAGGAGATTTCAGTATTGCACAATTAAATATGATGTTCCTATAAACCTTTTTGGATATACCTTTTATCAGATTTAAAAAGTTTTATTTTATCATTGATCTGTATTGAATTTTATCAAATTCTGTATCTTTTTCTGTATCTAATGATATGATTATAAGATATTTCTCCTTTATTATATTAATAAGGTGATTTATATAATTGATTTTTGAATGTTAAGCAAACTTTTTCTCTTTTTTTAATTTTTTAAAAATGTTTATTTATTTTTGAAAGAGAGAGAGCAGGGGAGGGGCACAGAGAGGGGGAGGCAAAGAATCTGAAGCAGGCTCCAGGCTCCAGCTATTAGCACAGAGCCTAACACAAGGTTTAAACCATAAACTGCAGGCTCATGACCAGAGCTGAAATCGGATGCTCAGGTGACTTAGTCACCCAGTTGCCCTTAAGCAAACTATTTCTGAGATAAAATCAATTTTGTTGTAATATAATTTCCTGAATTCAACTTGCTAATATTTTGTTTACACATAAGTTCATAAAAAACAATCTGTAATTTTACTTTCTCTTATTATCTTGTCAAATTTTGATATCAAGATTATATTGGCCTCATGAGATGGTTTGGGAAGTATTTACTTTTTTTTCAATTTTCTAGAAAATTTTATATGTTCTGATAAGGATTATTTTCCTTAAATTTTTTGGAAGAATTTAGTCACAAAGCCAACTAGAATAGAATTGTCCTTGTGAGGAAGTTTTTAACAGATGAGGTCTTTTAAATAGAAAATAGACTATTCAGATTTTTTATTTCTTTTGTCAGTTTTGTTCAGTTGTGTTTGCCTAAAGAATATGTTTAATGAATCCACATTTTAAAATGTAGTGACGTAGAACGCCTGGGTGACTCAGTTGTTTAAGCACCAACTTAAGCTCAGGTCATGATCTGATGGTTCATGAGTTTGAGTTTCACATGGGGCTCTCTGCTGTCAGCACAGAGCCTGCTTTGGAACCTCTGTCCCACCCCCCCCCTCTGTCCCTCCCAACCGTGTGCACATACATGTGCTCTCTCCCTTTCTCTCAAAAATAAATATTTAAAAAAATGTAGTGACATAAAGATTACAATATTCCCTTATTAGATTTATAATGACTGCAAAATCTGGGGCGTGTGGGTGACTCAGTCATTTAAGTGTTGGACTTCGACTTAGGTCATGATCTCATAGTTCGTGCGTTCGAGCCCCACCTTGGGCTCTGTGTTGACAGCTGGGAGCCTGGAGCCTGATTTGGATTCTGTGTCTCCCTCTCTCTCTCTGCCCCTCCCCTGCTTGCACTGTCTCTCTCTCTCTCTCAAAAATAAATACACATTAAAAACAATTTTTTTCCATAAAAAAATAAAGTTTCTAATGCCTGCAGAATCTGTGATAATATCCCTTTTTTGATTCCTGATACTGGTAATATATGTCTTCTTTCTTTTTGTCTTGATAAGTCATAGCTAGTTGATATTTTTCTATTTCATAGTTATTTCCTAATTCATTATTTCTGCTCTTTTATTATTTCTTTTCTTGTACTTTCTTTTGGCTAATTTGACTTTTTTTCTTAATTTTTAAGATAATGGATCATACATTTTCAGTCTTTCTTCTTTACTATCCAAATACTATATTCTAAATTATTCATTTTGAGGCTGTACATTTTCTTTTAAGAGTGATGTTAGCTACAGTGCATATATTTTGTTATGCAATGTTTTCATTTCCATTCAATTAAAATATTTTCCAGTTCCACTGAAACTGACTATTTGATCCAAGGGTTATCTAGTAATACCTTGCCAAATATACTAATTTTGAGTAATTATCTGCTTATTTTTTGTTACTAATCTCCTGCTTGATTCCATTTCAGTCCCAGACATAGTCTGTATGATTTCAGTCCTTTGAAGTTATTGAATATGCTTTATAGCCCAGCATTAGGACATTTTTAGTAAAATATCTACGTGAACACAAAAACTATTCTACAGTTATTGGGTGCAGTATTTAGAATATTTAAGTTAAGTCAAATTTGTGAATTGTATTTCAAGTCTTCCATATTCTTGCTGGTTTGTTTTCTATTTGCTTTATCTATTTGTTCTATCAGTTTTTGAGACATGTGTGTTAAACTCTCCTACTCTGATTGTGTCTATTTCTATTTTTGGATATGTCAAATTTGAAAAAAAATTTTGTTATTTTGTTATTCTTTTTTTTAAATTTTTAAAATTTATTTTAAAATGTGTTTTAATGTTTATTTATTATTATTATTTTTTTTTTTTTTGGAAGAGAGAGAGACTGCGTGCATGTGCACAAGTAGGGGAGGGGCAGAGATAGAGGGAGACACAGAATCTGAAGCAGGCTCCAGGCTCTGAGCTATCAGCTCAGAGACCAACATGGGGCTTGAACCCACAAACCGTGAGATCATGACCTGAGTCAAAGTCAGATGCTTAGCTGACTGAGCCACCCAGGTGCCCTTTAATATATTTTTATTTTTATTGAAAGAGAGAGGGAGAGAATATGCACAAGCCAGGGAGGAGCAGAGGGAGAGGGGGAGAGAGATTGTGAGATCACAACCTGAGCTGACAGCAAGAGTCAGACACATTACTGACTGAGCCACCCAGATGCCCCTGGATGTGCAATTTTTGTGTGTTATATTTTTAAACCTATATTACTGGGTACATACAAATTTAGAATTGTTATTTCTGCCTGGTAGATTGACCCAATTAACATTATAAAATATCCTTTCTTTATCTCCATTTTTAAAAATTTTTTAAATGTTTATTTTTTTGAGAAAGAGAGTGTGAGTGGAGGAGGGGCAGAGAGAGAGGGGGACACAGAATTCAGAGGTCTCTCGTGAACAGTGAGATCATGACCTGAGCTGAAGACGGGCACCCAACAGACTGAGCCACCCAGGCACCCCTGTAGAGCACTTCTTACACTAAATCTTACCTGGTGTGTTATTCATACTGCTTCACCAGCTATTTCAGTGTTTGCACAGTATGTTTCTTTTTGCCTCCCTTCACTGGTGTATCTCTTTTAATCCATCTATATCTAATGCGGTTTCATATGTATCTTGGTTTAAATCTATCATCCTGCTTTTTTTTTTTTTTTTGCCCTTTCTATTCTGTATTCCTTTTTCTTTTCTTTTCTTTCTTTCTTTCTTTCTTTCTTTTGTCTGCTTTTGGGTTTATCGAATATTTTTTTTATTTTTTATTATTCCATCACCCCCTGATAAACTTAATAATATATTTTTTGTAATAATTTAGTGGTTGCCCTAGAAATTACAACATGCAACTGGTTTTATTAAAGTTCATTATAAAGTAGTACTTTTCCACTTCCCATACAATGTGAAGCTGTTATATTGCTTTAACTTCATTTCTCCATTCTAGTCCTTTCTATTACTATGTGATTTTTAAAAATTTATTATTTTTTTTAAGTAATCTCTATACCCAACATGGGCTTGAACTTGCAACCCCAAGGTTCAGAGTCACATGCTCTACCAACTGAGCCAGCTGAGTGCCCTGACTTCTTTATTTCTACTTATATTTTAAACCCACAAGACTTTATTGCTGTTTTAAGCATTTAACACTCATTTAATTTTTTTTTTAATATTTCTTAACGTTTATTTATTTTTGAGACAGAGAGAGACAGAGCATGAACGGGGGAGGGTCAGAGACAGGGAGACACAGAATCTGAAACAGGCTCCAGGCTCTGAGCCATCAGCCCAGAGCCCGACGCAGGGCTTGAACTCACGGACCGTGAGATCATGACCTGAGCCGAAGTCGGTCGCTTAACCGACTGAGCCACCCAGGCGCCCCAATACTCATTTAATTTTAACAAAATATTTACCTTTGTCATTGCCCTCCATTCTTTCTTGGGTTATCATGTTTCCATCTTTAATCATTTTCCTTGTCTCAAACATTACTCCCTTCTGTACTTCTTTCAGTGCAGTTCTGTTGCCAATACACTCATTTTCTGTGTCTAAAATGTCTTCTGGTTTCCCTTAAATGTTGAAGGATACTTTTGCTGGGCATAGAATTCTAAGATGACATTATTTATTTTTTTCAGCATACCAAAGATGTTCCTGGATTGTCTCCTGCTTCTGTTGTGTCTGATAAAATGTTAACTGTCACTCTTTGTAGCTTCTTTGAGGATAATATGTGACTTTTAAGATTTTTCTTTGTATTTTGTTTTCAGCTGTTTTACTCTCTTGCACTTAGGTGTGATTTTCTTTTGAGTTTATTCTGCTTGGGGTCTGCAGAGCTTGGATCCATAGCTGGATATAATTTGTCAGTTTTGCGAAGTTGTCAGCTGTTGTCTTCAAACTCTGCTTCTATTCCACGTTGTCTCTCCTCCACTTCTCAGCCTCCAATTACATGTGTACTAGGTCCTTCTTACATCATGTTCCATCAGTTTCTTACATCCCTCCCCATTTTTCTAATCTTTTTTATCTCCTTCTTTTAGTTTCAATATTTTCTTTTGAACCCTCTTTTATTTTGTTTATTTTTAAATGTTTTATTTATTTTTGAAAGGGAGAGAGAAAGAGAGACAGCATGTGCAAACAGGGGAGGGGCAGAGAGAGGGAGACAGATGATCTGAAGTAGGCTCTGTCCTGATAGCAGCAAGCCCAGTGTGGGGCTCAAACTCACAAACCATGAGGTCACGACCTGAGCCAAAGTTGGATTCTTAACTGACCGAGCCACCCAGATGCCCCCTGAACTCTCCTTTAAATCATTAATTCTCCCCTTGGGTATATCTAATTTGCTATTAAGCTCATTTACTAAGTCTTTATTTCAATTATTTTATTTCAGTTTAATCATTTCTATTTGGTTACTTTCTTTTAACTGAGATATAACTGATACATAACATTGTAGTTGTTTTAGGTGTGTAACATGATGATTCCATATCCGTACATATTGCAATGATTACCACAATAAGTTTCATTAACATCCTGGTTACTTTTAATACATTCTAATTCTTTAGTAAAAATTTCCATTTTGTTGTCTATTTTCTTGATTATATTGATCAGATATTTTAAAGTTCCTCTCTGATAATACCAGTGTTTGGATCACCTGTGGGTCTGTTTTTATTGCCTATTTTTCACTTTCTTTATTTCTGAGCATTTCTGAAGCTGGTCACCAAATTATACTAATTGGGTCAGCTACAAATTCATGTAGCAAATTTTAGGTCTCATTCTAACTTGGACAACCTTTTAGCCATCTCTTTCTAACATTCTCAAATTCTTCATAACTGCGAACTATTTTTTACACTTTCAAATGTTCAATTCCATTCCTGTTTCCCTTACTGTCAGCTGATGACCTAGATCTCTGAATTTATTAAAGTTTGAGTTTATTGAGGCCTCCACCTCCAGATTTCTCTGTTCTTATCTGTCTCCTCCTCCTCACTCCTGACTCAGGAAGACGTCTCTCCTTTATTGTTGAAGGATCTCTGACCTTAATCTCATTTTCACTGACTCCTCCTAAGCCTTGCCCTATCAATTTTTACTCTTCTTTCGTGAATCTCTGAATGTCCTCTGATTCCTTATTTTTTTTGTCAGTAAACATGCTCAAATCTCCCCATCCCCAAACAAACAAACAATCCTGTTGCCTTCTGTGGCTACTAGTTCTGAGCAGTCATGATGGCTAACTTCTCAAAAAAGTAATTTGTATTCATTGCCTCACCGCCCTTACCCCCAATTCACTCCTTGCAATTTGGTTTCTATCCCCCACTCTACCGAAACTCTTTTCAATAGCCTCTTTGGACCTATCTTCAGAATTCACTGGCCTCACTTCAGGGTCCATCTTCTTTGACCTCTTTGTGACATGGCAATTGCTTCTTGACACTCCCTCCCCCTTGGGCCTCTCTGACATTTTTTCCTGGATCTTCTACTTCTCTAACAGATCTGTCTCCTTCACTACCTCATCATCCTTCTTCTACTCTTTCAGTGTAGATATTCAAGTCTTAGCCGAATTCTTAGCCATCTCCTTTCCTTCTTTCCCTGCTCTTTCCCCTTATTGCTGCCGCATTCACATTCACTTCTTTTGTTACCTTAAGGCAGATGATTTCCCCAAATTTATTTCCAGTTCCATTTTCACTCACTTATCTTTTTTTTTTTTTTTTTTTTTTTTTTTTTTTTTAGAGAGAGAGAGAGAGCACGCACATGTGCCTGAGCAGGGGAGAGGGGCAAGGGGAGAGAGAGAGGGAATCTTAAACAGGCTACGCACTCAGTGCAGAGCTCCAGGCAGGGCTCCGTCTCACGACCGACCGTGAGATCATGACCTGAGCCCAAATCAAGAGTCAGATGCTCAAGTCCTGAGCCACCCAGGCGCTCCCACACCCTCGAATACTTTTTGCGTGTACCCCTTCCATCATTATTACTCCAAGTTATTACTTTTGCAAGAACTTAATGTACTTTGGTTCCTGTTTCTACATCTTCTAATCTCTCTGGCTTGCTGCCACTAGACTGATGTTGCTTAACATACGCTGAATAAATGAATAACTGAGGCACAGTTTTAATTACACTACCTGCTGGTTACCTCCCTATTGTTCATTAAATGTAATTCAGACTCCTTAGCCTGAGTTCCAAACTCTCTGCATCTGGTTCTAGAATCTATCTGTATTTTTTCAGCTTTAAATCTTTCATTTACCCCGTGTTTCAGTCAAATATGCCATCATTTTTCAAGCTGTGTTCTGTAATACAACAGTGCCCTTCAGGAGGTTAATATTTGTTCCTTGACAAAAAAAAAGTTCTTTGATAATTAAATTTAACTAATGTCAAACAGCTTCCCTGTGCAATCTCTCAAAGCTTTTACTATTCTAATATATACTGTGAATTTCCAACTGAAGGGAAAAGCATTTGGTATTTCTCCATGCTATTTGACCATGAACTTTATTGAAGGGACTATTACTTATCTCATTAGACACTAATGTTCCCAGGAACGCATTTTGAAACAGGCTGATACAGATGCGTCTTTATTCCCCAAACATACTCCATTTCTAACATCATTCTCTTAGATTAGGATAGCAGTTCTTACTGAGGTTGATTTTGCCCTCCAGGGGAAATTTAGCAATGTCTAGAGACATTTTGGTTGTCAGAACTGGGAAGGGTGTCTAATGGGTAGAAGCCAGAGATCTAAACTTCCTACAATGCACAGGACAGCCTCCCACAGCAAGGAATTATTCCGGCTCATAATGTCAGCAGAGCCAGGGTTGAGAAACCCTGATCTGGAGTATCCTCCCCTCACTTCTTCCCTCTGTATTCATTTCTTATTCAGAGCTGTATTCATTTCTTAGAGTCCAGGTCAAATATTGTCTCTTCAGTGAGTGCTTGCTTTTATCACTTAGATTTGCTCTCTCCCAAGGGACAAATTCAACAGCGATTTGTGTATTTCCCTCTTATAGCATGTATCTGATTCTTTCCCATGCTATACATATTTATCTATATCTATAACATCTTACACTAGGCTATATTTTAGGACAATAGTGTCCGATGTGTAGCGACAATATCGTGATTAGTTGTTGTTGTTGCTTTTTCCCCCCAAATAGCACAGTAGAAACAGGAAGTTCTTGCTTGAAAAACAAAATGAAGCTTTATTTAACTTCCATTTCCATTACCTTCTAAACTTCATTGTTCACCCAGTCTTGTCAGCTTTTCCTTTATGTTTTCCCCACTTCTTTCTTTTCCTTCCACGTCCATTGGCATCGCCCTGGTTGAGGTGTTATGACTCTGTGTCCCTACTACAGCTGAAGAGAGAGAAAAGTGGTGTCAAGGACAGAGCTCCACCCTGCAGTCTGACCCCAGCTCTGACCTCTGCTAGCTGCGTGGGCCCGGGCAAAGTACTTGCCCTTCCCAGGGACTGTAGCTCTCCTGCCAATGTGGAGGTGATTGTATCCACCTTGCAAGGCTTTTGTGAGGCTAAGAGACATGTATTGAAAGTCCCGGAATCACAGTGGGTGTTCAGTATAAGGGTTCTGATAGCCAATAGCTTCTGAAGGGGTCGTCTACCCCCAGCCTCTGCTCCAAAGCCTTTTCTTTGATTCTCCATCGCCCACAAAGCCTGAGCTGCTGGTATTCAGAGGCGTGGATATTCAATCTACTCAAAAACGCTTACCTCTCGTTGTCCTTCCCAAACTCTCATCTTATGACAACCTGGCTTATTTGCTGTACATCAAATAGACGCAAGCATTCTTGTCTCCACTCTGGCTCATAGGGACTCCCCCTCTTGAAAACTCTCTCCCTATATACAAATTCCACCCATCCTTCCGTCTCAGCTTTCCTCTTCGTTCTGTAAAGTCTCCTTAACCCTCTCTGCCTACACAGTCCTTTACTTTTCTGGATATTTATTTATTTATTTATTTGTAAAGGTATTTATTTATTTATTTATTTATTTTGAGAGAGAGAAATGGAGAGCAGGGAAGAGGCAGAGAGAAAGGGATCGAGCGAATCCTAAGTAGGTTCTGCACTGCCAGCGCTGAACCGGATGTGGGGCTCGAACTCACCAACCGTGAGATCATGACCTGAACCAAAGTCAGACTGAGCCACCCAGGTGACCCTCTGGATATTGTGAGTCCTTAGATTCTTCCACTAATGAGTCAACTAATTTCCATTTCTGACAATATTTCTCATGTGGAGGACTATTAAAAATGCACCTTCTACGATGGTCTAGCTTGTGTGTGTTTTCTGGCTTTGTCATTTAGATTGTAAACTGCTTGAGGACAATGAGCATAGCCTTACCAAAATTGCCTTGCATGTACCAGAGGCTCCAAAACTATTCAGTCAAAAATACTCAGTCTTCTCTTAACTTGAAGCATGTCTTAAAATACTTCTTCTCTTGAAACCTTGTGCCCACCTTTAGGGGGTTCCTCAGGCACAGGCAGAAGTGAGCATGACACCCCAGGCCCTGGATTTAGCATGGATTCACAGGGGAGCCAGGAGCAGGCTGGGCGCCGAGAGAAATCTTATAAACAAGAATAAAGGCAATCCGACACCAACATTTTAATTAATAATTTTAATGACTTATCCAAAATAATCCTCTTGATTTGGGGGGATTAAATTCCACTTGATAAAACTACCAATCCATGTGGAAAGATGTCTCATGTGCTGTTCTTGTCTCGGGGCCTGTTTTGACAACAGGGGTCATTTACCAAAGTGTGCAGCTGGTGGGAGCCACCGTCTCCAGGCAAGTGTCAACAGCCCTGCATCTTTATTTATGCTTCTTTTTTTCCCCACACATACTCTATTTCTACCATCATTCTTGTGGGTCAGAACAGTGGTACTCACCAAGGTTGATTTTGCCTCTTCTCTTAAATCTCATGCATCAGGCATTAGCCTCTGCAAAGTCAACAGCAACAGTTTAGAAATAATTTCAAACCTATAGAGAAGTTATAAGAGTAGGAATAGTACGTAGTACACAACACACAGCATACAGATTTATCCTTTTTCCTCATTTTATTATTTGTGCTCAATCTCCCTTCCCCTTGTTCTCACTCTAGCTCTCTAATTTTGTTTTTCTGAACCATTTGTGACTAAGTGACATATATCAAGTCCCCTTACTAAATACCTCAACATATACTTCCTAAGAATAATGCTGTTTTCTTGTGTAACTACAGTAGAGTTATCCACTTTAGTAAATATAACATTGATACTATTCTTTTACTTAACCTACCATCTGTTCTCTAATTTTGTTAATTGGTGCAATAATGTTGTTTATAGCATCTCCCCCACCCCCAACATAAGATGCAGTTTAGGGACAAGGATTTCATGTCGTTGCCATGTTCCTTTAGTCTCCCTTACTCTGAAATTTTTCTTTATCTTTTGCACATCAACACGTATGAAGAATAAAGTTCCTTTTTAAAACATAAAATGTACATTGAGTGAAAACCCTAGGAATGCCTGGGTGGCTCAGTCGGTTGAGCTCCTGACTCTTGATTTCAACTCAGATCATGATCCCAGAGTCATGGGATTGAGTCCCATGTCAGGCTCCATGCTAAGTGTGGATCCTGCTTAAGATTCTCCCTCCCTCTCTCTCTCTCTCTCTCTCTCTCTCTAGGCACCTGGGTGGCTCAGTCGGTTAAGCATCCGACTTCAGCTCAGGTCATGATCTCACGGTCTATGAGTTCAAGCTCTGCGCCAGGCTCTGTCCTGACAGCTCAGAGCCTGGAGCCTGCTTTGGATTCTCCCTGTCTCTCTGCTCCCCCCCTACTCATGGTCTGTCTCTCTCTTTCAAAGATAAATAAACATTTAAAAAAAATAAAAGTTTCTCTCTCTCCCTCCCTCTGCCCATCTCCCCTGCTCCTGTGCTCTCTCTCTCTAAAAGAAAGAAAGAAAGAAAGCCCTAAAGATCACACACACACACACACACACACACCAACTTAGAACTAATAAATGAATTCAGTAAAGTTGCAAGATACAAAATCAACACACCAAAATCAATTGTGTTTCTATGCACTAAGAATGAATCATATGAAAAGAAAATTAAGAAAACAATACCATTTATGATAGTTTCAAAAAGAATAAAATACTTAAGATTAAACTTAACCAAGGTTTCATCAAGAAGGTGCAAGACTGGTATACTGAAAACTATAAAACTTTGTTTAAAGAAATTAAAGAAGACACAGATAAGTGGAAAAGCAGCCAACAGTTATGGACTAGAAGAATTAATATTGCTAGAATGTTCATACTACACAAAACAATCTACAGGTTCAATGAAATCTCTATCAAAATATCAATGGAATTTATTGAAGAAATGAAAAAAATCTTTAAATTATTCATATGGAACATCAAATGACCTCAAATAGCCAAGCAATCTTGAGGAAGAAAAACAAAGCTGGAGACCTCACACTTTCAAAATATATTACAAAGCTACAGTAATCAAAACAGTATAGTATGGTATAAAGAAAGACATACAGACCGATAGAACAGAGAGCCCAGAAATACACTCTCATGTCTGTAGTCAAATGATTGTCAACAAAGACACTAAGGTTACACAATAAAGAAGAGATAGTCTCTTCAACAAATGGTGTTGGCACTCTCTCTCTCTCTCTCTCTCTAAACTTAAAAAAAATTTTTTTAAGGAATCTACCCCTGAAATCATTGTTGCACTATATGCTAACTGGGATTTAAATGAGAAAAAATGTTTAAATGGTTAAAAAAAGAGGAAAAAATAAAAAATAATAAAAAAAAATTAAAAAAAAAAAACTTTTTTAAAAAAGGGGCACCTGCGTGGCTCAGTTAAACATCCAGCTTTTGATTTTGACTCAGGTCATGATCCCAGGGTTGTGGAATCAAGCTCTGTGTCAGGCTCTGTGCTAAGCATGGAGCCTGCTTAAGATTCTCTCTCTCTCTCTCTCTCTCTCTCTCTCTCCCACTTGTGCCCTTCTCCCCCACTTACACACATGTGCACTCTCTCTAAAATAAATAAATAAATTAATTAATTAATTAATTAATTTTTAAAAACAAATGGTGTTGGGAAAACTGTTGTTCAAAAGAACAAATTTGGATGCTTACCTTACACCATATAAAAAATTAAACAAAAATGCACTAAACACCTAAATATAAAACCCCAAACTATAAAACTCTTAGAAGAAAACATAGGGGAGAAATTTTATGATTTTCGCTTTGGCAATTATACTTTGGATATACCAAAAGTAAAAGCAACAAAAGGAAAAAAATAGACAAGTAAGACTACATCAAGCTTAGAAACTTCTGTGCAGCAAAGGAAATCACCAACAGAGTGAAAGGCAAAAATGGAAAGAGAGAAAATTTTTGCAGACCATATGCTTGATAAGGGCTTAATAACCAGAATATATCAAGAACTCCTACAATTCAACAACAATGAACAATCTGGTCAAAAATGGACAAAGGGCTTGAACAGACATTTCTCCAAGAAAGATACACAAATGGCCCACAAGCTTATGAAAAGATGCCCAACAACATTAATCATTAGGGAGATACAAATCAAAATCACCTCATGCCACCAGAATGGCCTGTATCAGAAAAATAGAGAATAACAAATTATGGCAAAAATATGGAGAAAAAAGATCTCATGCACTGTTGGTGGGAATGTAAATTGGTGCAACCACTATGGAAAACAGTATGGAGTTTCCTCCAAATATTAAAAATATAATTTACCATATGATCCAGCTATACCACTTCTGGGTACATAAAAGAATAGAAGGGAAGATCTTGAAATATTTGCACACCCATGTTCATAGTAGCATTATTCACAATGACCAAGAGGTTGAAGCAACCTAAATGTCCATCAACAGATTAATGGATAAAGAAAATGTGGTTTCTACATATAGATACAATGGAATATTACTCAGCCTTAAAAAAGGAAGGAAATTCTGACATAGGCTACAAATGGATGAACTTTGAGGACATTATGTTAGCTGAAATAAGCCAGTTATAAAAAAACAAATGGTGCATTATTCTATTTATATAAAGTACATAAAGTTGCCAACCTCTTAGAAACACCCAGTAGAGGGGCGCCTGGGTGGCTCAGTCGGTTGAGCATCCAGCTCTGGCTCGGGTCATGATCTCACTGTTTGTGAGTTCGAGCCCCGCATCAGGCTCTGTGCTGACAGCTCAGAGCCTGGAGCCTGCTTCAGATTCTGTGTCTCCCTCTCTCTCTGCTCCTCCCCTACTCGTGCTCTGTCTCTTTCTCTCTCAAAAATAAATAAACATTAAAAAAATTTTTTTTAAGAAAAAAGGAAAGAAAAAAAAAAGAAACATCCAGTAGAATGGTGGCTGCCAAGGACTTTGGAGGAGAGGGAAAAGGAGAGTTGTTCCATGGATATAGAATTTCAATTTTGCAAGATGAAAAAGTTCTAGAGGTCTGTTGCACAACAGGGTGCATATAGTTAACACTACTGTACTGTAACCTTAAACATGGTTCAGACGATAAATTTTATGTTATGTGGCTTTTTTACCACAGTAAAATTAACTAAAGAGAGGGGGAGACAGAGAGAGAGAGAGAGAGAGAGAGAGAGAGAGAGAGAGAGAAATTCCCCCATCATTTGGGATTGTTGAATGGCTTCTAATGGTTAGATTTTAGTTATGCCAGAATATCACCAAAGTCATGTGTTCTTGTGAGGGTGTCCTATCTGGAGGCACATAATGTTCGCCCATTCTGCATTGCCGATGTGGATTTTGATCTAGACATGATCTTATCTCTCCACTGGACAGTTACCCTGCTTCACCCTGCAACTGATGAGCACTCTGCAGGGAGACACTTTGAGACTATGAAAATATCCTGCTCTTTATTAAAATTTCCCCTAACATTGGAATCCATTGATCCACTCTTGTCTATATAAACTTTTACTATGATGGCTTTAAAATGATGATTTTTCAACATGAAAAATTTTCAAATATTTCCAATGATCTCTTTTGTCAGTGATTTATTGGCTGGCACTCAATATTGTGTTGTAAGCAAAAGCTTTTCCTTCTCTACTTATTTATTTATTTGTGCGTTTGTTCATTCCATTATTTATTATTGGCATGGATTCATAGATTCCCATTTTTTTAATAGTCTATAATTCATTACTGCCCTCCATTATTTTAGTGCTCAAATTGTTCCATAATTGACCAGGAGAGGCCTTTTCCAGCTTCTCCTGTGTCCTTATGCCCCATCGTTTTCTGAGTACCTGCCCTCTGGCAATGCAAAATGTTTGGCATTTTAAAAAATCTAGGTAAAATCAAGAGAGAGACAAGAGCAAAAGAAAGAATAGAAATAAATATAATAGTGGGATTAAAAAAAGGAAGAGAAAAAGAAATGAGTAGGGGCATTGTGGGGAGATTGTGAGTACAAATTCAGATCTACTGGCCCCTCTGTGAGATGTGGCCCATTCCCTCACCATCTTAGACAGCAGAGCTGTGCCTGTGAGAGGCCACAGTGGACTCTGCATGCTGGGCCTTTGGAGGTGACAGGCTTTGTGTATTGTTCATGATTCTGTCCACTGCAAATGAAGGAAACCCAACACAAAATCGGGGGGGGGGGACAGAAACAGAGGTTGAGAATTTATTGCTTCATATGTCTGAAAATTTATGGGGTCAATTTCAAACAAAGCTGATTCTAGATGCTTGAATGGATCTCAGAAACCAATCAATATCTTCTCCCACCCTCTACACAAAGCCTCTCTCTGCTTGGCTTTATTCTCTGTTGGCTTTATTCTTGGTCGGTCTCTTCTCCCAAGTTGGCAGAGGTGCTTCCTGGCCATGCTAGAGTAATCCTATTAGTTTAGAAACTCCAGCAGAAATAGAGCACCTGTTTCCCAATGATTGTGCCAAAAATCTCAGGAGTGTCCTTGACTGGCCAGCGCCTGAACCAATCCCTGCGTCTGGGAGGGGCAGTCTTCTCATTGGCCAGGCCCCAGCTCTGTGTTCCCTTCCAGGGTTGGAAGTAGGGGTGAAGTTCCTCTTAGACCACTTGGGTTGAGAATGTAGGGAGGGGCGGCTTCCCAAAGAGCCCTTAGGAGCACGCTTACCAAAGGGAGCGAAGGGATGTCGGGAAAGCTAACACAAAACTTCACGGTGTGTGGAACATACACATGATACCAAAATTTTGAGATGCACAAAAATCCCGTAGCCCAGCCTCTTTGTCATGACAATCTTTCTCCCCTTCCAACAAGGCTCCTTTCAAGAAAGAAAATATCTAATCTCTTCTCCCAAGGGAAAGCCTCTGTCCATCTGACTTTGCCTCTGGCCTGAGAAGTGTGGGTCGGCCCCCGGGGCCCAGCCACTGGGAGAAGAGGAAGTGAACAGCCCTGAAGACTTTATGGAATGGCCCTGTCCCCACCTGGATGGGTCTTGTTTCGTCATTTCCCCCACAGCCCAGGCAGGCCCAACAGGGAAATGTCAGTCATGGTGGTATGTTACGTCATGTCAGATGGCAATCGAGTGTGCTGTGAACATAAGCTGACAGGAGAGCTCCAGCAATCTGCTTATCTGGATGCCACCCTTGCTGAGTAAAGGGTCATTATCAGAATTATTCACACAGAATTATAGCAGCTGGAAGTCTGCAGATTATTCATTACATCACCCTCATTTTAGCTGCTCAGCACAGATTGAACCTCAAAGGAGCCTGCCCTCACTCCTTCCCCCTTACTCCTGCCCCACTCATTTTCCTGGCACATTACAGGCTTTTGCCCTCCCTCACCCACTAGCCACCAGTGAGAAGTTACATTAGGTCAGCCCCAGGCATGCATGGTCCTTGCTGTGGCCCAGGATCTCTTTTCTGAGTTCACTGCTCCAATATGAGCAATGTCACACACCAGGAGGCCTCTAAAGGAGAAGGTCTTGGGGTGCCTTGCAATTAAACCCATCCTAGTATGGTCCCACCACCATCTTTGGTACCAAAATGTCCAAACAAGCGATTGAATTGACCTGTTAAATTTCAGGTCTAGTTCCCACAGCTGCTGCTGGCTTAATAAACATCTTGCAAAAGAAAAGATACCAGTATTTGGAGAAAGAGGCACCTTCGAGAACCTGTAGACCCACCAAAATGTTCCCCAGCTTGCTCACATGTGCCAACCTTGGTCTCCACCCTCACCACACCCACCGCTCCTGCACCTTCTGGTCCAACAAGCCCGCACCTGCAATCCAAACACACTTAGAGCTCACCCAGCACATACATATCTCCATGCACAACCCAACCAGATTGATGGTAGAGGCTGTGGGAAAGAGGCAGGAAGAGAGACTGTGGTTAGCGAGGTGGGTTCAAAGGCGTGGGCTTCTTCATTACTACCATCCAATAACAACACATAAGAATACCGTGCTCTGAACTTCAAGACAAGCATGGCCAGAGGAAAATCAGGGCTTATGGGGAAGGGAGAAATACTCTTTAGCCTGTTTACCAACTTACTTTTTAAATATGCTTCAAATTCCTGAGTATACATATAGTATTTAAAATAGTGCTTTAGAACCCAGCAACAATTTCCTGCCTCACCCCTATCTCTGGGCACAGCCGCTCTAGACAACTAATGTCTTTGGAACTGGGTGATTGAACGTGGTGCACAAAATCAGGGTCAGCCCATTAACCTCTTAGGGTGCTGAGTGGGACAGATGTCCCCCTTGTTCTTGTAGGCCCAGAGGCCAGAGAATCAGAGACTTGGGCTGGAAGGGATTCTGGAATGCATCCAGTCAAACTTCTAACTACCCAGAGTGGTGGAGAAACCTCCCTTCACACATGGCCATCCAGAGAGGACCCAGGGATAGACCCTGTGTATTCACTTCCTAGGGCTGCAATAACAAAGTATCACAGACTAGGCGGCTTACACAACAGAAATTTACTGTGTCCCAGTTCTGGAGGCCGAAAGTCCGAAATCAAGGAGTCAGAAAGGTTGATTCCTTCTCGGGGCTCTGAGGGAGAATCTGTTCCAGGCCTCTCTCCTTGGTGTGGTATTCTCCCTCTGTGTATCTGTATGTGCACATCTCCCCTTGGTAGAAGGACATTAATCATATAGGATTAGGGCCCACCCTATTGACCTCATTTTAACTTGATTACCCCATCTCCAAACAAGGTCACATTCTGAGGTACCATGGAATTAGGAAGTCCTATATATGTATATTTTGAGAGAGAACATCATTCAATTCACAACATGGTGGTTCCCTTGACCTCTCAACCAGTTGTGTCTCTGCTCTTGGCAGAGCAGACACTGTGCCTTGGCAGTAACACCTTATGATTTTTCTGTCAAACTTTTTAGTGGCTGAGTACTTCTGACAAATTCTCACGTCCATGGCTAATGAGGAGTTCTTGAAATCTGAGAAGTCATGAGATCAGAAGCCTAGGCTTTGTTTTCCCCAAGATCTCAGGGCCATTGGCTGCTGAAGGCTAGGAGGGGTTGTGAAAGGCCCCCTTGTAATGGTCTTCCCCTTCCAGTTCACCTCCACTCAACTCTGAGCCTCTCTGTCAATGGCATCTCTGCGTCCCAGCTGGGAGTGGTAGATGAGCAAGTGGCAGCAAGGACATCTGAACTTGGGCACTCAGTAGTTCAGGTAAGAGGAGCAAAATCACGTGTGGTACTCACCCCAGTTACCTGAAGTCCAGGTGCTTCAGGCATCTTGAAACGAGTGAACTGACAAGATTGTTCTGGCCTTTGGCCTTTGCAATTGGGGATGCATTCGTGACTACCTAAATGGCCCAGGAAAGTGATTGATAAAAGACTCGCCCTCATTTCAATCTTTTCTAGTCCCGGACAAGGAAAAACAAACCAATTTGTGCCAGAGAAAACTTCTACTTGCCTGATTGCACCCCCTTCCTTCCTCCACACCCTGGCCTCCTGCCCCCTCCCTCCAACTTGTTACTCCTGATCTGTGAGGTGAATGGCTCCTTCTGAGTTGGGTTCCTGTTTCATCTTCTTCCTGCTAATTAACGTGAAGTACCCGTTTCTGAGAAGTGCCCAGCTATTTATTTCAGAACAGGCAAGTCTGAACACAGTTCTACCAACCACAGTAGGAGAAAGAAGAGGTAAATGTACTTGTCTCATCCAGGTGAGAGCCATGGGCACTGGGGTGCTGACATTGGGGAGAAGGATGTTCATTTTTACGACATAGAGTTCAGGGTCTTTGAGATCCTTTCTGGAAGGGCAGCCTTACCAGTAGGCAAAAAAGGGGCTTCCTATAGTTGGAGGGGCTTCAGGCAAGGTCTACTGTGCATAGCCATAACATAATCAACTGCCCGCGCCCTCCCCCCCCCCCGCCATTGTACTATTAGAAATTCTATTCTTTGGCTCATTCATGTAGGTTTTGTGGAACCACCTTTAAAATGAAGATAACCTCAGAGAGCATTTTACTTTAGCAAGAAAGGCTTCTTATAATTGGGACACAAACTTCCCATGTTGGTCGGGATGGGCTATTGTGGAGTTAGGGAGAGAAGTGGTCAGAGAAAGGATGGGCCCCACCAGCTAAGTGGGAGTAAGAGAGCCTGATGAAGAATTTTGCTTGAGGATTTTCCTCAGGGATAGCTTTGTTCTGTGGTTACCAATCAGAAAGTGTCAAGTTGAGGTCACTTTAGTCATTGCCATTTACAAAAGAGGACAAAGGCCAGTTTGTGGTCAGGGATCCCAAGGCAGAAGGTTGGATATGGGGACGGTTAAGTTTGTAATGCATTAGTCTTGGAAAAATGGTCTTTAGTCAGTGAAGGAAGTTTTAGATGAGAAGCCGAGCCTGATAGGCCTTTTTAATTTAATTTAATTTAATTTTCTATTTACTGCAGAGAATTCATAGGGAAAAAATCAGGATTTCTCAGGCAGTTTTTCCTTTCAAGAACCCTTACAACTAAAGGGTAAAATATCACAACTGAAATGACTTTTTCTCATGCTGTGAAAGACGCAAAGAGGAGCATCCCCTCTGGGCTGCACGGTTAGAAAGTTGTTATAAAACTTGGGCCTGGGTACTTTAAAATGGGGGAAAGAGACTGAAAAGAGGTCTGTCAGGCTGTGGAAGTTTGGGTATTCCCAGGCTTTCACAGGTAATACAGACTGGTTCCCTGCAGCCTACAAATCAAAAGATCAGGCTCCTTTGTGCAAGGAATTTGCATCTGAGGCAAAGATTTATAGTGAATGGCCACCAGATGGTGTCTTAGTTCTCTTCAAGTTAATATCCTGGCTTCCTTTGTTCTCTTGATGAGAGCTGACATTTCATGGGAAGAATAGTCCATGCCAGGGAAGATGGTGAGACCAAAGGGGCCACAAATATGATTTCATTTGTTCAGCCTGACAAGACTCCAAGCTCATAAATGCGGGGAGCTACAATCACTGACCTAGAGCTAATATAAGTGCATGTTTCTTCACACAGTGGGATGCAACGATTAAAGTCATATCAGCTCCCAACATGTATTTGGATCTGACTCAGTGTTAATTGCCTCCACCAAGCGTGTTGATGCTGGATTCATAGCTGATTTTCTAGCTCTTGGGGTGTTTGTGTGACCTAGCTTTAGAGGGAGATGAACTCTTTTCTTATGAAACCATCTTTACAAACCACACTGATGTTCTAAATAAATCATGTCAATTTAATTAAAAAAATGATCTTTTAGAGACTGAAACAAGTTTTATTTTTGTTTTTGTTTTCCACTAGGAGGAGAAAACAGGAATCCGGATTGGAAAATTTGGTTCTAAATGAGCATAGTGATCTTTACAAGTTTCTTCTCTTCAGCAGACGTCTGTACTGCTCTTCCAAAAGGATTTCACAGTCAGCCAGGATAACTGGTCAGACGGCTCTGAGTTACAAGATCTCAGAATCTGGAGAGTGGGTGTAAGCTGATAATGCAGTAAGGGAAAAGGTTGAGACTTCCCATGAAACAGCTCTGTTCACTTCCTGGGACTGTCTTCTCTCCTTGGGAATGTTTGACATCTGGCTGTCACTGCCAGTTTTATTATTTAGCGTACACACACACACACACACAATGAACCTTAAGCAGAGCTTGAAGAAGGAAGTATCCTTGTCTCCCTCTGTCTTTTTCCCTTTCATTTTCCAAGTGCCTAGGCATCAATGCTTCATGTCTGTTCTCCATTGTTTATCTCAGAGCATGGAGATGAGCAGGCCACGGTTGAGCCAGCCAGGAGGTCATTTTCTCCCCCATCAAGGAATAGTCAACATCCTGATGACAATTCCTGTAGTTCCTCAGCGCCTGAGGTTGTCAGAGAAGAACATGGTCAGACCCTCCGTACTTCTGTGACTCATTCTCCCTGAAGAGACCATTTGTGGATCTGAAATCTGTTTCCATGGCAGCAAGCCCCTGGCTGGGCTCCTGTCACAAACTGTCTCTCCATCTTTGCAAACCAAGTTCAGTTTATTCTGTTTTCACATATACAAATGTGTGCCACTGGTCAGAGACCTCCCAGGGATTTCAGAGACTGGGTTTGGGTGTGCTATAGACAGTAACTTTCTCCTTCATTGATTAAGAACATCCACGTTAGTATGGCATGCATCTACTTCTTTACCAGTATTTACTTAAATGTTAATTCTAACACACTACTTGCAGAAAACAAAAAGGTGCTGCAAAGGAGCTAATAGGAAATGATGGCTTGAGACCCCAGTTCTCTCACATCTCACTTGTCAACTAAGAACGGCGGCAGTGCAGCTGATGGAAATACACCATAGGAGTCAGACCAAAGGGTTAAACTCTTGGTTCTGCCACGTGGAGGCAGTGTGGCTTTGCACCAATCACAACTGGGAATAAGTTACCACTCCATTCCCAGACCGCGGGTAGGAAGGTTGAGGGGCCAGGTAGATCTTGGCAATCGGATCGCTGGGTTGGCTGTGCACCACCTGGTGGTTAATAGAAGTAAAGCAGCCTCCTGAGCAGAACACAGCTTTAGAGCAAGAGGGACTTTTTTCAATGATTTAATCTTGCCCTCTTATTTTTCAGTGGAGAAAATTCAGGCATAGAGAGCATGACCAGCTTGTCTGAGTTCTCACAGTGGTAGAGTGTTGTCATTAAGAGCAAGCATTCTGGCGTCTCTGTGTCTGAATCCAGACTTGGCAGTTGGGAGCCAGTGTAACCTTGGGCAAGTTTTGTAACTTCTCAGCAATCAGTTTTCTTATCTATGAAACAGAGAATAATGCTCACTACCTCAAGGGCTTTAAAGAGTGAATTAAGCAATGCATGTGGAAGTGCTTAGCACTGTGTCTGACCTCAATAAGAGATACATCTCTAGAACACTTTCTCTTACGGTAATATTCTGTATTTATATTTTCCCCCTACAATGGAAAACAGTCTCCAAATATCTCATTTTGACCTGGAAGTAGGAAAAGAAGAATCTCAAAGACCATTGGAGAAAGCAGAAGCAGATAATTTGGCTTTCAGATAGAACATTTGACTTTGGTCACTGAGCAAAAGGAGAGTGGAAGTGACTTTTGGACGCCTTCATGGCTTAAGTTCATTATCACAGATTAAATGTCTTGGGTACTCTATCAATATTTGTTACATGAGTGAAGGTATAAGGGCCTGAGCACATGTGGCAGGAGTGGCCCTTGTCTCAGAAGAGAGACACAGGAAGAGAAACTGTCCACTATGGCCCTAAACACCAGTTGGGAACCACTGCAGCTAAAATGTCTCTGGCTTTCTCTGTTCTTGTGGCAATGGCATTTACAAAGCTCACTAACTTAATGCTACTGATACGATATTCTTTAAATAAGTGTGGATAACTTCATCCTGTCTGTGACTGGCTTAACAGTTCTGTTGAAAATAGGACGAGTGAACTTTGCCAGAAGCCAGGCAGATAGGAAGGGAGACAGGAAATGAATACCTCTGCCTCTTTCTATTCCTTCTTTCTGATCTACTAATGGTGCCTCCCATGGGTCTGTCCTAAGCCAGAGCCAGGGGGCAAGGAGCCTGGGTGATGCAACCCAGAGATGTCAGCTTCCCAGGTCAGGGATTCATGCAGAAAATGAATCTCTGCAGAACAATGGAGAAGAGTGTGCGCATCCAATGGTGTAAATGTGTGCATGGAAGTTTACATTGTTGTGTTATTTATAAATTAACTGCATCTCTCTCAATTTGAAGAGGTTCTTTATAACTTCATCTTATGGGACTATCTTTTCCCTAGCACTAGTGGTTTTCCCTCCCTTCCTTTCCAAGCCTTTTCCCTAGCCTCCAAATTTTTGTTGTGGCTCATAGCTAATATCCAATATGAATGGGAATATTAGGAGCTTATCTGGAAATAGGTAGAAAAACAAATGCACCATTCTAGAACATTCCTCACCTTCCCCCAACTTCAGTATGTTCTCAGGCACCTGCTCAAGATGCTGGTGCCTAAGAGTCAAGGAAGAAAAGGTAGACACAGAGGGTGAAGTGGGAGACTCACTGAGAAGGAAAAGTCTCCATTTTGTCTTGATTTGCAGTAGGCACCTTAGCTATGGTTCCTTCACTCTATTTCTATATGACCATGGATCCACTCATGTAATTAATTAGTATGTATTGGGCATATAGTTTGTGCCAGACACTGTGCCAAGCACTGACGAATAATGCACAGCTGGTCTACAGGGATCTTACAGTCTACCTTACACTGGTGCTCATGACGTACAGCTGTTATGCCCAGAATTCATGATCCCCAAAGACCACCAAGGAGCTGAGTCCGATGCAAAAGCAAAAGAGCCTTTATTGGAGCTAGCTTGAGCTCATTCCCCTACCTGCATCGACGCAGCGGTGAGATACCGGGGAGAGAGAGCGAGTTTCAAAAGGACAAAGGTTTTATTGGGGCCTAGGGGCAGCTGGTGAGGTAATGGCTGTGGCCTCAGCCGATTGGCTGGGGAAGGGTCGGAGTCCTGTTACGCAGGTTGGGGGGGGGGGTTTGATGGGGAAGTTTGCATGGGTGAGCGGGAGGTTACTCAAGGGGAGGAGGCGTGGTCAAGGTGAAGGACACAGAACAAGATGGAGTCCACCGGCCCTTTAACAGCGGTTCACACGTGCCACACAACAAGACAGCCTCCCTGACAGAGATGTGCCCAGGACGCAAAGGGGGCCAAGAGGAGGGCACTCCTCTTGGAGTGCTTCCCTTCAGGGAAGGCTTCCTGAGTTGACTCTTAGGAAACGCGTATGGGACCAAGAGATTAATAGATGAAGAAAGAGATGGGACAGTCGACACACCTGGCAGACGGGAGGTCTTGTGCAAAGGCATAAAACAGCAAGATGAGTTTGGGGCCGACTCTGGAAGACTGGGGCAAAGAGTGTGTGGAAACGCCTACAGATGTTTATTTATTTATTTTTGAGAGACAGAATGAGAGAGAGACAGAGAGGGAGAGAGAGAGGGAGACGGCACCACACTGTCCCCACTGTCTGTGTGGAGCCTGATGTAGGGCTCAAACTCACAAACTGGGAGATCACGACCTGAGCTGAAATCAAGAGTTGGACACTTAACCAACTGAGCCACCCAAGTTCCCCAAGGATTTAAATTTTATTCTGAAGGCAACAGGACTTCCTGTGAGAGTACGCCATTGGTAAAAAACAACCACGGTTGTATAGTGTGGAAGCTGAACGAAGGCTGAGAAATGGGCGTAGCAGGTTTTCACAGTAAACCGATTGATTGATGGCAAACCCTGACCTTAGCCAGTGGTAGTAAGAGATGGAGAATAAGGGGTGACAATGTAGAAGGAGAGGACAAAGAGACATGGCATCCAAGAACATCAGCTTCGGTTTCTGCCTTATGTAATTCTGGTTTTCTGCTTACACAAGATTACTCTGGATTTTGATACCTGTTTCAGGTAAATTCAACATGGACAGGGCAGAAAACCCTTTTAGAGAAATATCTATTCTTTACAGAACACGGGGTCTCAACTGTCTACTTTATACACAAATTTCTACTTGATATCAGAGAGAGATGACATGACCTTGAAGGCTTGTTCTTGGCAAGAGTTAAGTCCCCTGGAAACTCTTGCTGGGCTGAAACTTAGAAGCAGCACTGAGAAGGGCCAGTGCCCTCAAGATCTCAGGTCAAGGGTATTATGTATGTCTCTGCTTGGACTCTTTTTAGGGTGGCCAGCAATGCAGATCACTGCCTTAAGTGAGGCAAAGGGGATCCTGGCTGTTTGGTTTTGATTACCTTCTTTCAAAATTCTTCCTGTCGGTGTGGAATAACTAAAATTAAAACATGTTCCATAGACTGACTCCACAAGCTTTCCTGACTTACCATTGACTGGCTCTGTGTCAACTCCCTAGGTTTATACCTGTACTCTGGAGATTGGGTGTTGGTGCCATTTCTAGAAAGGAACCATTTTGGAATGAGTGTTGCTGGTAGGCATTTTCTCTGGGAGCCTTCTTCCCAAATAGCACGAAAAGTCTCAGGTGGAGAGTTTTGGAGCTATCCACAGTCCATGTTCAGGAAGCTTCCCATAGCTATGAACTATGAGATTAGGTTAACATCAGCTGACCTTTGAAGCTGAAAGGTTTGTTTTGAAAGCACCGATTTAATTTTCATTCCGGTTGTAAATAGTAAGATTAAAGCATAGTGCCGAGGATTCTGACAGGACATGTTTTTTAAAAACCTAACTGACAATGAAATAGCTTAATGCATTAGTAAATGTCCTTGCAGTAAATATAACAAAAATGTAAAATCATTGAAGCAACACTGTAAAATAGCATGTAAGTACAAAACACATTTGTTAAACTGTGTTTATGTAAGTAGATTGCTATTTGAACACAATTCCAACAAAAGTTGTTCACGATAATCATAATAAAAAAGCAATTACAATACTGGTGACTTCGAAATGAGAATTTCTTGCATTTTCAAAGAACGAAATTATTTTCCTGAAGGAGTCCACATAGAGAAAGGCAAAGGAACATGGACACCTCTGCCTGAAGCATTCAGCTGCTGAGTTAGAATTTGCAAATCAATACTTATTTGCATCTAATTCTCAAACAAAGAAGAAAGCCATGGAATATTACTGCAAGGAGAAACGTTAAAGATTATGAGGAATTTCTTGGGGCGCCTGGGTGGCTCAGTCGGTTGAGTGACCAACTTCAGCTCACGTCATGATCTCACGGTTTGTGAGTTCGAGCCCCGCGTTGGGCTCTGCTGCCAGCTCAGAGCCTGGAGCCTGCTTTGGATTCTATGTCTCCCTCTCTCTCTGACCCTCCCCCACTCATGCTCTGTCTCTCTCTGCCTCAGAAATAAACATTAAAAAAATTTTTAAAGAAAAGATTATGAGGAATTTCTTTGAGTAAACTAGGAGAAGGCAAAAAATGCTAGGAAACCAACTGAGACATACATAAGTGTGCAGACGGTTGACCTATCTAAAGCAATTTTGACAAAGGCTTACCTGTGTAATCCCAGTAAACCCATTTGTAAGAAGCAGCCCATGTAACTGGCTCCAGAGAGAAGATAAACACGCATTAGATGTGGTCCTTGTACATTTGCCCTGTAGTTGGGAACATAAGACGCTGGGACACAAGACAAGTGCAGACATGTAACTCATACCACAAAGCAGCCATCGCATGTGATTTGAATACATCCTTTTCCTCTCTTGAAATTGAAACTGTGTACAGGCAGTTCAAGTAACTCAACAAGTGGGCAACAGAAGCATAACAGGCATGGCTTTAATGTTATTTAAGAATAGCTTTTGGGGTGCCTGGGTGGCTCAGTCGGTTAAGCATCTGACTCTTGGTTTCGGCTCAGGTCATGATCTCGCGGTTTCGTGAGTTTGAGCCCCGTGTCGAGCTCCGTCTTGACAGTGTGGAACCTGCTTGGGATTCTCCGTCTCCCTCTCTCTCTGCCTCTCACTCACTTGCTCTATCTCTCTTTCAAATAAATAAACTTAAAAAAAAGGAAAAGAAAGACTAGCTTTTGTATTTCAGCTTCACCGTCGTTTAAGGCAGATCCAGAACATTCTCCCCTATATATACCCTCTCTTGGCTTTCTTTAACTCTAAGTGGGAATAACAGAGCTGGCTGACTGAGCTGGGTTTGGAGGCAAAGACTGTCTTGTCACTTAAGGTCACTGTGGTGACTGACATTCAAATAAGGGTGATTACAGTTGTGGGAAAAGGGCCCGTCAGTTTGGGCTAAAACCCAAAATAGCAGGGTCTCATGTAAAGGAAGACCATGGTAGGCAGTCTGTGCCTAAGAGGGTGTCTCAGGGACCCAGACTTCTTTTCTCTTGCTTCTCCATGACCCTCAGCATGAGGCTTCTACCCCATTGCCTCAAGATGGCCGGGCAAGGCCAACCATTGCACCTGGATTTTAGGCAGTCAGAAAGAGGCAAGGGGGAAGAAGGCCATGTTCTACCCTTTAAGGTTGCATCTTGAAGTCTCACACAGTATTTCTACCTGTATCCCATCAGCCAGAACTTGGTCACACACTAGTTGCAAAAGAGGTGAGAAATGTGATCTTTCTTTCTTCTGTGCAGCCATGTGTCCAGTCACAACCAGGACCTGTAGCAGGAGGCATGAAGGGGGAAAAAGATATCGGGAGTCTCTGCCATAAGGAATTAGCCAAGGGGACAAATGCATGAAGGATTCTTCTGGACATCATTTTTTGAGTGGCACAATTTTCCCTGCTTATCTAGGGAAGAAGGTTGAGCCTGTGTTAGCAGAAGGCAAAGGCCTATGACTCTCACCAGCTCCTACCAGTACAGGAAACTAGCCCCCACCCCATGCATTTGCTTCCTACCTGACCTTGATAGCTTTGTATTCATGTTTTTACTGAAGGAGAGACAATCGGTTTCCGGGTGGCTCAGTCAGTTAAGACTCTGACCCTGATTCAGCTCAGGTCACGATCTCTCAGTTTGTGAGATCGAGCCCTGCATCAGGCTCTGCGCTGACAGCATGGAGCCTGCTTGGGATTCTCTGTCTCCCTCTCTCTGCCCCTCCCCCGCTTGCTCTCTATCTCTATCTCTCAAAATAAATAAACATAAAAAAAAAAAAAAAGGAAGAAAGAGCCAAATTCTGACATCTGTTTTCGCTTTTTCTTTACAGGATCATGTATAAATCTGACTGTCTGTGGCATTTCAGCCCAGATCAGAACCCACCAGAAAGTTCCAGGTGCTTCAGCTAGGGAGCTGTAGCCCTCCTGAGGGCACCGTGCTGCAGCACTGGTCTGTTGGGGAAGGGAACCATCCAGGGAGTGACAAGCAAGCAGTCAACAGGGGGTGTTCTGCAGCTCACCTGTCCTGTACCAACTGCAGAGACACCGATGCGGGGGGGATGGTGAGGAACTGCAGTGAACACAGAGCCAAGGTGGGCACTGAATGACTCTTCTGTCTCTGGGGCAAAGCTGCTCACATTGTGTTCAACAGTGGGGTCTTGGCCTCCACTGGGTTACCGTGTCCTCTCAGCAGCAGACAGATGTATTCAGAGCCCAGAGACACCCCCATCTGGCTTCAAATGTGACTCTGTTATTTATCAGCTGGGAGACCCCAGCAGGTTACATAATCTCTTTATGCCTCAGTTTCCTCATCTGTAGAATGGAGGTATACTTACGGTTTCCTGTGGCTGCTGTAACAAATGTGCAATGAGTGTAACAAATTACCATACACTTGGTGGCTTAAAACAACACTTCCACTATCCTGGACACCAAAGCCTGACATCAGTATCCCTCCAGAGGCTCTAGAGGAGAATCTGTCCTTGCCTCTTCCAGCTTTGGATGCCTGCCAGTATTCCTTGGCTTATGGCTACATCGCCCCAATCCCGGCTCTGTGGCCACCGTGCATTCGCCTCTCTGTGTGTCTGTAGTCTCTCTCTGCCTTTCTCTTCTAAGGACATGTGATGGCATTTAGGACTCCCCCAGATAACTCAGGAAAATCTCCCTACCTTGAAATCCTTAACCACATCTCCAAAGACCCTCTTTTCCATATGAAGTAACATGGTCAGATTGCCAGAATAGGATCCGATATCTTTGGAGAGTGTGATTCAGATACCCTTGGGTATCTTTGGGGACTGTAATTCAGTCTCCTACAAGGAGTAACAGTAGTGTCACTTCAGAGCGTTGTTGTGAGCATCAAATGGTTCAGTGACATAAAGTGCTTAGAACAGGGTGGGGCACACTGAAATCACTATGAAAGTGTTGGATTTCGCTGTGCTTTTTATATAGGTAAAGTAACAGGTAAGATGGCAAAGGATGGATGGAGCCAGGGAACCCAGGTTTGAACTCGGTCCCAAGACCTTTCCACTAAATCCCACGTTCCCCCTACAAAACCCTTTTCTTCTTCCTCTTCTTTTCCTTCTCCTTCTTCTTCTTCTCCTTCTCCTTCTTCCTCCTTCTCTTCTCCTTCTCCTTCTTAAGTAAGCTCTATGCCCAATGTGGGGCTTGATCTCCTGACTCCCGAGATCAAGAGTCACATGCTCGAGTGACTCGCAACGAGCCAGCCCCCCAAAACCCATTTCTGAGCTGCAGGTTTCAGTGAACAGACTGCGGAATGGGAAGGGTGTAAACACTTGCAAATCAGTGCTCCCCAAGTGCTCAAGCATCCTTTCAGAAGGTTGCTCTTTTGGGGCACCTGGGTGGCTCAGTCGGTTAAGCGTCCAACTTCGGCTCAGGTCATGATCTCACGGTTTGCGAGTTCAAGCCCTGCAATGGGCTCTGTGCTGACAGCTCGGAGCCTGGAGCCTGCTTCGGATTCTGTGTCTCCCCCTCTCTCTGCCCCTCCCCCACTCACACTCTGTCTCTCTCTCTCTCTCAAAAATTAACATTAAAAAAAAAAAAAGAAGGGTACTCTTTGGCTCCAGGCTGCTCTCCCCTCATTTTTGCTTCTGTCTGTGCTGGCATTTCCATTCTCCCTACAAAGAAAGCTAGTCCTGCCCATAGCAAATAGAGGTCATATTGTGAGAATGTGGTGGCTGCACCCAAAAGATGTACAACTTGTTTTAACCTGGGACGTGTCATGTGTGTGTGTTCCCTACAAGCTTGTGTGTTTATCGACCAACACAAACTTGTGTATCAGAAAAGGTTAGGTATGCCTGTTTCTCCTTGTGTCCTTAGGTGGCAGAGAAGAGACAGGAGGACTCTAAAGGCACTGATGGCATTCGTGAGGGTTCACCCTCATGACCTCATTCAATCCTAATCACCTCCCAAATGCCCCACCTCCTACCCATATGGGGAGTAGGGTTTCAACATATGGATTTGGGGGGAATACAATTATTCAGTCCATAGCACATGAAGAATTAGAGTGTGCTCCTTTTTCTGTTCTAGAATGGCTTCGCATGGGAGCCAGGGTCCAGGCCATAGGAAACAGGAACTCAGAACTGCAAAACTTGGCTGAACTGCTTTTGGTAATACTCGTGCCCATTCACCAAGTATAATGGACATCTCAGACCTGCATTGCCTTTTGTGTTTCTCCTTTAAGTATTTTTCTTCCACCTGTATTCTGACACATTAAAAATAAATCAAGAAAACACTTTTTCTCAATTTTTTTCCTTGAAACGATTTTCTAAAATAGGCAGTGACTCATGCTGCAGGCTTTATCCTTATCTGGGCAAACGACAGGTGGGAAGTTAAAAGGCGTCCCTCTTTGCCGCTCTCTGAGAAGGGGCGGGTGGTGAGAAACAGCCACTGCTTCCTCACTGTGCGTCTAACCCTGTCTCCCTGCTCACCTCAGCCCTGCTGTTCCTCCGCCTCCCCATCCCTGGCAGCCCATCAGTGAGCATTCAGTCCTGGGCAGAAATCTGATAACTGGGTTTGCAGTTCTGTCTTTGAAAGGAAGGTACAAAACCCTAAACCTGAAACTGGACAGTAAAAGAGACTTGAGTATGCCTGCCACCTCAAGCTGCTTGCAAATCATGTCCCAATATCCCCTTTTCCCTCCAATTCACAGAGTCCCAGTTAAAGCAATTCTCATCTGAACGTGAGGCCTTGGTAAAAAGGACTCCCAGAGGTGGTGGAGAGAGCTCTGGTCTGCATCTAATTTGGGCCAAAGGAGAAGAGCGTTGGCGACCCTGGCAGGTTTGGGGTGGGACCCTTGATTTCACGTGTGCCCCAAGAATAAATAACAGTACAGCCCTCGTGGGGGGAATCTATAAGATGTTTGGTATGTTGGTTAGAAACTGCCGACTTGAGAATAGCAGATTTCAGTATCTGAGCTTCTAAAAAAAGAAACCAGTCAAGGAAAAAGGGAGCTTCTCAGAAATAAAATTCCAAGCAGAGAAATATGAAGGTGCTACTGCTAGAGAAAGAGGCAGTGTCTTCAGAAGCCAGCCGACCTCCTGCTGGGTCTGCCCCGAGGTCCTCCTCAGGGACCCTGCTTCTTCCTGCTGTCCCGGAGGCCTGGAGTTTGGCCCGGTTTCCCTTCCTTGTCAGAATTGTTCCCACCAGCCCTTTGGCTTTCCCGACTCCCTAAAGTCATCTGCCGAGGCGGGCAGCCTTTGAAGTTCATTTATTTTCTGTTGCTTCCATAAGTCTGCATTTAACTCCTTTGGCTTTTTAGGCTTTTTATTGGCAAATCACTGAGAAAAACAGAGGAGGGTCAGACATATGCAATTGGGAAGACATTCCAGAGGCTGCAAACATCTCAGGGGCTTTCAGTGTGGCCATCCACAGAAGGTACAAGGAGACACTGCCGTCCCGCCCTGCCCCCTGCTGCTTGGCCCCTCTACACTACCCCCTGCCCTCTCATCCAGGCACCTGCCCTGGGAATGAATGGTAGTGGCTGTGCAGGTGCGGGAGGCGGGATTGGTGGCACAGGTGCCATAGAAGTGCCAACCTGTGCTCATCACGAATACTTTCTCCACAAAAGAATCGTCTTCAGGTGCTTCTTCACAGGACCTTAAAGCATATATAGAATTTGCAGAGGCTCAAATTGCAAAGATGGGCAGAGAAACAGGACAGAATGGTGTTGTAAAGTAGGGACCTCCCACCTAAATGGCAACTGCTAATTCAAATGCCCTGAGCAAATTAGGTGACAGAACAGGACCACCTCAAGCCTATACAGCATCTCTGTGTCATTTAAGAAATGGGGACCCTTCTCCTGGGAGGTGCATGCCTGCATCAGGGCCACGGCTTGATGAGCAGAGCCTGGCTGTATTTCAGTGTTCCCTTGTGCCACTGCATGGGCACACCCGTCCTCTGTGGGTGGCACCTCGTGTAAGGCAGTAGGGAGGGCCATGGGGCTCACTGGGGCTGTCACTCAGCCGAAATCAAATGTTCCCACGTGGGGCCCAATGTTGCCAGATATTCTAATTTTTCAAAAAAAAAAAAAGCTAAGCATCCAGACTTTAATGTGAGTGCTCCTGGTAATTGTATAAATGCAGGCAACTGTTCCAAATATTTTCAAATGCCATAGGGACCTAATAAAACAACTAATGGCCTCTGAGGCAGAAGATCAGGAAGCCAGGCCCAGAATGGCCTGACCCTGGAGAAGGGCAATAGAGGTAATAGCCATGGTTTTTGTTTTGTTTTGTTTTTAACTTTTTAAAAAATGTTTTATTTTGTTTTGGGGAGAGAGAGAGAGAGCGCATGCATGCACACGTGTGCAGGCGTGAGTGGGGGAGGGGCAGAGAGAGGGAAACAGAGGATCCAAGGCAGGCCAGATACAGGGTTAGAACCCATGAACCTGTGAGATCATGACCTGAGCCAAAGTCAGACGCTTTACCTTTACCAACTGAGCCACCCAGGCTCCCTGCCTTGGGGTAGAGTGAAGGGCAGACAAAGAAGGCAAAAGAAGGGGGCAGGCCTTGCCCTGGGATTGACCTTGAAGAAACCAGAATATGGGAATACTCCACCTTTCTTCTGCTCTGTGCCTTCTGCTATGGAGAGGCTTGGAACGCGTGAGCGGTGATGCTGAGGGTAGAATGAAGGGACACTCGGCTTCTCCCCAGTCCACACTTCTGGTTCATCATAAGGACCCACACATACACTGCACGCCCTGTGTCAGGCACAGCTCTGGGCATGCTTGCTCTGTCAGTTCTGTCAGCAACCCTGTTAGGTGGGTGTTGTTATCATCTCCATTTTCAGATGAGTAAACAGAGGCTCAGAGAGACTACATCCTTTGCCAAAGGTCACACAGCTAGCAAATGGCAAGGTGGGATTAGAGCCCAGGCAGTCTGGGTCCGGAGTTTTAACCACCACCTCCCCTCGGTGTGAGAAGAACATATAGACAGGAAGGACTCTCAGTTTCTGAGGTGCATATGGTCCTGCTAAACTCATTGCTTGGCCTCTGCACACCCTGGGTGTTTGAATACTTTTGCCACATCTGTATGTATCCACAAACAATATATCCAATTGTTTGGCAAATTTGTGGACTTTATATAAATGGCATTATACTTCATGTAGCTTTCAGCGACATCTTTTTTCTTAACCCTGGGTCTTTTAAACTTTTATTTATTTATTTATTTATTTATTTATTTATTTATTTATTTTAATTTTTAATCTCTATTTATTTTTATCTCTATTTGGAGAGAGAAAGAGAAAGAGAATGTGTGAGTGGGAGAGGGACAGAGGGAGATGGAGACAGAATCCGAAGCAGGCTCCAGGCTCTGAGCTGTCAACACAGAGCCCAACACGGGGCTCTAACTCACGAACCGTGAGACCATGACCTAAGCCGAAGTTGGATGCTCAACCGACTGAGTCACCCAGAGGCCCCAACCCTGGGTCTTTTAAATTGATCTATGGTGATATAGAGATTCACATTCATTCATTTTTTTGTATGCTTTTTTATTGGTGTGTAATCTCCATTCGATAAGATTCACAAATCTTAAAGGTACAGCTCAAGGAATTTTTTACAAAGTGATCTTATCTGTGTAATCATGACTTTGCTTAAAAAAGATACATAGACCATTAGTAGGACCTAGAAGCCCTCCTTATATGCCCTGTCATGATCATTCATTTTAATTATGGAATAGAATTCCATTGCATAAATAGACTATGATTTTAAAATCCATTTTTTCCTTCTTATTTTTTTAAAGTTTATTTATTTTTCAGAGAGAGAGAAGGAGAGAGCGCACAAGCGTGGAGGGACAGAGAGGGAGAGAGACAGAGAATCCCAAGCAGGCACTGCACTGTCAGTGCAGAGCCCGATACGGGGCTCGAACCTACGAAACTAGGAGATCATGACTTGAGCCGAAGTCAAGAATTGGACTCTTAACCAACCACCCAGGCATCCCTAAAATCCATTTTCTTAATTGATGGAACATTTTAGTTGTTCACACTTTTTGTCCTAATAAACAATGCTGCTGTGAACATCGGGGTCCATGTGTCCTTGGGCATATGGCGAGAATTGGTCTCTGGTCTACACCTAGGCACCATCTTGCTGAGGGTGGGGCTGCATCCCTCTAGCTTACCTAGATGTTGCTCAGTTACTCTCCAGAGCTGCCCAATGCCCACTCCACCACAGTGTGTAAAGTTCCCTTCCTTCATGTCCTCACAGCACTTGGAATTGTATTTCCTAATCTAAAGGGTGAAGTGGTTTCTCATGATTTTGATATGCATTTCCCTGATTGCAAAAGGAAATCTTTTGGTGGATTTCTGTAAATTGCTTATTCATATTCTTTGCCAGTTTTTTATTGAGCTGTTTATCTTTTTCTTATTGATTTATACTAGTCCTATACATAATCTGGATCCTACTCCCATATCAGTGACACATCAGGGTATGGTGGTTTGTTTCCATCTTCAAAAAAAGGGAGAGGATTGGTTTCATAAGCTCTAGACCACTGAGTGATATAAATTCCTAGCAAGATTCTAAAATGTTATTCAGTGGATGGTTTGTAAATATTTAAAATGGGAAGTCTTGATCGTTGGGAGGGGCACAGTTATCTGAAAACCAGTCACACCAGACTGTCAATCTTGTCTTGGTAGAATTTCAACTGTCAACCACTACCGTTTGGGTGACAATCATAAATTATGAGCTGCAAAGTGTTTTCACATACATCATCTCATGACAACCTAAGACCAATATTGCCACTGTCCTCATTTTACAGATCAGAAGAGGGAGGTTCTAAGTCCCTTAGCAGTAGTGATTCAGGAATGACCCTGGCCTGGCAGACCAGGGGAGTGCTGAGATTCTTGTGCTGGGATTTCAGCAAGGTCTTTGGCCTTGGCCTTGTCAACATGTGAAGAACTTGGGGCTGAAGCATCCACATTAGCATCCAATTATGGATCATTACCATGCCGTGTGAGTGTCAGGGAATTTTCTGAAGGCCTACACCTGGTCTCTGTTCTGAGCCTATTCAACAAGCTCATCGGTGTCATTAAAAGGGCAAAGACAGCATATGAATTATATTTGTAAATGGCTTGAAGCTGAATTAGGATGAACAATTCTTAACAGATGGGCCGATTTGAACCAAATGCAGATTAGTAGAGGCATCTAGAAAGAGGATTGCCTTCCTCCACCCCTCTCTGATTTCAAAGACCTCACTAGGGAGGAAGTGAGAGGGACAGTCCCAAGGGCTCCAAGAAGAGCATGGGCATCCTCTTGGGGTGGGATGGAGAAGTAGAGGTCAGAGGCTAGGTCTAAACCCAAGAAGAGTTCATGCAGGCTGAGTCTCAAGGGCAGGAGCAGTGCCAGAAAGGGCTTCTGGGGCCTACAGCTAGGAGGGGATGGGGGCAGTTGGAGAAGGGTGGGAGCAGGGCTGGGAGGGAGGGAGGAGGCTGGGTGGGTCACTGCCCCAACCTGGTAGCAACCAGTGTGAGTGGCAGAGGAGGAAAGGCCGAGGGCCCTGGGCTCTCTCACAGGTATAAGGCGAGGGTGGGCAGGTCTTAGAATAAAAAACAAACACATTGGCTGGGTGTCATATCCAAACAGGAATGAGCTCTATCCAGGAGGCCACTTGTCTGGGACACTGTGAGAAAGACCCACAGATCCAGAACACTCTAGTTGTTTCCCCTCTGGATACTTTGGTTCTGTGTTGGAGGGGTAGGTAAGGACACAGGGCAGAAAGGGAGGTGACATGAGAGGTGTAGCTTCAAGGGGAAGGCAAGCCAAAGGAAGCCACAGGAAGGTTCTACATTTTGTATTTTTTCTGACAATTTATTTTCTTACTTGCAACCATCAGTCCCTGAACGTTTCAAAGTAATTTCAAAAGTTTCTTTAAATGTTCCTCTCGGAGAGAGGGAGAAATTTTTTTTCTTGAGAAGTGTAACAGTCAGGACTAATTTTCTTTCACTTTTGTTCCTCACATCACCAAAGTGATACGCATTCATTGTCATTTTTTGGAAAATACAGTGAATATTTGGAAAATGCAGAAAACAAAATTTCCCATACTGCTATTTACAAAAGACTGCTATTCACAATATTGTAGTATAGCATAGTCTATTTCCAGGCTTACATACGCCTGTAGAGAGACCTTTGTTTGTGTTGCCGAATTGGGATTGTATTGTATGTTTTGTAATCTGACTTTTGCACTTAACTATTTATCATGAACATTTTCCCGTCTTCTTCAACCACATAATTTGTAGTGGTCGTGTACATTCCATTGAATGAATGTCTCATAATTTATTGAACAGACCCCTTGTTAAGTCAGACATGCCTTACTATAAATCTTGAGAGGTAATCTGGACATTAATCTAGACAAACAAGCTGAAACGCTTCAGCTCTGCCCTTAGGAAATGACTGTGAGAAGCTTAAAGCCACCTGCAGGTTGGAGCGGTCCCCTGAGGCAGTCCCACGCAGGTGTGCTTGGGACAATGTCCCAGTGAAGGCCTTCAAGCTGTCAGAGGGAGCTGTCCCCCTGGGCCCCAAACAAGCAAGCTGAGTGTTGGGAAGCACAGGCCCTGATCCATAGCTGGCTGCCCTGTCAGGACTGCAAGCCTCCATGCAGGCCTCAGGAACCTGTCCACTCGGTCCCAGGAGAATCCCAAGCCTCCCGGCAATTGTCCCTGGACCCTTGTCCCTGTTCTGTCCTCCATGGCCCCTGAATGCGCCATTGTCTCCTCTAGCACGCACCTCCTGCTCTGCTGTGATTGGCAGATTCCACACCTTCTCTGCATGTTCCCTCCATCTCTGTGTTGACTGACACCGGACTATTCCCCCAGGACATCACTTCCCTGGGAGGCCTCCCCTATTGCCATCTCCAAATTATTTCTCTTTTCCTTTCTGTAAAAACCACAGCTCACCTGAAGCCTGTGCTATCCAGCGATCCCACAGGCTGCTTCTCCCCATTGTTCTTTACCAACCTCCCATCCTTCCCACTCTTCACTACAAACTCCAGCTCTGGCTCACTGATGTCCCCTCAAACTCTGCTCCTGCCCTGATTTGCAGTGACTTTCATTTCCACATGGAGGAGCCCACAAAGCCACGGCTGCTGGGTTCCTGTATTATTTCCTAGGGCTGCTGTAAAACATACCCCACCCTGGCTGGCTGAAAAGGACAGAAAATTATTCTCTCACGGTTCTGGAGAACTCCCGGTGACAGCCAGCTCCTGGTGGTGCCAGACATTCCTGGGCTTGTAGCTATGAACTTCAATCTCTTCACATAGCCTTTTCCTAGGTGTCTCTGTCTTGTCCTCTTCTTTGTTATAAGGACACTTGAATTGGATTCAGGACCACTCAGATAATCCAGGATCCTTAACTTAATTACATGTGCAAAGACCTTTTCCAAGCAAGGTCACATTCACAGTTTCTAGGGCCTGAAGATGTCTTTTGGGGGCTACCACTCAACCTTATCATGTTCCCCCTTGAACTATTCTAGTATTATGGTCACACAATAGACTTTGTCATATAGAAGCATCTCTGCCACCTCTAAAATATCCATCTCAAACGTCCTCCTCTCCGACCACTATCTTCCAGCTCCCAGCTCTCCTACATGGCCTAGGACCCCACCCCAAGAGCTTGGATTCATTGATGACTTCCTTACCTTTGCCTCACCCATAACCCCTTCCCTCATCGCTGCCCAGCTTAGATCATAAGATCCATCATTATAACCTCTCCCTGGCAGACTTCCTCGACTTCCATGCTCCTCTCCTCTCTAAGTCAAAACCTTTGTGACAAAACACCAACCTTAACTGATTCAAATATTGACCCTCTACATGCCTGCCCTTGAGCAGCTGATGGGAAAAATAACTACATAATCAGGCTGGCTAGTTTTAGCTTAGTTTTTTGGGTTTTTTTTTTTAATGTTTCTTTATTTATATTGAGAGAGAGACATATACAGAGACAGAGACAGACACAGAGAGAGGAATAGAGAGAATCCCAAGCAGGCTCCATGCTCAGCTTGGAGCCCAATGCGGGGCTTGGTCCCACAAACAATGAGATCATGACCTGAGCTGAAATCAAGAGTCAGACGCTTAACTGACTGAGCCGCCCAGGCGCCCCCATGAGTTTAAACTCATGGCCCTACACTTCCATGGGCACTACTTAGCTACCCTATTGGTTTCCATCAAGAGTTTACTTTCTTCAGGGGGCAATGTCATCCTTTTCCTCTCTTCTCATGCTTCCCATATGATCTCCTCCTCCTCTAATATTAGCTGATGCCCTGTTTCACACTTGCAGAGAAAGCAGACACCATCAGAGGGGAGCTCAATTCTCTTCCTATCCCAAACCTACAAATGTACCCACACCTACACCTGTATTGCTCTTATCAAAACCACCCTTTCACCTGAACTCACCCCAGAATGAAGGCTCGTGAGAGTGGCAACCTTTTTTGGATCATGCAGTGTTTTATGGCGGGTGCCCAATACAGTGCCTGACACGTGGTAAGCACTAAATGTTTGTGGAATGGCAAAGGACTTCCTTTCTCCACTTATCTCTCCTTTTCTTACACCATTAATCTCTTCTCTATTGGTGACTCACATTAACATACAGATATGGGCTGGAACACCCATCATTTAAAAACATAGTCTTTCCTTGACCCCACAGTCCCTCAGCTTCTTCCCCCTTTCTCTCTTCTGCTGTGTAACAAAACTTCTCCACAGAGAACAGCACATGATTATCTCTACTTCGTCACCTACTGTTAATTTTTCAATTCCCTCCAGTCTGGCTTCTGGCCCCGTCACTCCTCTGAAACTCCTCTCATCAAGGTCATCAATGACTGCCATGTTGTCAAATCCAACTTCATCTATTGTAATGGTCCTTCAAGGTGCAACACAACTATCCACTCCTTTTCCTTGAGTCACTCTCCTCTCTCATTTTCCCTGATCCAATACCTTCTAAATTTTCTTCCTATCCCACAAAACACTTCTAACTAGTCTCCTGCTTCACTGACTCACTTTACTCACTCTCTCCCTGATCTCTACATATGTCCTCTTATTCTTCTCTGTCAATCATTTCCCTATGAATTTTCATCCATGGCTTTAAACACCATCCATTTGCTGATGACTTCCAAATTTATTCTTTCATTGGAATATACCTGACCTCCAAACTCCCACACCCATCCAAGTACCAGCTTGGTACCTCCTTCAGATATTTCAGGAGCATCTCAAATAGAGCATTTCCCAGATGTTACCCTTGATTCCTACCGCTTCTGCCCAACCTGTTTCCTCCATCAGGCCCTAGAAAATGGTACCACCATCTTGCTTGTAATTCAAGCCCAACAACTAATATCATCCTTGTGGGAGTGTTTCTGGAGGTAAAGTTTTAGAACAGGAAATGCTGAGTCAAATGACTTGTGCCATTTCTTAAACATGTAGAGATCTTTGACATGCATTCATCATAAATAATAAATGAGGCTCTGACGCTCTTGACTTTACCATCTCTGGAATGAATTACAGGGCTTTTTTTTTTTTTTTTTTAAGTAGGTAGTTTCCTTTACCCAGAAACCTTCCTCCTCTGAGGCATTAGTTGAATCAGCTAGGTTCTTAGGTGCAAGCTATGGTCACCAACTCTGCCTGATTCAGGTAGAAACAATGTATTGAAAGAGTACTTGGTAGTTCACAGAGCCACTGGGAAGAATGAAAAACTGAGAATAAAGGGAGCCCCAAGGCCAGAACTCAACTAAAATTGTGCCCTAGAAACTGACTGTGAGGATTCTGCCCACACCAGACTCTGGACATGGTCACTGCTCTGTTGCCATCATTGTCATTGTCTGAAAGCCGGTCTCCTTATCCCTGACTCTTTGCTTCACAAACTCAAGTTTCAAAGCCCTGAGTAGATGGATCTGCTCGGCTGAGTCCCGGCTCCTATGTCCCGACTTCCCAGGAGCTGGAGAAGGGCATGTGGGCCATTGCAACAGCCTCCACCAAGACTCATCATGTGTCACCTTCTGGGAAGCCTCCAAGATGACCAATGCCCATGGCATTGGTGCTGAGGGCTTTCCCAGATCTCGTCACTTTCCAACAGAGATGCCACCAGCCACAGCAGCTATATTACAGACTCTGGGACTTTGCAAAGGGAATGTGGCTTGGAAGGTGGCAGGGCAACATATAGAATAAGGTTTAGTTTTTGTCATTCTAAAGTTCTGGCCAATAGTCCATCTCCATCCCTCTGTCTGTCTGTCCTGCTAGCCAGCTCTGCATTTGGGGTGTCAGTGGCTCTTAATATTCATGCTGGGCCTCTCCTTCAATGTAGTAATAGTGAACATGTTGTTAATATTTTGTCTTTCTTTTTTATCAGAAGGCTGAGAGCTCTTTGCAAACATGAATATGTGACAAGACATCAGTGCACGGTTGTAAGTAAATCAGCAGGAACTTTCTCAGCTGGATTCTTCCTTGTTTTCTCCCTCTGCCCATCGAGAACAGGGGGGAAGGGACTGGACTTCCCTTTCTTTCAAGCATTACCTTACCACCTGACTGCCACCCCTGGCACTTACAGTGGAAACTTGCCTCTTCCATTCCTCACTAGATAAATAATCTACTTTCATTTTGGCGACTCGTCCAGTATTTTTTTTCCATGAGGCGGGGTGATGAGCCTTGCCCTGGTTTCTGAGGTCTCATGTTCACCAGCAGCAAGCCAGGCCTCCTGTTTGCCCCTGTTGTTTTGCCAAGGAGAGGAAACCAAGGCAACGAGTTAGCTAAGGTGGCCAAAATGCTGAAGTTGTTGCTCCCAAAGTGTCATCTACAAGCCACGAGCATCAGCAACGTCTTGAAGTATGTGTTCAGAATAACTCCATCCTCAACTCCTGACCAGTCCCCCCACCGAACCTCCCCACCCAATCGGTGTCTTTGGCAGAAGAGCCCAAGAAGCTGCATTTTTACCAGGTTCCCAGAGGACAGTTGTACATTCTAACCTGAAAACCACTGGCCCAGACTGTTCGTAGGAATCAGGCCACCAATAGGACTTGAAGTCACAGACCTCCATCCCTACCCCTCATGGTAAGTAAGGATAATGAATCCGATGGGCAGCAGATGAACACTCTGGAACATTTCCTATCTATTTCAAAGTGTTTTCTATTTCAATCATCTATTACAAGCAAAATCCACGCTGGAAAATATTCAGAAACCTCTCAGCTTAAAAATTATATTAGCCCTATGATTTTTCCTGTCTTCTAAAATGAAGGAGCACATTGATGGAGTTAGAGGGTCTTCTGGCTCCAATTTCCTGCAATACATCAAGTGAGTGAATTTGGCCATGATCATTTCCCGGGCATAGCTCAAAAAAATTTTTTTAAATTGTTTTTAATGTTTATTCACTTTTAAGAGACAGAGAGAGACGGAACATGAGCAGGGGAGGGGTAGAGAGAGAGGGGACACAGAATCTGAAGCAGGCTCCAGGCTCTGAGCTATCAGCACAGAGCCCAGCAAGGGGCTCAAACCCACAAACCATGAGATCATGACCTGAGCCAAAGTTGGCCGCTCACCGAACTGAGTCACCCAGGTGCCCCCCAAATTTTTAAACATACAAAAAATAAACTAACAGACACCCACATACCAAACACTAATACTGAATACATTTTAACATTTTGTAAAATTTCCTTCATACATTTTTGTTAAAGAAAGTAATCTTTATAAATACAGCTGGAGTCCTCACTGCCATTTCATTTATCTCCTTCTCTTCCTTCCTTCCCTCCCAGAAGTAAGGATCCTGGAAGGGGTATGTGTCCTTCACCCATGGTTTTATAACTTAAAAATATCCATTTCTGTATAATGTGTATACATACACATAACACGACTATATATATATATATATATATACTAGTTATAAAACTACAGCTCTCTATATATAGACAGAGAAAGAGAATAATAGAAATGCTGTATATATATATATATATATATATATATATATATGCCATATATATATGCTATGTATATATATATGCCATATATATATGTGCCATATATATGCCGTATATATATATATATATATATATATGGCATATATATATATGTGCCATATATATATGCCATATATATATATGCCATATATATATATATATGGCATATATATATATATATATATATACACACACACACATATACACACACATACACACCGTATGGTTTGCTATTCTTTTTTAGGTATGGAAAGCCTTTTGTACCTTTTTTGTTTCACATTAACATTTCCAAATACATCTCTATTAATACATGTATATCTACTTTGTCCATTCTCAGGTGATACATGGTATTCCAATGCGTGACTGTTGCCACAACTGATATAGCCATCCATCCACTACTTGCTGACGCTTCTCCAATTTCCATATCCACAATTGAGATGATAGCAGATTGCTTCCCCACGTCGTGGCGCCACCTACAGGCCCACCAGTGCTCACAGAGGCTTCTCATCCCCCTTAGGCTTGCCAAGATTTTTTAGTCTTTAACATTTTTGCCAATTTGTAGGTACAAAAGGCTGTCTCACTGTTCATTTGTATTTTTTTAATGTCTATTTATTTTTGAGAGACAGAAACAGCGTGAACAGGGGAGGGCAGAGAGAGAGAGAGGGAGACACAGAACCCGAAGCAGGCTCCAGGCTCTGAGCGGTCAGCACAGAGCCCCACGTGGGGCTCCAACTCACCAACCATGAAATCATGACCTGAGACGAAGTAGGCCTCTTAACCAACTGAGCCACCCAGGCGCCCCTACTGTTAATTTGTACTGACTTGGGTTTTTTTTCCTTTTTTTTTTTTAAGTTTATTTATTTATTTTGAAAGAAAGAAAAGCATGTTTGCAAGTGGGGAGGGGCAGAGAGAAAGGGAGACAGAGAATCTCAAACAAGCTCCATGCTGTCAGCTGAAAGCCTGACTTGGGGCTTGAACTCACAAACCCTGAGATCATGACCTGAGCCGAAATCAAGAGTCGTATGCTTAACTAAGTGAGCCACCCAGGCGTCCCTTATTTATGTATTTATTTATTTTTATGGCCATACCTATTTTCTCTTGTGCAGATTGCTAATTTCATACTCTGATCATTTTTCTATTGGATTGTCTTTGTCTTTTTTTTTTTTTAAGATTTTATTTTTAAATAATCTCTACACCCAATATGGGGTTTGAGCTCAAAACCCTGAGATCAAGAATCTCATGCTCCATCCACTGAGCCAACCAGGCTACCTGTCTTTTCCTTATTGAATTGTAGAATTCTTTATTTTACTGGATTCAAATGCTTCATTGGTTATATGCATTGCAAATATCTTCCCCCAGTCTGTGACATGGAACACAGAAACTGTCAGAAAAAGAAAATGCTATCTTCTGCCCTGGGCTCTAGAATTTTGCTGATTCAGGAATAGTTTTTATATTAATTTCTTGACTTGTGATTCGCTCATTTTGCAGATAGTGTGAATTTCGACCTCACACCCACACTGGACACAAGTTTAGGATTTTTATTTCTCCAGAGACTTTTTTTTTTAAATCTGCCCAGGCCAGAGAGAGTTTCCTCGCCTTACCTGGGCTGCTGGTTACCTAGAGGGGCTGCCTTCCAGGGCCCCTGCTTAATGCCAGGTCTGTTGTCCTGTGCATGCCCAGACACCTGTCCTGTCCCAGTTTGGTATCCCAGCTTGGGAATTAGACCCTGCTATATCCTTAGTTGATATTTTGGCTCCAATATCCCTCCGCCCTTAGCCCCACCTCCTGTTACTACCTCGTTCACTACTGTGTTCCCTTTTTGTTCCTAGCATCTGGGGATTTCCTTCGTACTCCATCTGAGCTCAGATATGAATGTAATAAATTCATCTTATAGTTTAACCAGCATTTCCATGGAGTTTCAGTTTAGAGGGTTGGCAGTGCTGTATGGTGCTGACCTGTATCAGTTCACAAGAGCCGACTATTAAATTTTCAGGAGTTTTGAGCCAGTTGCTACACATTGCCATCGTTAATAATTAAGTTATAAAAACTCACAACTAAATAAATTATAAGAACAAGGCAATAAAAACTCAAAACTGAACACCTGCAAAATACCAATCTCTGTCTTAAACCTAGTTTCTTTCCCTTACGGTGCGTTCTGCATGAACTACACGGGATGTGCTTTTCTGAGCCACACATAGGAAAGAAAACAGAATGGAGATGGAAACTTCCTAGTAAATGTCCTCAGGTCAGGTCACCATATGGAATAGAACCAAATGCCAAGAAACACTCCCCTCTGATTCTCCTTCAGCACATGGCCAGCAAGAGAGGGAGGCCTTGGGGGTGACTTTGCACAGACAGGCTTGTGAATACAAGACACAACTGAAGGTTATTTTGTACTTCGAGACATAGTGAGTCTTATCAAGTATCACTCTGGACAAATTTCTTTTCCTAGTTGGTAATCTAAAATTCCACGTATTCCAATTTCATAATTACAAAGGACACCTTTCTTTATTTCCCCTTGGTTCTCCAAGTATTGGTCAGAGAGAAGAGGAAAGGCAGGATTTTTCTTCCCTTGCCTTTAGTGTTTCTAAGTTTGCAGTGGTGAAAGGGTCAGCACTGACAGCCTGATATGGGGGGGCATTTTACATATCACATTCTGCTGCAGAAGTGGCACAGCATTTGAAGTGGTCCACGGCTTACAATGTCCAAAGCTCTGCCTTTGTGTCAGATTAAAGATGAGGTCATGAAGAAGCATGACGATTTGACCTGAGAGTCACTACATTTCCTTATGGCAAAATACCAAGCAAATCTGGCATTTCTTTGCTAAAGATAAAAGCAAAATCTTAAGCCCTAGGCCATGAACTTTTTGAGGGGCTGGGACCATGCTCCTGACACATACTCAGCACCCAAGAAATGTTTTTAGGGTGAAGGAAGGAAAGAACAACAGACAAGCTCAGAGGACTGAGTCTGGAACCCCATCCACATCAAGATGCTTAATTTGAACGCCCACTCCCAAGGAAGTGACTCATAGATGCTGTCTGATGGTAAGTAAGAAAAATATGTGTTTCTATCAGCACATTACATAGAAGAGTAGTATTCATCACTGGGGCATGATGTGTGTTTTGATAAGTTTAATGTTGAACATAAATATACGGGCCATCTGTCATCTCGGACAGTTGGATGCTGGGCTCTCCTTGGCATCAAGGTTTGTCAGAGAACTTAGATTCCTTTCTTCATTGGTGTGGAGGCTCAGAAGCGATTCCAAAAGCAGAAACTTCATCATTGAACCAACATTTACTGAGTGCCTACTGTGTGCAGTATGTACAATGAAAATATGCCCTAGGGGTACAAGGATGAAAGACAGAAGAATAAACACAGGGTTATAACACAAAACTGCCAGAGTCATAGGGACCGGTGGTGGCACTGGGTCACAGAGGAGGGGCACATACCTCATGGCACAGGGTAGGGAGCACCTTCACAGAGGAGGTGACAGGTGAACTGATAGTTGAAAGAAAAGGTTCAGATTTGCTAGGGTTTCAAACTTAAAAGGCTCTCCTTCCCTCCTGACTTCATGTGGCCCCAGTCTTTGGCGAATGTTAGAGTCAGAGGGTGTGATGGTTAATTTTATGTGTCAATCTGGCTGGGCCTTGGCACCAATGGTACCCAATTGTTTGGTCAAACACCAGTCTAGGAGGTTGCAGTGAAGGTTTTGTTTTGTTTTGTTTTAAGATGTGATTAACATTTAAATCAGCAACCAACATTGGTTGCAACATTCCTTTAGCAACCAACGGAATGGGAAAAGATATTTGCAAATGACATATCAGACAAAGGGCTAGTATCCAAAATCTATAAAGAGCTCACCAAACTCCACACCCGAAAAACAAATAACCCAGTGAAGAAATGGGCAGAAAACATGAATAGACACTTCTCTAAAGAAGACATCCGGATGGCCAACAGGCACATGAAAAGATGTTCAACGTCGCTCCTTATCAGGGAAATACAAATCAAAACCACACTCAGATATCACTTCACGCCAGTCAGAGTGGCCAAAATGAACAAATCAGGAGACTATAGATGCTGGAGAGGATGTGGAGAAACGGGAACCCTCTTGCACTGTTGGTGGGAATGCAAATTGGTGCAGCCGCTCTGGAAAGCAGTGTGGAGGTTCCTCAGAAAATTAAAAATAGACCTACCCTATGACCCAGCAATAGCACTGCTAGGAATTTACCCAAGGGATACAGGAGTACTGAGGCATAGGGGCACTTGTACCCCAATGTTTATAGCAGCACTCTCAACAATAGCCAAATTATGGAAAGAGCCTAAATGTCCATCAACTGATGAACGGATAAAGAAATTGTGGTTTATATACACAATGGAATACTATGTGGCAATGAGAAAGAATGAAATATGGCCTTTTGTAGCAACGTGGATGGAACTGGAGAGTGTGATGCTAAGTGAAATAAGCCATACAGAGAAAGACAGATACCATATGGTTTCACTCTTATGTGGATCCTGAGAAACGTAACAGAAACCCATGGGGGAGGGGAAGAAAAAAAAAAAAAAAGAGGTTAGAGTGGGAGAGAGCCAAAGCATAAGAGACTGTTAAAAACTGAGAACAAACTGAGGGTTGATGGGGGGTGGGAGGGAGGGGAGGGTGGGTGATGGGTATTGAGGAGGGCACCTTTTGGGATGAACACTGGGTGTTGTATGGAAACCAATTTGACAATAAATTTCATATATTAAAAAAATAATAAAAAAATAAAAATAAATAAAAATAAATAAATCAGCAGCCTTTAAATAAAGTGGGTAAATTTCCATAATTTTGGTGGGCCTCAGCTGATCAGTTGAAGGCCTTAAGAGAAAAGACTTGAGGTCCCCCAAAGAGGATGGAATTCTTCCTCCAAATGGCAGTATAGAAATTCCACTTGAGTTTCCAGCCTTCAGACTCAAGGCTGCAATAGCAACTCCTGTCTGAGTTTCCAGCCTGCCGGTCTGTCCTGCAAACTTCAGACTTGCAAACTCCCACAGTGGCATGTGCTAATTCCTTAAAATAAATCTCTTTAACTATATATACATCCTGGGGCATCTGGGTGGCTCAGTTGGTTAAGCATCCGACTTTGGCTCAGGTCATGATCTGGCAGTTCATGAGTTTGGGCCTCATGTTGAGCTCTGTGCTGATGGCTCGGAGCCTGGAGCCTGCTTTGGATTCTGTGTCTCCCTCTCTCTCTGCCCCTCCCCCACTTACGCTCTGTCTCTCTGTCTCTCTCTCTCAAATAAAATAAACATTAAAAAAATAAACAATATATATACATCCTATTCATTCTGTTTTTCTGGATAACCTCGACTAATACAGAGGACTATATATTTAAACCACAGGGTTAGTAGGCTGGGGCCCCAGCTGTATGCCTTCAGAAAGGGAACACAGAACACAGCCACCCTGGAAGAAATAAAACCCAGATTGCACACACCCTAATACCAGCTCTGCTTCTCTGTGTCTTTGCTCTTGTTAATTTATTAACTCTGGGGCATAACCAGATCCCAGCATATCCTGGCAGCTTTTGCTATATTTGGTCCTCAAGTGGCCCTTCCCCACCCATTGCCCTCACCACCCCCACCCCTCCTTTGGCTCAATCCCAACCCACTTTGTGGCAGCTCCCAGCAGCCCTGCCCCCAGTGTAGCCAGAGCAGCTGTTTGCATTTGTGTATTGTATACCCTCAGTCTCTCCAGGATTTCTTGGCTGTTAGACCTAGAGAGCACCCTGTTGTTTTACTTGCGTAAGTTTGCATTTTTAGTCTCAGGGAAATCTTAAGACACTAGGTGAGTGCCCTCCCAGTGACCAAGGGCACTGGGCCAGCCACTATTGAGGGTCCTGTCACAAAATGTTTTCATTAACTGTGATTCCCCACATCCTATTCCTGACTGGAGGGAATAAATTGGGTCTTTTGTCTTTGTATCTTCCGTGGCTGGCACAATGCTTCGAATATAATAGGTGCTCAATGAATGCTTGTTAAAGTAGCAACAATAGGTGAGCATGAGTACTTAATATGCGTCAGAGACTAAGCATTATATATTATACATAATACATATATTTGCTCATTTAATCCTCAGAGCAGAATCTTAAATGATATGTGCTGCTATTATTCCCACTTTACAGATAAGGAAACTGAGGCACATAGAGTGAGATCATTTTACTAAAGGTGGAAGAGGCAGAATCCAGATTCAAACTCATCATGCTCCAGAGGCCACACTCGTAACAATACGCTACGCATATGGACCCTATAAAGTCTAGAACAACTCTGATGATATTCGAGGTCATCTCTCTCCTGCCACATCTTCCCACAGTTTCCGAGATAAGAACGAGAAGAACTGGAACATCTGAGCACTGTTCTGGAAAGAGCTCTGACTGAGAGTGAGGAGACCCAGGGGCTAGCCCGACGCCTGACCTGTGACTCTGAGACTGGGCTTCCTTGTTTATAAAATAAAGGACTTGGACCAGCTGCCCTCTAGGTCCCTTATCGTCTGTACACTGTGGGAAGCTCTGCCAACTCCTTTCGCCCTTTCTGTCTACCAAGTCTTGATAGCCCGGCTTATCACTCAGTCCATGCTTGTTTCTCTGCCTTGAGTTCATTCACAATCCCTTTGGGGCAGTTTGCATGGCCCTTTGGGAGCAGTAAATCCCTCTGAGAATCCAAGGAGAGCAAAGGCTCATCCTTTCAGGAAAAAAAAAATGTACATTTTTATAACCACACACCTCACACATGACTTCAGGACGTTACAGACCCTGAAGGTGTCCATCCTTTAGGCCCCAGGATAAAATCTCCGGCACCAGACAATGAGCAGGAAGTAGCCCAAGTTGAAAACAGCACTGACAGAGGATGTGATCAGGGGGAAGGGTGAGCTCTGGCTGAGTGGGTGCTGGGTCTGGGGTGGGGGTGGTGGCAGGGGTGCCTGGCCCCATCCTGGTTTCCTACTCCACCCAGACAGGAAACCAAGCAGAAACCCTCTGCAGGGCTCTCCCGCGGGGCTGCGCCTCACTCTTCTCCCTGGGGCCCTCCTGGGGGCGGGTGGCAGGGACACCTGAGCTCTTCTTCAAGCCTTCACAGGCCTTTCCTGACCAATCTGCCTCATGGGGAAAATGACTGTGAAAACAAACAGCTCTCGCGTCCTCCGCAGCGCTCCTACCTGACGCACCTGGCCTTTTCCAAATGCTGCACGGCTTGCACCCTGCAAGTGTGGCTGCCTTCTCCATCTGTGGGCGCTCTCACCTTTTCAGAGTCTCACTCAATTCGATACCTTAAGGTCCCTTAGGCCAAGAGATATCCGTAGAGATAAAACTCCAAGGAGCTCAAAGCTTTTAACCTAATTGCTTCTAAAAATACTTTTTGGAAAGGCAGGCTGAAGTTCAATGTAATACTTTCAAACAGACCCTAAGAAAAAGCTGGAGCTGAATCCTGCAAACACTGTAATCGGGCGATTGTTTGTCTCTTATGCTGGCTCTTTATCCAGGATTCTGTAACGCGTGGCTATAGCTCATGCTGCAGGGTTTATATGCTAACCAAGACTTCCTGCCCGTTGCTCCCAATAACGCAGCCTGTCAGCTCTTCAGCATTGTCCACTCTTTTGTCCTTGGGGGGACAGTTAACCCATCCTTCTGGAGCTGCAAAGCCTGCCTCTTTCATAGATTAAAGTACTGTTGTTTGCTATAGAAAAGAAAATGCACAGGAGGCCTAAGAAACTAATGTCAATATTAGGAGCTTAAAGACCTGTAAGTAAACAAGGGGGCTGGGTTCCATTTGTGTGTTTGCTTTGAGTTGCTTGCTCTGAGATGTTTCTACCTGTGTGTTTGCTGAGGAATATTTACTATTTTCTTCAAAACAGACCATGAAAGTGTCTCTAAGTTTTTAAAAGCATAAATATCTGGGCAAAGCTGTTTGTGTGGATGAGATGTGTTTTCAGTGATATTCTAGCACCAACAAAGTGAGGGCTAAGGACATGGGGCATGATTTGGGGGAGCACTGAGCGGCCACTCACTGTCTTACAAAACAGAGCATTTATACTTTTGTCCCACCAAACACAAGATTCAGGTGCAAATATATTGGTTTCAGATTCAGCAATGCCTGCATGCATCTCATTCTGGGAAAACACAATTCGGGCAAAATCGATTGTTGAATAAATAGGCTTTGCTAGGATGATGTTATTAGACTAAACAATGTCTTTGAAAAAAACAGCTCCTTTCCCGTTTATTTTTAATGCAGTAGTCAGCCTGTCTGCGACAAGTTGTGGCCGAGGTACAGGCTGTTTGTGGACATAAGTGTGGAGTTTCTTTTGCTTTTTAAAAATGTACCCTTCTTAGTCCTCTGGGTAGAACGGGTGCCTCTTTTGTTCTTTGCTACTCAGCTTCAGCAAGTGGCTCCTTTGAGTAGCCTAGGGAATGAGTGCCCTCTTCTGGAAAATCCACTAATTACAAATTCAGGAAGCATTGGCCTGGTTACCCCACAGGCCCAGTAGAGAACACAAAAGAAATTACAATATGTTCCATGCATTAAAGGGCCTACGTTTATCTTCATAGATACAGCAGCTTGCTTTGGAATTTTCAAAAGTGATTCGGAGAGCCAAGGAGATCAATTATTTTCATGGTTTCTGTTGTAAAGGTATGACCTCACTTTATAGCCAAAATTTCAGTTTGAAAGCCTAATGATTTATTTCTTGCTCTATCTAAATTACTTTAAAATGTGTGATTTAAAATTCCGTCCTTTTTAAAGATTAAAAACAAGATGAATAACGAACATATGCAGGATGTTTGTTTCCGGTAAAGATAGCTGGGTCTTTAAAATCACTATAAGAAGGTAATTTTTTTTTAATCCCAAATCAAATTACTGTCTTGTGTGTCAATAATTTATCACCAAGTATTTAGGACAATATCCTCTACTCCCCAAAAGTGCTGTTTACCAAAGATGAAGAGTGTCTTTCACCATCTCTCCATAATGAACATTGAAGAGTGAATTCTCCAGATTTGTTTTTTTCACTCAGCAGAGGAGGGAGAATAGAATCCCCATGGCCTTGCTATTTCTTGCTTTCACCTTATTCATGGGAGTTTTCAGCTGTGGATCATCAGAAATTTCAGGTTTACCGATTGCTAACTGAAGGCCTTGACAGGTTATTTAGCTTTTGCAAACTTCAGTGTCCCCGTGTGAGACACGGGGACACCAGTGGTGGTAATGGTGGGGATTAAATGAGATAATCCAGGCAAGGTGCTAAGCACCAAGCCTTGCCTTGAATAAGCGTTCAGTAAGCATTAGCTACCACCACCACCATCAAAATCATTCTCTGCTCCTTTCTTTTTTACCCTTTTGTGGTAAAATAAAACATATAGAAGACCCACCCCAAAACAAACGTAGGGCTTAATGAGTCATTATAAGGTGAACACTCACATAGCCAGAAGTGAGGGTCACCCCAGCGCCCCTCGAAGCCCCCAACCCCGTTCCCCTGTTCCAACCTCATTTCTCTCCCTTCTGCAAGTGACCATTCTGCTGACTTTTATCAATAGTAACTTCCTGGTTTCTTAATGGTTTTGCACCTAAATGTGCATACCTCAACACTATAGTTTTAGTCTGTGCACCTCCCTCCTCTTATTTTTACATTTTATATCTTTTAGGTTTATTTTAAAAAATTTTAAAATTTTTTCAATGTGTATTTATTATATTGAGAGAGAGAGAAACAGACTGCAAGCAGGGAAGGAGCAGATAGAGAGGGAGACACAGAATCCGAAGCAGGCTCCAGGCTCCCAACTGTCAGCACAGAGCCCGATGGGGGGCTCAAACCCACAAACTGTGAGATCATAACCTGAGCGGAAGTTGGACACTTAACCAATTGAGCCACCCAGTCACCCCTAGGTTTATTTTAATCCATAGACTCCCTTCCCTCCCTTTCTTTCCTTTTCAATTTATCTGTTGAAGAACCTGGGGGTACTTGACTTATATCTTGCCTGTATTTTGCCAACTGCATAACCATGGTGCGGTCCAATATGTTTTCCTGTCTGCTGTAGTTCCTGCAAATAGGTGGCTGGAGCCAGAGCTGGATTAGACTCAGGTTAAATCCCTTCAGCAAGATTGAAGGCGGTGGAGTATTCTTTCATCAGGAGCAGATTATCACTGGTGGTCTTTTTGTGACGTTTTACCAGCTGTTGATGTTCAATGTTAAGATCCACTAATTCACCGAGGTCTGCAAAATGCTGATATTCTAATTTCACCATTTATTTTCATTTATTACTTGGAATACTTTTATAAAGGGTTGCATCCCTTCATATTGTATTTGACGTCTCAGTGGCACAGTTCACTTGGAAAAAAAACTTAATTTTCTTTGCTTTAATTACCACGTTTCAAAAAAATGAATTAGTTCCTGTGGTGGTTTTAAAATAAGGTTCCAAATTCTTTGGCACTTCTGCATTTAAGGGATGGGATCTCTGTTTTCTCCTGTTGAATCTGGGAGGGCATAGGACCGCTTCAAACAACACAGTGCACAAAAATGATAATTTGTGACTTCCCTGCCTGTGTCATAAAAGGTCATGCAGCTTCTGCCTTGCTTTCTAGAACGTGTGTTCTTGGAATCCTGAGCTGCCTTATAAGAAATCCTTCCACCCTGAGACCACCATGTCAGAAAGAGCAGAAAGGTCACATATCAGCACTCAGGTTGACAGCCTTGGCCAGCTGAGCACAGGGTTGGAGTTATTTCAACCACCGGGGCTTGGATATGCAAGTGAAGTATTCATATAACTCCAGGTAATTCCAGCCCCAGGCATCTGGTCCTCCCAGATGAGGTCTCAAACATTATGGAGCCATTCAGACTAGGTCCTGCTAAGGTCCTTGAATATAGAATCCACTAACATAATAAAATGGTTATTTTCCACTACCTAGTCTTGGGGGCAGTCTGTTAGACACAACAGTTAATCAGAAGAGTTCCTTAACACCCTCTGAAGGTGACCAATGAGGTTTTTAAATATCATTATGAACTCATGGATTTAAAAATATTTTCTTGTTTTTTAATTTTATATTTTATTTTTTATTTTTTAAAATTTACATGCAGGGGCGCCTGGGTGGCTCAGTCGGTTGGGTGGCCGACTTCGGCTCAGGTCATGATCTCACGGTCCGTGAGTTCGAGCCCCGCGTCGGGCTCAGTGCTGACAGTTCAGAGCCTGGAGCCTGCTTCATATTCTGTGTCTCCCTCTCTCTGACCCTCCCCTGTTCATGCTCTGTCTCTCCCTGTCTCAAAAATAAATAAACGTTAAAAAATAAAATAAAATAAAATAAAATAAAAATTCTTTCCTTTAAAAAAAAAAAAATTTACATGCAAATTAGTTAGCATCTAGTGCAACAATGATTTCAGGTAGATTCCTTAGTGCCCCTTACCCATTTAGCCCATCCCCCCTCCCACAACCCCTCCAGCAACCCTCAGTTGTTCTTCATATTTATGAGTCTCTTCTGTTATGTCCCCCTCCCTGTTTTTATATTATTTTTGCTTCCCTTCCCTTATGCTCATCTGTTTTGTCTCTTAAAGTCTTCATGTGAGTGAAGTCATATGATTTGCAGACAAGGACTTTTTAAAACCAAAAGCATAACCATCATAAAATCATCATACCTAACAACATTTTCAGTAATTTTTAAAAAATTTTTTTAATGTTTATTTATTTTTGACAGAGAGAGAGAGAGAGAGAGAGAGAGACAGAGCATGAGCGGGGGAGGGGCAGAGAGAGAGGGAAACACAGAATCTGAAGCAGGCTCCAGGCTCTGAGCTGTCAGCACAGAGCCTCACGCAGGACTCGAACTCACAAACCATGAAATCATGACCTGAGCTGAAGTCCGACGCTTGACCAACTGCACCACACAAGTTGCCCTTACAAGAGCTTTTTGAGATAAAATTCTCATATCATTTATTTAAATTATACAATTTAATGATTTTTTAGTATGTTCACATAATTGTGCAACAATCATCACAATGTTAGAACGATCTGCCATCCCAAAAAGAAATTCTATATCCAGTAGCACAGTAGCAATTACTCTTCATTTCCCCTCAACTCCTAAGGCAACCAGAATGCTCTCTGTCTTCATAGATCTCTCTATTCTGGACATTTCATATAAATGAAATCATACAATACATTGTCTTTTGTGTATGGCTTTTTCACTCAGCACTGTGTTTCCAAGGTTCACCCATGTTATAGCACATATCAAAGCTTCATTCCTCCTTCCGGCCAAATGAAAGTCCATGATATGGAGATACCATAATTTGTTTATCCTTTCATCAACTGATGGACATTTACATTGTTTCCACTTTTTGGCTCTTACCAATTAACACTTTACGAATATTCACGTACAAGTTTTGTGTGAACTGATGGTTTCCGTTCTCTTGAGTTAATACCTCAAGTAGAAATGCTGAGTCATATAGTAACTGTATGTTTTACTTTTTGAGGAAATGCCAAGCTGTTTTCCAAAGCGGCTGCACCATTTGACAGTCCCACCAGCTGTGTGCGATGGTTGCAGTTTCTCCAATGGCTCCAGTCTTTGCCAGCACTGGTTATTACTTGTCTCTGTGACTATAGCCCTCCCAGGGGGTGTGGCTTTGATTTGCATTCCCTCAGTGGTCAATGATGTGGAGCCCTTTATCTCGTGCCTGTCCATTTCTACATTTCCTTCCTTGAAGGAATAGCTAGTCGGTTGTGTCATTTTCTTAATATCTTTACTCCTTTTGAAAGAGAAGGTTGTTGTAGCTATGATCTTTTCGTGTGGACTTTTTTTTCCTGGTGTGCTTACAATGTCCATAGTTTAGCAGTTCTGCATTTATTCTTTTTTTCCTTAAGATCTTTATATGGAATTAGACTTTTTCTGTTGTTCATTTTCAAGCAAAATTAGTTTTCCTTAATTTTAAAGAAGGCAGGATAACTTTTCTATCTTCATAGAGCTCCCTCTTGGTTTTTGATTGTGCGTGTGTGTGTGTGTGTGTGTGTGTGTGACTTGCTTTCTGAGATTGTCTGGCTCTGTTCCCCTCTAACACTTTTATCTAGATCTTTCTTTTTACTTCTCTGTGTCGTCCATGTCTTATTCTGTGGGATTGCACAGTTTCTCTTCTTTGTAGCACTCTAGGCCTTGAAGGAGCCTCTAGTTGGGCTCTGGGGAGTTGCTGGGAGTTAGACTGAGCTTACGATGGACCTCTGTATTCACCTACCGTTGGAATGAACAAGCCCCTTCCAGTCTCAGCTGCTCCTCTCAGACTGTTCCAGTGAACACCTAATGGCTACTTTGGGGTTCTCCTGTTCAAAGTTCGGTCAGATGCCTCACCGCCTCCCTCTGCTTTTTTCTCCACAGATAGTGATTGGCATTCATGTCTTGTGTCTACTGGTAGTTTGCTCTCATTTAGTTGTAGTTTGGGATTTGTGGGGTTAAATTCCAGTCTCATGGTAAAGGTTGTCCATGGGTTTTTGGTTTTGATACTTAGTTGCTCAGTCTGTTTTTATGAGGGAATTTGGTGTGATTTAAAAACTATGCTGTCAGGGTGCCTGGCTGGCTCAGTTGGTAGAGTGTGCGACTTTTGATCTGAGGGTCATGAGTTGAAACCCCATGTTGGGCGCAGAGCTTACTTAAAAATAAAAATTACAGGGGCGACTGGGTGGCTCAGTCGGTTGAGCGGCCGACTTCGGCTCAGGTCATGATCTCACGGTCAGTGAGTTCAAGCCCCGCGTCAGGCTCTGTGCTGACAGCTCGGAGCCTGGAGCCTGTTTCAGATTCTGTGTCTCCCTCTCTCTGAATCACCCCCGTTCATGCTCTGTCTCTCTCTGTCTCAAAAATAAATAAACGTTAAAAAAATTTTTTTAAAATAAAAATTACAAAATTAAAAAAATAAAACTATGCCGTTACTACTTCCATCCTTCCAGAATCCCTCTCAGACCAGTTCACTGACAACAAAATTTAATTTGCCTTTCATTTTTGCTATTTGCATTGAACTTGATTTATCTGTATAGTGCAGACTCAGGTTAAGGTTATTAGTCATTTCAAATAGTGTATGTTTTTCATTACTAGAGCTGAATGCTATTGGCACTCTGGGCTCATTCAAATCACATGCAGCAGTCAGCATTCTTCAAGGCCAGTGATTCAACAGATCCACCTAAGGCCTCTGACCAAGAGCTGAGGCACACCAGATCAGGCTGTGGCTCATTTTTTCTGGCCCTTTTGCATATCAATTATGCATCTTTCTGGTAGATTACATCTTACTAAGAACTTACTAGGGACATGCTTTTTGAAAATTTTAGGATTTCCCCTCCATTTCCATGTGCTAAATGTCTGGGATCCAAGGGACTCTGGACTCAATACAAACTTAGAGACCCCAGAACAAGGATAACCTCAGTCTAGACCAATCTCATCTGATTGCAGTGTGCTTGCATTGTGTAATCACTTGCTCAACAGACATTTATCAAGTGCCAACTGTATACCAGATGCATAGGGCTGGATGCTAAAAACATAAAGATAAATACGGTGTGCTCTTGCCCTTCCGGGGATAGAGGAGAGTGATACACAAATATTAATGGTGATGCGTGGAAATAATTGTTAGAATTGAAATACAGGTTATGCAATATGCTATAGGGGAGGTGCAAAGAAAGAAGCAACTAACTGTTAATAGGAATTCCTATGGCAACAAATAAAACTGCATTCTCTGTCCTGTATCTGTGTTCTATGTCCTAACCTGAAAGTCTGTGTATTGGTGGAAGGCAGTAAAGATGGCAGAGCAGCATGGAGACCCTGCGCTTGTCTTGTCTCTGAAATGCAGCTAGATCAGCACCAAACCATTTTGAACACCTAGAAAATTTATCTGAGGATTAACAAAACAACCTGCATAAATTGAGCCACAGAACTTGGCAGGTACACGGGGTGACGAGGTGAACGGGGGGAGAGAAAAACCGTGGAGGGTAGGGAGCTGTTTTTGCAGAGAGAGGACAAAAAGAGAAAGGGGGAGAGTGTGGCACCTCAAGATCATGCAAGAAAAGCACTCCCCCAAAAGTAGCTGGAGAGAAAGAGAGAGAAAGAGTGAAGACACTCGCAGGGGACTGAACAAGAAATCTGTTCCCCAAAACCTTTGATGGGAAGAAAGGAGAGGGCTTCAATACCACCAGGAGTCTATAAACAGTGGAGCGCAGAGTCTGAAGGTCTGCAGCTCAGTGCCTGTCAGTGCTCTGGTGAGGAAGCAGGGCAAATACCCAGGAGCAGGCAGCGGGGTCTGAGGGGTCCATGTGACACATGGGGAGAAGCAGCTCCTCTGCTTGCAGAGCATTTGGTAGAGGCCATATGGCCTCCCCACAAGCAAAGATCCCAGCAGACCCCCGAGAGCAGCCACATTTGCTGGTTTTGGGACAAAGATGCCAGAGTGAGGTCAAACCTGGCACTGACTGTGCTGTGGTTTGCCATAATCCCTGAACCTCTGCCGCTGCACGATCGCAGGAATGTTTTCTGGGGCAAGCGTCACCTGGCCATTGCTCAGCAAGACCCTCCCCCAGAGAGTGGGCACAGGTCCAAATCGTAGGGGTCTCTGAAGCATGGGGCTTTGAAACACAACCCTATCTGAGATAAAACTCTGGAGGAAGGTGCTGCCTGCCAGGCGGACAAATTGGACACAGACAGGGTAGAGGCGGGAAGTGAGATGGAGGCCTGAGACAAAGGAGGGGTGCTTGAGGTACTTGATTGTGGGTCAGTGGGAGCGTGAAGTTCTGTGTCAGAGACTAGGGGGCTGGGTGAAGCCATTTCCATCTCTTCTGTGCACACACATGGGCTCTACACTGATCCATCCCAGTAAACTAAGCAGTGCCACCTAGTGGAGAACAGAGCCATTAAACCAAGTCCCGCCCAACTGCACCCTCCAAGCACACCCCCTAGAAAACCAGAACAAGTCACTTCATCTGCTTAGTGAATGGACTATAGTAGGCTTCATAGTTTCAGTTCTAGGGGAAACTTGATGTAACTTCATTTGGATTTCATTCTGTTTACTGGTTCATTTATCTGTTAGTTTTCTTTGCTTCTGTTTTTGCTTAAATTGTTTCCTCTTTTTCTTCTTTCTTTTCTTTCTTCCTTTTCTTCCTCATTCTTGGATACAGAAAGAGAAAAATTTCTTTTTATTTTATTTAAAAACTTTTTTAAATTCTATTTCATTTCTTTATTTCATTTTATTCTATTCTATTATGTATTTTAATTGTTAAAATTTTTCTTACTTTTTTTTCTTTTCTTTCCCTTTTTTCTCTATTCTATCAAGCTTCTTTCAACAAGCAGACCAAAACACACCTAGGATCTAACTTCCTTCATTTGATTTTTTGTTTTGTTTTGAAGTGTTTAATTTTAATTTTTTATTTTATTAATTTTTTTTCTTCCTCCAAAATGACAAATGAAGGAATTCACCCCAAAAGAAAGAACAGGAATAAATGACAGCCAGGGGCTTAATCAACACATATATAAGCAAGATGTCTGAACTACAATTTAAAACCACAATAATAAGAATAGTAGCTGGGGTTGAAAAAAGCATAGAATCCCTTTTTGTGCAGATAAAAGAAACAAAATCTAGTCAGGACGAAATTGAAAATGTTGTAACTGAGATGCAATCTTCAGTGGATGCCACGACAACAAGAACTGACAAAGCAGACCAGTGAATCAAGGACTTAGAAGATAAAATTATAGAATTATGGAAAATAATGAAGCGATAAAAAGAGGGAAACAAGGGCAAAAGATCACAATACAAGACTTAGAGAACTCAGTAATTTATTAAAAAGGAATAACATCCGAATCATAGGAGTCCCAGACGATGAAGAGAGAGAAAAGGAGGCAGAAGGTTTATGTGAACAAATTATAGCAGAAAATTTTCCTAATCTGGGGAAGGACACAGACATCAAAATCCAAGAAACACAGAGAACTCCCATTAGATTCAATAAAAACTGACCATCAGCAAGGCATATCCTAATCAAATTCACAAAATTCACAGACAAGAAAAGAATTATGAAAGCAGCAAGGGAAAAAAAGTCCTTAACCTATAAGGGAAGACAGATCATGTCTGCAGCAGACCTATCCACAGAAACTTGGCAGGCCAGAAAGGAGTGGCAGGATATATTCAACGTGCTGAATTGGGAAAATATGCAGACAAGAATTATTTCTCCAGCAAGGCTGTCATTCAAAATAGAAGAAGAGATAAAAAAGTTTCCCAGACAAACAAAAACTAAAGGAGTTCATGACCACTAAACCAGGCCTGCAAGAAACTTTAAGGGGGACCCTTTGAGTGGAGAAAAGATAAAACAAAACAAAAAAGACCAAAAGCAACAAAGACTAGAAAGGACCAGAGAACACCACCAGAAACACCAACTCAACAGGCAACACAGTGACACTAAATTCGTATCTTTCAGTACTTACTCTAAATGTCAATGGACCAAACACTTTAACCAAAAGACATAGGGTATCAGAATGGATAAGAAAACAAGATCCATCTATATGCTGCTTACAAGAGATTCATTTTGGATCTAAAGACACCTGCAGTTTGAAATTAAAGGATTGGAGAACCATCTATCATGCTAATGGTCATCAAATGAAAACCAGAGTAGCCACGCTTATATCAGACAAACTAGATTTTAAAATAAAGACTGTAACAAGAGATGAAGAAGGGCATTAAAGCATAATTAAGGGATCTACCCACCAAAAAGATCTAACAATACTAAACATTTATGCCCCCAATGTGAACACCCAAATATATAAATCAATTAATCACAAACATAAAGGAACTCATTGATAATACCACAATAGTAGGGGACTTCAACACCCTACTTACAACAATGGACAGATCATCTAAGCAGAAAACCAAAAAGGAAACAATGGCTTTGAATGACACATTGGACTGGTGGACTTAACAGACACATTCAGAACATTTCATCCTAAAGCAGCAGAATACACATTCTTCTCAAGTGCGCATGGAACATTCTCCAAATAGACCACATACTGGGTCACAAATCAGCCCTCAACAAGATCAAGATCATACCTTGCATATTTTCAGACCACAATGCTATGAAACATGAAATCAGCCATAAGAAAAAATTTGGAAAGACCATGAATACTTGGAGGTTAAAGAACATCCTACTAAAGAATGAATGGGTTAACCAAGAAATTAAAGAGGAAATTAAAAAGTACATGGAAGCCAATGAAAATGAAAAAACAACAGACCCAAACCTCTGGGATGTAGAAAGGTGTCATAAAAGTGAAGTATATAACAACCCAGGCCTTCCTAAAGAAGGAAGAAAGGTCTCAAATACATGACCTAAACTTACACCTGAAAGAGCTGGAAGAAGAAGAACAAATAAAGCCCAAACCCAGGAGAAGAAGGGAAATAATAAAGACTGGAACAGAAATCAATTATATCAAAATAAACATTAAAAAAGTACAGCAAATCAGTGAAAGCAGGAGCTGGTTCTTTGAAAGAATTAACAAAATTGATAAACTCCTAGCCAGATTGATCAAAAAGAAAAAGGGAAAACCCCTCAAAAAATAAAATCACAAATGAAAGAGGAGAATCACAACCAAAACTGCAGAAACAGAAACAATAATAAGAGAATTTTATGAGCGATTATATGCCAACAAATTGGGCAATCTGAAAGAAATGAACAAATTCCTAGAAACATATAAACTACCAAAACTGAAACAGGAAGAAATAGAAAATTTGAACAGACCTATAACCAGTAAAGAAAATGAATCAGTAATGAAAAATCTCTCTATAAACAAGAGTCCAGGGCCAGATGGCTTTCCAGGAGAATTCTACCAAACATTTAAAGAAGAGTTAACACCTATTCTTTTGAAGCTGTTCCAAAAAAATAGAAATGGAAGCAAAACTTCCAAACTCGTTCTATGAGGCCAGCATTACCTTGATTCCAAAACCAAAGACCTCACTAAAAAGGAGAACTACAGACCAATTTCCCTGATGAACATGGATGCAAAAATCCTCAACAAGATACTAGCCAACTGGATCCAACAATACATTAAAAGAATTATTCACCACGATCACATGGGATTTATTCCTGGGATGCAGGGCTGGTTCAATATCCACAAATCAATCAATGTGATACATCACATTAATAAAAGAAAGGGTAAGAACTACATGATCCTCTCAATAGATGTAGAGAAAGCATTTAACAAAACACAACATCCTTTCTTGATAACAACCCTCAAGAAAGCAGGGATAGAAAAACATACCTCACGATCATAAAGGCCATATATGAAAAACCTATGGCTAACATCATCCTCAATGGAGAAAAACTGAGAGCTTTCCCCCTAAGGTCAAGAACACAACAAGGATGTCCACTCTCACCTCCGTTATTCAATATAGTGTTGGAAGTCCTAGCCTCAGTAATCAGACAACACAAAGAAATAAAAGGAATCCAAATGAGCAAGGAGGAAGTCAAACTTTCACTCTTCACAGATGACATGATACTCTATGTGGAAAACCCAGAAGACTACACCAAAAAACTGCTAGAATTGATCCATGAATTCGCAAAGTCGCAGGATATAAAATCAATGTACAGAAATTGGTTGCATTTCTATACACCAACAATGAAGCAGAAGAAAGAGGAATCAAGGAATTGATCCAATTTACAATTGTACCAAAAACTATAAAATAACCAGGAATAAATCTAACCAAAGAGGTGAAGAATCTGTACACTGAAAACAATGAAAGCTTATGAAAGAAATTGAAGAAGACACAAAAAAATGGAAAAATATTCCATGCTCATGGATTGGAATTACAAATATTGTTAAAATGTTGATACTACTCAAAGCACTCTACATATTCAAAGCAACCTCTATCAAAATACCGCCAGCATTCTTCACAGAATTAGAACAAACAATCCTAAAATTTATATGGAACCAGAAAAAAACCCAAATAGCCAAAGCAATCCTGAAAAAGAAAACCAAAGCTGGAGGCATCACAATCCCAGACTTCAAGCTGTATTACAAAGCTGCAACCATCCAGACAGTATGGTACTGGCGCAAGAACAGACCAATCAATGGAACAGAATAGAGAACCCAGAAATGGACCCACCAGTGTAGGGCCAATGAATCTTTGACAAAGCAGGAAAGAATATCCAATGGAAAAAAGACAGTCTCTTTAGCAAGTGGTGCTGGGAAAACCAGACAGCGACATGCAGAAGAATGAACCTGGACCGCTTTCTTACACCATACACAAAAATAAACTCAAAGTGGATGAAAGACCTGAATGTAAGACAGGAAGCCATCAAAATCCTGGAGGAGAACACAGGCTCTTTGACCTCGGCCACAGCAACCTCTTACTTGACATGTCTCCAGAGGCAAGGGAAACAAAAGCAAAAACAACTATTGGGACCTCATCAAAATAAAAAGCTTCTGCACAGCAAAGGAAACGATCAGCAAAACTAAAAGGCAACCCACAGAATGGGAGAAGATGTTTGCAAGTGACATATCAGATAAAGGGTTAGTATCCAAAATCTATAAAGAACTTATCAAACTCAACACCCAAAAAACAAAGAATCCAGTGAAGAAGAGAGCAAAAGACATGAATAGACACTTCACCAAAGAAGACATCCAGATGGCCTACCGACACATGAAAAAATGCTCAACGTCACTCATCATCGGGGAAATACAAATCAAAACCACAACGAGATACCACCTCACACCTGTCAGAATGGCTAACATTAACAACTCAGGCAACAACAGATGTTAGCAAGGATGCAGAGAAAGAGGATCTCTTTTGCACTGTTGGTGGGAATGCAAGCTGGTGCAGCCACTCTGCAAAACAGTATGGAGGTTCCTCAAAAAATTAAAAATAGAACTACCCTATGACCCAGCAACTGCACTACTAGGTATTTATCCAAAGGATACAGCAGTGTTGTTTTGAAGGGGCACATGCACCCCAGTGTTTATTAGCAGCGCTATCGACAATAGCCAAAGTATGGAAAGACCCCAAATGTCCAGCGACTGGTGAATGGATAAAGATGTGGTGTATATATACAATGGAATATTACTTGGTGATCAAAAAGAATGAAATCTTGCAATTTGCAACAACATGGATGGAACTAGAGTGTATTATGCTAAGGGAAATAAGGCAGAGAAAGACAAATGTCATATGACTTCACTCATATGTGGAATTTAAGATACAAAACAGAGGAACATAAGGGAAGGGAAGCAAAAATAAGATAAAAACAGAAAGGGAGACAAACCATAAGAGAATCTCAAATACAGAGAACAAACTCAGGGTTGCTGGAGGGGTGTCGGGTGTGGAGGAGGGCTAAAGGGGCAAAGGGCAACAAGGAGGACACTTGCTTGGGACGAGCACTGGGTGTTATATGTAAGGATTGTTTGTTCTAATTCTGTGAAGAATGCTGGTGGTATTTTGATAGGGATTGCAATACTGTGGGATTTTAAATGTGTCACCATCACTCTGGTTTTCAAACGAGAAAAGAAGTAGAAAAAACTGCCTAGGGAAAATGATGGTGGCATAAATCCAGACAGAATAGTTTGAAGCAGATACTAGAGAAGGCAAATGCCAAGCAGGTGTTTTCAGAGTCATAATGAGACTTTGAGCGAGCATGGCAGGCAGCATCTTTGTGACTGAGAGACTCAAGAGACACCCGGGGATGGTCACGTGTGGAGCAGCAGGAACAGGGACTTCGCAGGCCCTTCACAGCAGGGGGAAAACAAATGGAGCTACCCCAGAAGTCCACCAAGGCCCCCTGTCTCCTCCAGGTTGGGGAGAGCAGGGAGATTTTAACACGGGTTTTGAGAAAATGACCCACTTGCACTCTTGATGCAGACAGAATAAGAGAGTCTGAGCTACGTTAGAAAGGGACATTCAATTCATCTTGGACTTAATCCAGGAAGCTTGTCAGCCAGGGCTCTAGAAGCTATATTCTGGTCAGTAGCGCCACCAGAAGAGGTCTCCTAGAGCCTGGCTCCTACCTTCCAGCACCTGCTTCCATTTCCAGCTGTCAGGACATAGAAGCTGCCATCTCAGCCGTGTCAGGAACTGCAAAGTAATGAAGCAGGTACCTGCCTTCCCTACCCAGGCGGACTGTATCTCAGAACCATGAATGAAAAGTCTGGATGCCTCCTGAGGCTGACACTCTCTAAACACGGCTTCTCCTGGCTCATATCCCCCACCCTCCCCAAACACTTCAAACACTGAGGCCACAGAGTTGCACATGACTCCCAGGATGTTCAGCCGACTGCTAGACAGAGTGTGGTGTCGGCCCAGCATCAGACTTACTGAAGTACTGATAAAGAATTGCCATGGGCCTGAAAAACTGAATTTTTCTGAATTAAATTCTATCTAATATGTCTCAGGGGAGATCTATACTATTTTAAAAACTGTCTCTGTAGGAGAAAGAAGGAAGGGAAGGTTTCCTCCCATCATTGAACTTTTTAAGATGTTTGTTGGTGGTGGTTTTGTTTTTGTTTTTGGTTTTTGTTTTTGTTTTGTTTTCCCCCATGGATTCAGGGGCAGAGTATGGACAGACGCATGGCAGGCGTTTAATGTCAGGGATTCTTCAGTCTGATGTACTGGGTGTGAGCATTTCAGGAATGAGAACCGGTGTGGGTGGCTAGGGGTGAGAACAAGCCCCGAGTGGACATCCAGCCAAAGCAGCCTAGAGGCTCCCGAGGGCAGAAACGGCTCCCCAGGTTATGGGAGTCTGGCCCCAGATTCCACAGCATCTGCCCTGGAACAACTTCCTACCCAGTTTTAGCCAAGAATCACTGACCACAAAGTGGGATCAAGTGTTCCTGGAAAACAACAAAGGCTGGTGTTGGTTGAAAGGGAGAAAGCACCACACAGTCTCATTAGCATCAGCATCCCTATAGTCAACCTCTGAACTCCCCTGCTGTGGTCATGTGTAGCCCTTATCTGAACAGAGAGACACCCCCCCCCCCCTGCCCCCCAGCCTATGGGATCTGGTTGTGGCTGGTGGCTTATCTGCAATGACAGAAGCTTCTATGACTCAGAGGGCTAAGCGCCTCTTTTCTTCTTTTAAACAAAAGCCTTTGATAGCAGAAACACTCATGTCTCTTATTTTGTACAAAGCATAAAATATACACACCTCTTCCAAATTCTAAGAATTAGCATATTGTGATCGTTTGCTGTGACAATGAAATGTTACATGTGCCAGAAAATGTCTTGGGTGGGACTCTATGAAAGTGTGTTATACTTAGAATCTGATAAATAACTATTTGAACACACAAAATGGTACGATTATCTCCAGGACTGACTGAATCTTTCTCTTCTCCTGAAAAGGATTTATCAAAAACCTTTTACAGAACAGGATCCATTGTTCTTTTATGATAAGAAAGAGCATGTAGAGGCTGAGATGTTAGGCCACCTGAGCTCAAGTCTGGCTTCGCCATTTGTATGCACTGGGATCTGGGGTGAGCTGACTAATCACTTTGTGTCAAACTTCCTCATTTGTGCCATGAGCCTGCCGCATTGAGCTGCCATGATGATTTCCCGAGATAAAGCCTGGAAAAAAAGATTAGCCCAGTGCCTGGTGCAGAGAAACACCCAGTAAATGTTAGCTGTTATTATTGTATTCAACAACTGATTTTCTCCCCTACCCTTTGGGAATATATCTATTACACAGAATAATATCCATACCACTTTAGTACTCTTCTTATCTCAAGTCAATTTCTGAATTTTACAAACCGGTAAATGCAAATATAGGCTATAAACAGGGAGGGATCATTTTTTTAAAGTTTATTTGTTTTCAGAAAGAGCAAGAAGGGGAGGGGCAGACTGGGGGTGGGAGGGAGAGAGCAGCAGAGAGAGAGAGGGAGAGAGAGAATCCCAAGCAGGCTCTGCCCTGCAGCACAGAGCCTGACTGGACCAGGGGCTTGATTTCACAACAAACTGTGAGATCATGACCTGAGCTGAAACCAAGAGTCAGGTGCTTAACTAACTGAGCCACTCACATGCTCCAGGGAGGGATCATTCTTACACCCAATGAATTAAAGAAAAAAACCCAGATGCCATAAAACATACAGTCTGAAAGGAGGCCTGTGCCTCTACTCCCAGGGTTGTCTCCTATCATGCACCAAGAAAATGCAGAAAAGTCTTTGCTTTCAGTATCTGCAGGGGGAGTGATTTTATGTCCAGTATCTGCCCTAGAAATACCCAGGCCCCCAGCAGCTCAGCATACCCACTGTGCATTTGCAGACCAGTGAATGCTAAGCCTTGATTTACACTATGTCTAAAATTGCAGACACGGACAACAGGCCTCCCCAGGCACACAGGGAGCAGCAGCCACAGGACTGGCCCCAGCTTGTAGGAGTACAGAGAGTACAAAGGGGGCTCCGAGAGGGGAGGGGTGGGCAGAAAACATTGGAGATAGTGCACAATTAAAAGGCTAGGCTCTCAATGTTTAGGTGTGGCCATAAAGTCACAGGGCCTCAATATAAGGCAGAATTGTTTTTGTGTTTTGTTTAAGTAATTTCTGCACCCCATGTGGGACTTGAACTCATGACCCTGAGATCAAGAGTTATATGCTCTCCTGACTGAGCCAGCCAGGTGCCCCAATTCAGTGAAGAGTTTTGATAAGCACATTTTAAATCATATATTTAAAATAGACATAACATGAAATTTGTCACGTTAGCCATTTTTAAGTGTGCAGTCCTGTGGCACTAAGTACGTTCACATTGTGCAACCATCACCACCATCCATCTCTAGAAAGGCACAGATTTGTTGTGGTTGTTGGAGACGGGAGATCAAGGATGAAATTTTGTTCAAGAAAATGTCATAAACCCATGTAACGTGTGTTCATATAGTCAGGAGAAACTGAGGTTTAACAGGGATTCAGGGGAAGGGACCCCGCGGTGGGAAGCAGCTGCCCAGCAGAGTTCTGTGAGCAGTGAGACAGGGATCCCTCAGCCCTCACCAGATTCCTGCTGACTTAGTTCCCAGTGAGGACTGTGGTCGTTTGGGGCAGAATGGAGGAAAAATGAGTTAGATTTTGATTCTGGACCTTTCTCACACCCTTTGTCCCCTACCTCCTTCCCTCTTGTTCCCGACTCGAAGGACATGTTTCCCTTAGCCTTTTATTAAGTGTCCTGCGGAGCTTTGATTCCTGCTTCCACGTGCAACCCAGGAGCCTTTGGTACCTGTAGTCCTTCTCATTCTCAAATCATGCTCCCAGCCTCCTCCAGCCCACAGTTCTTGCTCTTGCCTCAGGTGGCACAGTGCAAGTTCCTGAGCTTGGGAGGCAGACAGGCCAGTTCAAAGCCTCCCCCATCACTGCTGTATGCCCTTGGCCAAGTCCTGTCTGTTCCTTCAACTATAAAATGGGAATTAGATCCCTGCCTCCCAGAGCGTGGGCTGGCTAAAATAAAAGACTTAGGTAGAGTGCCTGGAGGAGGTGATCCAGACATGCCAGTTCCACTCGCTGGGGCGGAACACATTGCAGGTTCTATTTTGTTTTTCTTTTCCTTTCTTTTTTCTATTTCAAAAAGAATAAATATTACTGACACTCAATATATTTGGCCCATGTTATGCACTTTTGGGGCTGTAGCAATAAGAAAAGGCTACACTGCAATGGAAAGAATGTGGCAAGGACACAAAGACAGCAGAGTGCTGTGCACACAGTAGGTGCACAGTCGCAGTGGTCAGAGACGGCGCAGACCAGGAGGTAACAGGGCTCTGAGCTTCTCCAGAAGGAGCTATTCCCTTTAGTCTGAGATGGGAGGTTTCAGGCAGAGGGTGCACAGGACTGATGGGGTGGGAGAGCAAATGGAGAATCTCCCACGTGGACAACTTCCCCACCTCTGCACGGTTTCTCTGCCCCTCCTTTGTTCCCCGCCCACCCTAAGAGACAACTGGTGGAGGACGGTTCACTTATAGACAAGAAAGTTTTGTGGGGCGTCTGGGTGGCAAAGTTGGTTAAGTATCCGACTCTTGATCTCAGTGTTGTGAGTTCCAGCACGGAATCTAGTTAAAAAAAAAAAAAAAAAAAAGTTTTGTGTTTGCAGGTTGTATCAGGGAAAAGTGATAATGAATGGCTGTGGTCTAGATGAAACTCTGATGTGATTTCAACTGTGGGGGACAGGCTTGACTTGAGAAGACTACGGAGAACTGGTTACGTACACAGACTTTGGCTTCAGACCCAGATTTGGGTTCCAGCTCTGCCTCACACGTACTGTGTGATCTCTTATTTAACCTCTCTGGACCTCAGTGTCCTCTATAAAATGGAATTGCAGCATCAGGAGGTTTATTCAAGGACTAAATGAGCTAATGCACATCACAGTGCCTGACATATAGTAAGCACTCAAATGTCAACGATTATCATTGGAGAAGCATAAGATGGAAAAAATAAGCTTACATTTGTTCAAGAAATGATTTTAATTTTCTTTATATTCAAATTGCAATGAAAGTTTTAAGGTAAAGGTGGCAAATCAGATTCTGAGGATCTGTCTTTGGTCACAAGTGTGCTTGTGTGCTTATTTTTTGTGCTACTGATGTTCTCCAGAATTGCTATATCCATTTTGAGGATTCTGTCTTCTCAAGTGGGTCAGATAATCAGCAACAATTACCTCTTTTCTTTTGTTCCTACAGTTTTTTCCCCCTTGGCCTTTTCTAGGGCATTTGCTTCAAGAATTTGCACATATATCCTATGCTGAATAGCAGGAGAAAAGCTTTATGAAGAGCAGGTCAGTGGGAATTACTGAGTGTCAGGATGTTGGGCAGCGGTCAACATCTGGTATGTTGGATGTCTGGTATCTGGATGTCAGAAGTCTAAAATCTTGAAAAGTGGTTGTGAAACTTATGTGAAAGGTCTATGAAAGAGTAGGCAAAACGGAACTTTTAGGTGATGTCTAAATGGCACCCTAGTTTCAATCTGAAAATCTTTAAGCTAAACATCACATGTATTTTTTATTGCAAATGACAGGAAGCTGAAACAAGGCTGCCTTCTTTTTTTTTTTAATATTTATTTATTTATTTATTTATTTTAATTAACGTTTATTTATTTTTGAGACAGAGAGAGACAGAGCACGAACGGGGGAGGGGCAGAGAGAGAGGGAGACACAGAATCGGAAGCAGGCTCCAGGCTCTGAGCCATCAGCCCAGAGCCCGACACAGGGCTCAAACGCACTGACTGCGAGATCGTGACCTGAGCTGAAGTCGGATGCTTAACCGACTGAGCCACCCAGGCGCCCCAAGCCTGCCTTCTAAGACAAAGGGATTTTACCAAGTCAGTGGTAACTGACAATCTAGAGGCACTGATTTCAGATGAGGTTGAATCTAGCTGCTCAAAAGATGCCACCTCGGCCAGGGTTCTCTCCTCCCCATGTTGTCTTATATGGTGTTGCCTTTATTTTCAGGCTTCACAAGGTGGCCCCAAAGGCAGCTCTGGGGTCTCCCTTACTGAAAAAATGGCTGTGGCAGGTCCAAAATTCACATCCTTTATACCACATCATCCAGAATGGCCTCTTCTCCCAAAACTGTCCTAAGGGTAAGAAAGCGTATTTTTCTCAAGAGCCCCAGCAAACATCTTGTTGGCTATGACTGTGTTAGTGCCAATCTCCAAGCCAATCCAGGTGACTTGTGGGCACAGGTAGGTGTGCTAGTTGGTTTAAGCCTACCAGGCTTAAACCCAAATCAAATTTCCTTTGGAAATTTGAGGTCATGTTTCCAATAGAGGGAATAGATGCTCAGTAGCTAGTAGTAAATGTGTGCTCTAGCATATTTTTAAGAGGGACTGTCAAATTCACACAATTTGTGCTTAAGATTTGTATACTAAGAGCAAAGGCAAAACAAATGCCTATTTCTCATGTGATTTTTTTTTTCCTGTTGGTAGGTCACAACTATCAGGAAGATTTTAGCACTTGGAAGTTTCGCACCTTAGTACTGACCTGGAAGGAGGGAGGGTGTGACATTTACAGACAAGTAACTGAAAGCCAAGGTCAAATGAGTGGAGGACCTAATTAGTTCCCTGAACAAAGAAACGTCTGGTGCCTTCAGGGCCCGCTCCCTTCTGAGGGTGCTGCTGGCTCCACTCCAAAGGGCTCTGCAGTATTTGGCTTCTGTTATTGTCTCACTTAATCCCAAAGGACATTGCTCTTTGACTAATACTAATATATGTTTTTAATGTTTAGATGAATCAAGCGTGCCTTAAAAGGAAAACCGTGAATTTAGTGAAACAGGGTGCTCAGTTTGCAGTGACAAAGGAGACTGGAAACGGCTGCGGGAAGCCAGCAGGGCCAGCCAGACTAGCCCTCAGTGGCTGTGTTCCTCCTCTCTCGGCCCAGATGGTGACACTGAGTGCACCCCGGCTTCTAGCCCAGGCAGCGGCTATCAGGACATGTGGTTTCTATAACAATGGGGCTAAATAAAAGGTCTTAACTCCAACTTTTAATTACAGCTTAGAAAAGGTTTTAGTAATAGAATTGAAGCAGAGGAAAGATATATAATCAGATTTTCCGTGCCTGGAATTGCTCGGGGCAGTGTGTGTGTGTGGGGGGGGGGGGGGGGACTACTGATTTATTCGACAAATATTTGTCAAAGACTCACTATGGGCCCAGGTACTGGGGTACAGTGGTGAACACAGACACAACCCCCTGTCCACATGGAGTTTACAGGCAAGCACAGAGGAGACAGACAATGACCAAATGACTATGCAAGTCCACTGTGTACGGGCTACGGATTAAAACATATAGGCATATTTAGATACTATTAAGAAAGTCTTAAAGTTTGTGGATTAAATGTGTAGAGAAACTCCCAACGTGGAATACCTTAAGATGCTGGATAAAATATAAAAACCATAATCTTCAGGGGCACCTGGGTGGCTTAGTTGGTTAAGTGTCCAATTTTTCATTTTGGCTCAGGCCATGATCTCATGGTTCCTCAGTTCAGACCCAGGCTTGGGCTCTGCACTGATAGTGTGGAGCCTGCTTGGGATTCTCACTCTCCCTCTCTATCTGCCCCTCCCCCACATCTCTCTCTCAAAATAAATAAAAAACCCACTATCTTCCTTTTTGTCAGTTAAGGTACAATTTACATATAATGAAATGCACTGATTTTCAAAAATAAATTTTTTTAAACATCTATCTTTAAAAAATTTTTTTAATGTTTGTTTATTTTTGAGAGACAGAGACAGAACGTCAGCGGGGGAGGGGCAGAGAGAGAGGGAGACACAGAATCCAAAGCAGGCTCCAGGCACCGAGCCGTCAGCACAGAGCCTGATGCGGGGTTCAAATTCACAAGCTGTGAGATCATGACCTGAGCCCAAGTCAGACACTCAACCGACTGAGCCACCCAGGAGCCCCCCCCGCCAATTTTTTTTTAATGTTTATTTATTTTGGAGGGAAAGATAGACAGAACCAAGTGGGGGAGGGGCAAAGAGAGGAAGATAGAATCTGAAGCTGGCTCCAGGCTCTGAGCTGTGAGTACAGAGCCTGATGTGGGGCTCAAACTCACAAACCATGAGATCGTGATCTGAGCCAAGGTCAGTCGCCTAACCAACTGAGTCACCCAGGCACTGCCACCTATAAATGTTTGGGCAGACATACATTTTCATTTCTTTTGGGTAAATACCTAGGAAAGAAATGGCTGTATCACATGGCATGGTAAGCAGGATTCTAGAAATGACCTCCAAGGACCCTCTCCCCTCTGAGTGTGAGTGGATGAGGAGAGTATAATGAGATACCACTCTCATGATTATGTTACCTTACATGGCAAACAGAGATTATTCTGGGTGGGCCTAATGTAATCACATGTACCCTTCAAAAGTGGTAAACAAAAAAGGAAGTCAGAAAGATGTGAAGCACACAGTGTGTCAATGTGTCCTTACTGGCTTGATTATGGATGGGGCTCCTAGAAAGGAACGTAGACACCCTTAAGGAGCTGAGAGGAGTCTCCAGCTGACAGCTAGTAAGGAAATGGAGACCTCAGCTGTGCAACCACAAGGAACTGAATTCTGCCAACAGCCTGGATGAGCCTGGAAGCAGATTTCATCTTAGAGCTTCCAGAAGAGGACCCAGCCCAACTAACACCTTGACTTCAGTCTTGTGATGCCACGAGCAGACAACCCAGCCACATTGTTTCAGATTTCTGACCTTCAGAAATATGAGCTAAGAAAGGAATGTAGTTTTAAGCCACTAAATTTGTGGTAATTTATTACGGCAATAGAAGATAAATATAGATGATATATGTATGTTTAGCTTCATAATAAACTGCTCAATTGTTTCCAAAATTGGTTATACCATTTTATACTCCCACCTGCAATGTATGAGAATTCCAGTTGTTCCACATTATTGCCAATACTTGATATTGCCAGTCTTTTTCATTTTTTAGCCTTTCTTGTGGGTGATATTTCATTGTGGTTTTAATTTGCATTTCCCTAGTGACTGACAATATCAACCATCTTTTCACGTTTTATTTGCTATCCATATTTCTTCTTTAATGAAATGTCTGTCCAAATTTTTTTCCCATTTTAACTTAAAATTTTTTTAATGTTTATTTATTTTTGAGAGAGAGAGAGAACGAGTGGGGAAGGGGCAGAGAGAGAGGGAAACACAGAATCCGAAGCAGGCTCCAGGCTCTGAGCTGTCAGCACGGAGCCCGACGAGGGGCTCGAACCCACAAACTGTGAGATCATAACCTGAGCTGAAGTGGGATGCTTAACTGACTGAGCCACCCAGGTGCCCCTCTTTTGCCCATTTTTTAAATGGTATTGTTTATCATATATTTTCAAAGCACTGCCAGGCTGGTGGCAAAGTAAAGGGAATAGAAGGCAAAACTGTGAGAAAGCTTGGTTGTAAGGGAAGCAAGGGTGGAGCAGGCCTTGGCTGAGAGGCAATGGAGGAAAGGAGGTGCCTGCCAACCCCAGAGTCTGAGTTTAAATGAGTCACGCTCAGAGGGTAGGAGATAAAAAACATGTGGCTTGAGCAGCATGGAAGGCCAGAACCCCTGAAAGACCAAAACAATGGTCATACAAGAAAACAACTTGCCTGCATGAAGAGATGTTACCTGTCTCAGCCTTGGTGCTGGGCGAAATACAGAAAAATCTCCCTGAAGTAGTCCCAGCTTTGGGCTTCCACTCACAAGTGTTTGAGCCTGAAATCTGTACCTCCTAGAGAATGTAATGTAGAGGGACCTGAGACTTTAAACCTAAAATGTATTTTAAAGCAGCTCCATGTTAGAAGTGCCCCCATCTCCCCAGTTCACCTATCTGATCACTGCACTGTAATGCAGGGCTCAGAGAGGTCCCACTGGTAGAGTTCCAAGGACATGAATTCACCATAAATAAAAATCACTAAATAAATAAGGTGGTGATGAAGATCGTCTGAGACAATAAACTTCTGGGATAAACCTGCAAAGACTATTAATACTGGAATGATCGGATACAGAATATGAAGTGTGTTTGATATTTTTAAAGAGGTGAGATAATGGAATAAAAGCATAACAAAGAGAAAAACATTCAAAGTTGACAGAATACATAGAAAAAAAAAAAGTAAAAATTACAAGACATCTGATTACTCAACAGCAACAACAAAGCCAGAAGACAGATGAAGGATATCTTCAAAGTGCCAGTTGAAAATAACCATGAACCTAAAATTATATGGCATGAAACTACATTTCAAGAAGAAAACCAAAATAAAGATATTATCAAACCAAAACCAGGAGATTTGAGTGATAAAAGCCATCACTATGAATCTTCTTAGGGATACAATTTAAGGAAAAGGAGAAGGATCCCCGAAGAAGGTTCTGAGATACAAAAAGCAATGATAAGGAATTTCAGTAAAAACTGTGGGCAGATATAAATAATACTGCACATATATGATGATAATGTCTAATTGAAGGGTCAAAACTATCCAAGGTAGAATTAAAAGCCTGGAAAAAATAGCCCCCAAATTGGGATTACTGCATTTGATAGAAGGAACACATTCTTTCATTCTTCAGGCCTTACACCACTGAATCCTCCCAACTACCTTATGAAGAAGGTGTTATTACTAGCCTTTTTTCTTTTTTCAAATGAAAAGACATATATAGTAGCCTAGAAGAATCACCAAGGACGTAAGCCAGGTCGGTAAGATGTTGATCTGATGCCTACTCTCTTGAGCCCTCTACCATGATGCTTTCACTGGGAATAGCTGTTGTGGAAAATATAGGCAAGTATAAAGAAATACAGACAAGTGATATAGACAAGCTTAAAGCTAAGAATTCCCCTGATTCATGATTGTCATATGTATAAGTACACACAACACAAAGTTTTGAAAAAGATTGGGATCATACATATTTGTTGTTTTGAATCTCACTTCATATTACCAGTTAATATAATATTCTAAATATAGTTATCTTGATCTTAATTATTCCTTGGAAAGATACTTTAAAGGATTGCATTGCTTAGTGTGTTTTTAACCTCTTTACGCCTATTCTTCTGTCTTCTACAATGCTCACTCTTTTTTTAAATTTTTTTAAAGTTTATTTATTTTTGAGAGAGAAAGAGCACAAGCGGGAGAGGGGCAGAAAAAATGGGAGACACAGAATCCAAAGCAGGCTCCAGGCTCTGAGCTGTCAGTGCAGAGCCTGATGTGGGACTCAAACCCAGAACCAAGAGATTATGCCCTGAGTCTAAGTCAGATGCTTAACCAACTGAGCTACTTAGGTGCTCCTACAATTCTCACTCTTAATTTTTGTTAGAAGTAAAGATAATCTGCTTACTACTTAAAAGAAAAGTTTATTTATTTTGAGAGAGAGAAAGAGAGAGAGAGAGCAAGCAGGGTAGGGGCAAAGAGAGAGGAAGAATCCCAAGCAGGTTCCACACTGTCAGTGCACAGAGCCCGATGCAGTGCTCGAATTCATAAAACCATGAGATCATGGCCTGAGCCGAAATCAAGAGTCAGACGCTTCATCGACTGAGCCATCCAGGAACCCTAATACTTTTTATTCTTTCAAGTTTGAAATGTATTAGGTGAGGGAGGTGGCTATTCTATAGCTGGGTATTCACATTTTTGTTTTAGAGATCTTCATTTGCAAATAACCATCTGTGTCACACGATTACAAAATTATGCGCTTCAGAGCAGATTCAGGATACAAAATGTGGATTTTCAAAACATGCAAATTGGATGGTTCTTCTTGACAAAAGTCTTTGCTTTATGACAAAATTTCCTGTATCCGTTCTTTTACATAAACTGTTTCCTTAAAATATGGAAATATCACTTCCTTTATGGAAATTGGATACATATGGAACTTCACATAAATGCATTTGTGACTATAAAAGAGATGCATTTGTATATATGTGTATATAGATGTATATACATGTATACAAATATATATCTTTCAGTCTCAAGCCAGAGATTAATTAATATCATATTATAATGTGTATAGTAAAATCTCATTAATTCAAATATGCCACTAATTTTAAGCTTTTAATAACTCAGATATGAAATATAAGGTTTATGGTAAGGTGAAAGCAACATGGGGTATGTGTTTGTACGGAATCCTGTTACGGTTTGTATAAAGCTCATTAACTCGTTTCATTTTATTTTTTTAGTACCGACTTGTGGTTTGATGAGTGTAAAATGTCCATATCCAAAAGTAACACGATGGCATATGAACATTTAAATTTTTAACACATTTGGATACAGATAGTCTCATCCACCCTTCCCCGTTTTCCCCACCTGAAACTTCACTGAAATGATGAGTTTAATTTTGCAACCATGTGTTCATCATAACCTGATGGTGCAAGGTTATAATGAGAACAGTTCCTGGGTTTCTGTGTAGGAGATCATCCACAGCCAAGTATGATTCCCACGAAGTCTTCCCCTGTTCCACACATTTTTTATGGGCCTCTCCTCCCTTCTACCAGGAGCTAGCTAGTGCAAAATAACTTTTACATAGTATCTTAAGCAGAATAGAGAAAAGTAAATATGCAGAAGGGAATGATAGAATTCGTTCTAAAGCCAAGTATAAATTTGTTTGCTGGACGGTGGGAGGGGTGAAGGATGCGGTGCCCCGGGGTCTGCATTGTCCATTAACCCCATCCGCGTTAATTCTTGCGCAGCTCGGTCTCCATTCCCAAGTATCACTGCCCTTCTATTTTTGCCCTATTACCCTTGTGAATCTGAATCTGTGATTTAAAACAGGCATCCTTTGATATCCTTCCTGGACCGCCTAGTGCTAGGTCGCAGTTGTCAGGGTAACAGCGAGTCTGAAGGGAGAACCGGCTTCCACGGAAGTTTCCACGGAAACCGCTCCCTAAAGAGACAGGTGCGGCCGGCTGGGCTGCGCAGAGAAGTACCCTCGGGGCAGGGCGGGACCCGGGCGGGGGGTGGGGACGCCGCGGGGCGTGGCTGGCAGGCTGCAGGGCGCTCAGTATGGGTTAGGTGTACATATATTTAGAAAGCACTGCTTAAGGTGAGATATTTCATTTGCAAAACAGAACAACTACTTCCTTCCAGCTTGATAAAATCCAATCGCTCTCGAGGAGCTGTCAGCGCGTTGGAGATGGTCCAGGTCAAGGAGGATCTGCAAAGGAGCCCCCCCAGACAGTAAGGTTCTGTTGGCCAGAATTCTCCGGAGAGGCGGGAACGTTAGCGTGAGCCACTAAAACGTGAGGGAAAGAGTTTGGATGAGCTTCCTGCGTGCGTTTTGCAGGGTGCCAGGATATCCTATCAATGCCCAGAAATCTGGTTTAATTAAGGCTGAGGTTTGCTGCGTTCTTTTACGTAAGTCCCCTTTACACTCGAGACGCAGGTTAGGTTAACTAGAAAGGCACCCGCCTCTTGTTTTGTTTCACAAATACTGTGGTGGAGAGTATCAGATTTACGCTCCGAGCGATTAAGAAAGAGCTGAGGTTTCTGGAGAATTCCTGGGCCAAGGCTGGCACTCCTGGTCGGTCCCTGCACTGTCATGCCAGCTGCGGCATCGCTGGGACTGAGGCAGGGTGACTGCGGTTGAACAGGCGGACCTCAGTCCCCAGCCTGTCATCTTTGTGTCTCTTTATGGGGGGAGGGGCCGTCTGACATAGTTATTAAACCTGGCAGCTGCGTTGGCGGCACCGCGGAGCATTTTGAGTGAGCTTGCAGAAAATGAGGGGCTTTGAACTGGTCGCCTGCTAGTCACTTCTGGCTGCCTGAAAGGCGGCTCTCGGCGCTTGCTCGTCTTAGCGGTGGCGCGGGGAGTGCGCGCACTATCCGAAGACAATTGGAAACGTGAGTATCTGTGGCTCCGTGCGGCTCGCGGGCGGTTCGGCTCAGAAGGAGGGCTTCCACCCGAGCGGCCGCGACGCAGGAGAGGCGGATGCGCTGGGGCTGGGGCCGCCGGAGGGCCTCGCCACGCGCGTCGCCACGCCTTGTCTGGAGGTGGTGCGCGCTGGCGCCGCGAGGAGGCGACAGCCGGGGCGACTGCAGGAGGCGGCTGGAGCGCGCGGTTTCTAGCGCGTGGCTTGGGAACGGGTGCACAAAGAAGAGATCCTCGGGCTGGGCAGGCCGCGTAACCCTGTTAGCTCAGGTCCTTTTTGAGGAAGCGGAGACGACGCATTTTACGGTTGGGTCGAAACAATGAGATGAGACCAGGGTTCTCCCTCCCGGGGAGACCTCTGTGCGCCGCGCAGTTACCGCCCCGGCGAGTCCCGCAGGGGCCTGGGCGTGGCGGCAGCGCCAGGAGGGCGGCGCGTAGGTGTTCCTTTGGGATCTCAGCGCCTTTGGGATTTCAGAGCGTCAGGGGCCTCCGGCTCCCGCCGAGCCCCGAGCTCAATCCTTCCTTTCCCCTGATCGCACATTGGGTTCTAACTGGGCAGACATTTTATGGAGACCAGACATAAAACATTAATTCCCTTCTTTCTCTTCAAACTGTGAGTGTGTAGGGGTGTGGTGGTTTTTTCCTTACTATCGATTGCTGGAGGGAATCTTGTAGTTCAACTTGTTTTTCTGTTTTTTCTCTGGATAACATTTCCAACCATACAGAGCTGGCATCTTGCAAGGGGCGCTCTGTGGTTTATATATTAATTAGAAAATGTTGGCTTTTCCCTAGGCGTTGCAGGGAGCGTTTGCCAGAGTCCGTTGGCTCCAGAATGGCAAGTTCAATGTTTGGTGTGCATTTTGGTGTTGTGTGTGTGTGTGTGTGTGTGTGTGTGTGTGTGTGTGTGTGGTATCATGGAGACTCAGTCTCTGCTCTTGCTGGATGTAAAGCCTAAGTGCTGGTGTCTCTGAGGCTCCATTTTTTGATGTGGAATCTGGTACCCAGAATCAGGGGCCGATGGCCATGGAAGGATTTACCTTCCCAAAGGAGCCAGCCAAAACCAGGATTCATCATATGTTGGGTGTGTGGGCAGTCAACTGTGGGCAACCTGCTTAAGCTTTCCAGGCCTCGGTTTCCTAATCTGTAAAATGGGTGCAACAAAATACTGTCTCATTGAGATAGGCTAACATTTGTGTTGGTCTTCCAATCCCATCTTACACTAAGCAGCATTTCTGTTATAATTTGACAGTGAAGGATTCGCTAAGAAATTAGCTTAGAGGGGCACCTGGCTTGCTCATTTGGTACATCATGCAACGCTTGATCTTCAGGTTGTGAGTTCAAGCCACACGTTGGGTATAGAAATTACTTGAAAAATAAGATCTTAAAAAAAAAAAAAAAGGAAGGAAATCGACTTACAATTTGCCTAAAAACAGACTAAGCTATTGATTGTAAATTACTTTACAGGCAAAGAACTAAAACTACTATGGGCATGCTTATGTCCCCTTGAGTTTTACATATCAGGTTATGGCCCTGGGGAAAGGTTGATGTCTCTCTCACCTGAAAATGAGACTTGCTATTTGGTGCTTTAACTTGTTCTAAATCTTGTTTTTTCCATCCTGGAGTGTGATTTCTCAGGTTTTTGCAGTTGAGTTCCTTGTTAACAAAAATCATATGATGATTAGGTGAAAATTTTAAAAAGTGTTGTGAAAAGAAATTAATGTGATTCTGAGATAGTAAGTATGACATTCAACCAGAAATAAATACCACTATTGAGCTACTCCAGTAAAATAATGGGTAGGGTATTGTTTCTAATTTTGTCCATTGTACTTTAAAAAGAATGTGGAGAGGGGCACCTGGCTGGCTCAGTTGGAGGAGCACATGACTCTTGATCTCGGGGTTGTGAGTAGGTTGGGTGTAGACATTACTTAAAAATAAAAAAAAATAAAAAAACATGGAGAAGCTGGAGGAGAGGTTGAGAATGGATGAACCAAAATAATGAAGCAAAAAGAAGAGAAACTAACAAAACAACACAAAAACCTAGGGCCATGTGAGGTGCTAGAAGAATAAGAGAAAACCAGATTTTGGTAGGATATCATGAAAAACTTTAAAAATGGTAAAAGAGTGAAATAAGCCACTGAGGTGTTTCAAGAAGAGAATAATTTATGACCTGCCTTTCAGGATCTAGCCTTAGCCATTTGTAAACCTGGCTGCACATAAAAATCACCTGGGGACTTTAAAACCCTTCTTTGGCTTGGGTCCGTCTCCAGGCCCAGATCCTGACTTAACTGGTCTGGGTGCAAGTGTGGATAATTTGTCAGAGCTCCCTAGGTGAAACACTAGATAGAGAAACATTTGTCTTGCCTAGGATGGCAAAGTCCATTGCTGCAGGGGGCCAAGCAGGGATCATAAATGCCTGAGGAGGTTCAGGGGCCTGGGGTGGGGCAGGGAGGGGTGGGGGGGGGGGGCGGTGTTTAACTCCAGAGGACAGCTGTGATCCAGGGGTGGATATCAGCCAGCTTTGCCCGATCTTCTGTTTTATCAAGGGAATCTGGAAATCTAGTTTATTTATTAATATGAATCCTTCAGATCTTTAAAGGTTAGTAACTAATTAAGAGTAAAGCACTTAAAAGTATGTTGTACTTGCCAAACAAAACACACCTGCTGAAGCTGGCCCACAGGCTAGATTAGGCAACCCCAGCCATAGACCTCTCCTTCTTTCTGAGGGAGGAGCAGGGGCTGACTAGCCGCTCTCCCAGGACCTCTTCTAGCTGCAGTTCTGGTTTTACTTAATGCTTTCTTTTTAACTTAAAGAAACATTTCTTGGCCTCATTCTCTCTGAAGGCATGTGTCTTCTTGGCTAAGTGTCTACTCCTCAATTGATCTCCCTGGATTTTTTGAAAGAAGAAAAACAAAATTCTCTAGTTCCCTAACCTTCTCCTAACTTCAAGTTAAGAGTCTGGTCCCTGGAGATTAGGGTAGTGACTGTGGACCCTAAGGTAGGAGATAACCACGCCTATCCCTCCTGGATATTTACCACTCCGAGCTCTCTGGCTCCCTCTGCTGGTCATGGAGATGGGGTGAGTGGAGAGTGGGCGCTTGATCCATTGCATGGGAGGCCTGGGAACTGCCTGGAAGCTACCTTCTGGGGTCTGTTTGGTTGGGGAAAAACAAACCTGCATATAAGCAGAACCAGTGTTGATGCATGAGCCACATAAATGGACTTTAAAGGTTCCCTGTTCACACATCTCTTAAATTTTCCTCTACTTTTCCCTGAGCCGCACAAGCAATGGAAAAGAACATGTCTCCATGAGCAGGGAGGAGGCATTCACCACCACTTTCCATATATAAGAACTTGTTTACCAAAGGTATAAAAAATTCAGACCTAAAAATGTGATTCTACTGGATTCTTCCTGCCTCTTCCCATTGGGCTAGGGCTGCTGTTACTTTGTTTGGATGTGGAGGCGGGTGGTGAAGTAACAGGAAGGCAGGATATCCATCTCTCTGGCTAGTCCTTCCCTGTAGTGCTAAGAGCAGGGTGCTACCTCCCTCCCTTCCCAGCGATGAGGCACTGAGAGCCTTCTAGGCTGACCACAGAGCTGTGTGTGCAAGGTGGCAGGGACTCAGCATGGAGGAGATGAGCATTTACCCCAGAGCTGATGAGCAGAAGCCAGCTTTGTTCAAAATAGCTTTGTTAAGCAAGGTGGCACTGTACCTAAATGAAACCAGCGTTCTTTAGCAGCTGCCTATTTCCCAGAGAAAAGGAAAGGAAATAGGTGTTTCTGGGTGCCAGAACCAAGAAATGTGTTTCTTTGAGGGACAGAAGCCACATCAGCCCCGACATTGAGCTGCCAAGGCTTTAGCTGGGATCCAGATGCTCCACTCTAGCATAATCTGCCTCTCTTCTAGTGAGTGCATGAAAAAAGGGGTTGATTCTTGTACTGGATTCCTAGATGAATGCGTTTCACCTCATCAGCCCCGGCCTCCAGCTGGGAACCAGCTTCCGGGGACCAGGATGTGTGATGGGGTGTCATGAGGCTGGTTCGAGGATCTGACAGGGCTTCACTTCAAGCCCCAGGACTATGCAGCCTCAGGACTATGGCCCAGGAAAGGGCTGTACATAAGATTCCTCCTACTCCGTGCTCCTTTTAGTCAAGGGATCAAGCTGTGGAGTGTACTTTGGGATCAGCCTTACCTGATGTCTGTCTTTCTTCCTGCTGTGGCTGAGGCTGCTTGTTAAATACATCAATTGCCTTGCCCCAGAATCTGGAACAAGTTCTTCCCTTTTCTGGCCTGATAATGATAGGTTGCCTATGGAAAGTCCTGGGCAATGGATTTGTCTACCAGGCTTTACACAAGCAGCTGGTATTTTTCCTTGAGGTATTTTATCTGGTTGCCTCTCCATTCTAGAACTTTCCTGTTGTCTCTCCCTTTTTGGCAAGTTCATTCTTTTTTGTTTTAATTTTTTTAATGTTTACTTATTTTTGAGAGAGAGAGAGAGAGAGAGACAGAGTGCGAGCAGGGTTGGTGAAAGAGAGAGGGAGATACGGAATCTGAAGCAGGCTCCAGGCTCTGAGCTGTCAGCACAGAGCCTGATGCAAGCCTTGAACCCACGAACCGGGGGTCATGACCTGAGCTGAAGTCAGATGCTTAACCAACTGAGCCACCCAGGTGCCTCAGCAAGTTCACTCTTTTTTTTTTTTTTAACGAGTTTTAAAATTTTATTGAAATTCAATTTAGAATTTAACAATTTAATACAGCATTATTTTGAATATTTTCTAACCAGTATTTTCACCTGCTTTACATGATTTCTGGGAACAACTTTAAAGAACTGATACTTTCTGCTTAATTTTCCATAATATGTCAATTATACATTCATTAAAATCTCAGATAGTTCCTGCAAGTTCACTCTTAACGTTAAGATCTACTTAAGTCTGTCCAGGAACAAAAAGAAAAGTTAAAACACCAATCCATGTTTTTGAACTTCCTGTTGGTTGTACAAAAAATTAGTGAAGGGGAAATTTGATGCTGTTGGCTAAAATGCAACTGTATATTCACATGACTATCCATCTCTGTCTTGCATGATCAAAGATTCTTATTATAGGAGATTGCTAGAAGGTAGACAAGTGTCAGTAAAGTATCCTGCAGGCTGAGAAGTCACTTTAAGACCAAAAAACAAAGCAAGCCACTGCACACCCTTTATGCAAAGTTTTATTCAGGGTAACTTACTGACCAGGGGATTGGGCAGATGGGCAGATAATCCAGGCGGTAGGCAGCCATCCTTCATCTCTAGTCTCCACCAAGTCCAGACCTCAGTCCCCAGCTTTTATAGAGCAAGGGGCATGGTGGTGAGGTCACAGGTTAGTGGCCCCATTTGTGCCCCAGAGGATCTCTACTAGTTACCTAAAGTGATGCCTTGACTGAGCCACGTGGGGGAAGATCAGAACGAGCCTTCCCACATTCCAGTCAGGTCATACGTTAACCTCCTCCACAGGGCCTGGAACATGTAGCCCCAAGGGAAGTCATGGTGTGGGCATAAACAAAATGGAGGGTCAAAGATGGCGTCAGTGTTATCAGCACTCCTACAGAGATTAGTAAGAATATTACTGAAGCTCAATTATGTAATACTATGAACTGTAATTGGTTAAAAAAAAATAATTCCATTGAAAGTTTTATTTTAAGGTAGATTATTATCATCATCATATAATAGCAAACTGAAAAGTAAATTATCCTTTTAATGTATAATTATATATTATGGGTAACAAGATTCCCCCAAATTGCAATGAAAATGTTAAATCTATTAAATAATTGCTTTTTCCCCCCACTGAGTATAAAAATGAAGCATGTGGCAGTTTCTAAAATTAGCTCTTGCTATCATGTTTCGAAGAAAAGATTTATGCACAAAAAAAAACAGGTAAAGAATATAACAACACATCAGGTAAAGTGGTGACCTGACTCATCAGATGATAGAACTGGTGACACAGATGGGCTGATCTACGCCAAGACCCAAAAGGGGGACACTGATGTTTGCAGGTGTAGTCAGGCTACTCTGTGCTGGCTCCTGAGCTTTGAGAGAGGGTCCAGAACCGGAAAGGTGAGCGGAGATAGAGGCACATGTCACCTAAAGACAAACAGCTTACACAGTAGCTTGAAGGGCTGCATGAGCATGGGTTTATTTGGCTCTCACTTTGGATAGTTAATGGGGAGAAAGAAGAGAGGCCTTCTTTCCGGAGTCAGATGATTGGGATTTATATTCCAAAAGTGTGTGACCTTCAGCTATTTAGTATAACGTGCAGAATCTCAGTTTCCTCATATGTAAATGGGGGCAGCCATTGCATTATTTTAAAGAAAAAGAAGAATGGGGGCACCTGGGTGGCTCGTTCAGTTGAGGGCTGGACTCTTGATTTCTGCTCAGGTCATGATCTCTTGGTTCATGAGTTTGAGCCCCCGAGTCAGGCTCTGCACTGATAGCATGGAGCCTACTTGGGACTCTCTTTCTCCCTCTCTCTCTCTCTGCCCCTCCCCTGCTTGCTCTTTATGTCTCTCTCCCAAAATAAATAAAAACGTAAAAAAATAAGATAAAGATAAAGAAGAATGGATGTCAAGTGTCCAGCATGGCTCATGGTGAGTATTGGTATCAAGACAAAGACAAAAGATGGGACTTTACCTGACCTCAGTGTCAGAATGAGGACTTTAAACTTGCTTCCAGGGCAATATAGAGCCACTGTAGAATCTTTAGGAACTGAAGGCTTTCTTCTACCACTTCTACAAAAACTCGTTGCATATTTACACATTCCTACATGACCATGTATACCTCTGCTTGGATTTTATCTTCTGTCTTGCATCTGTAATTCAAACTTCAGGGGCGCCTGGGTGGCGCAGTCGGTTGAGCGGCCGACTTCGCTCAGGTCATGATCTTGCGGTCCGTGAGTTCGAGCCCTGCGTCGGGCTCTGGGCTGATGGCTCGGAGCCTGGAGCCTGCTTCCGATTCTGTGTCTCCCTCTCTCTCTGCCCCTCCCCCGTTCATGCTCTGTCTCTCTCTCTCTCTGTCCCAAAAATAAATAAAAAACGTTGAAAAAAAAAAACAAACAAACTTCAACACTGTAATTTGTTCAGATTTATCAGGATTTAAGTATACTCCCTAAAATCTGTAAGAAGACCATCTCCCAAGATGGTTTGCCAGGAAACCATGTGACCCATGGTCAGTGTTGCGTTGATTTCCAGCCTTTCTGAAGAACTGTTAGTAGCTCAGAGTTTAATACTGTAGTAAGCTGTGACAGCCAGGTAATACTGTTCCAGATGGACCTTGTGGAAGGAACTTCAATGCTCAAAATTTTTTATTGTATAGCATTGCCTCACTTCCACTAGTGTATTATTCTTCTCAGACATTTCCCCACAACTCATTATTTTGAGCTATTCTAAGTAAAAGTTACAACTTTACTATGCTTTTGGTTTGACAATGAGTAATATGTACCCACTGTTCTATCTCCATTTTACCACCTTCCAGAACTGTTCAGTGCAATTTTTAGAATATGAGTCAGTTGCAATCTTCACACTGTGGTTTTGAAACATCTTTTTATGACCCTTCTGACTGAGATAATTCTCTGAAATTGTTCTGCCCCCTTCTCCCCCTCCCTCCTTTCCTTAATTCCTTTGAGGTTGCCTTTGTTGAGCATAATCATCAAGCAGAATAAGCTGTGTTACCTGACACTCACCCCCTCATCAAGGTTCTAGGAATAAGGATTTCTGAGATAGTCCAGGAAAACAATAGATCTCGTTAGTTTCCCCAGAGGAAAACTAAGTAGTCTTGTGAGTTAGTATCAGGAGTTTTAGAAGATGATTGTTTTTCAGGCTTCATTTTAGGGGTTGCAGGGGTTGGGACCTAGCTTTCTGCCTTACAAACAATGCCTTCAGTTTCTGTTCTTTCCTTTACATTGGTGTTTCCCCAGGAAGGAGAGGGAGACTAGGTATGACCGTTTTGCCTATGTGAATTAACTCTTCATTGGCCACATTTTTTGGACTTCCATTTACCATCCATTCTCTAGTATTTTGAGTAACAAAGATTTTGTTGTACTTTGAACTAAAATAGGTCCTTTGTTCTAAAAGTGTGATACGAATTTTTGAAATGGGGACTGTGATCCTTGTTTCATACAAAAGCACTTTGCAAGCAAATGTTTACAACCAACTCCTACTGTTCTTACAAGCACAGAGATGGATCAAAGACACAGCCATGCTCTGTGTTAAAAAGTAACCTCTGCTGATTAAATGTGTGTACTATGTGACAGGCACCATCCTTGTCATTGTGCATGCACGATCCCATTCAGAATCCTGTGACCAGGTGTTGTCCTCATTTTAGAGGTGAGAAAACCGAAGCTCAGACAGGTTGGATAAATTGTCCAAGGTCACTCACTACTAAGAAGCATGTGCAGGAGTTCGACTCAGACCTGTCTGACTTGAAAGCCATGGCTGTTTCCAGTATACCCTGCATACCATATATGCACAGCAGAATCCCTTGGACTATCCTGTTCCCCCCCCCCTTTTTTTTAAGTTTATTTATTTATTTTGAGAGACAGAGGGCAAGCAGAGGAGAGGAAGAGAGAGAGCGCAAGAGAATCCCAAGTAGGCTCTGCATGGTCAGTGCAGAGCCTGATGCAGGGCTTGAACTCATGAAACTGTGAGATTGTGACCTGAGCCAAAATCAAGAGTCGACACTTAACCAACTAAGCCACCCAGGTACCCCTCCCCCCATTTTGGGTTTTATTTGAGTTTCCTACCTACTGAGTGTTTCATGCTCAAAGGACTCTCACAGACAAGATTAGTACACTTGTTAGTCTTATTGGTATCATCAAGTTCTCACAAAGCCAACCACTTACAAGGAGGTCCAACAAATTTCCCAGATGACTGAATATTGGGCAGTATTCCAAGGTCTGAACTATGTTTAAGACCCACACAAAAGTATAAGTAAGGGTTAATTAATTATTTTGGTGACTTAGCTCTTCTTAATATGGAAACTCATGCCTTTCATTTCTGGGAAAGTGCACTCTTCATTTTGCTAATTTCTTCCCCTTTATTTCCTTCTCTTTTCTGGAACTCCAGTTAGCTAAACATTATGCCACTTAAATTGATCTTCTAATTTTCTTATCTTTTATGCTATTGAGATCTTCTTCTTTTTAATTTTATAATTTCTAAGGTGTCATTTATGTCCTTTTATTTTTCTTAAGTATTCTGTGGTTTCATGGGTGTAATATCTTTGGGGGAGGGGCTTTGAGGATATTAAATATAGTGGATTTTTAAAACATTTCTTCTACTCCCTGTATTGTTTCTGCGGCTTCTGAGTTCCTTTTTTCTGTTTGTTTGTTTCAGACTGTGTTTTTTCTCAAATGTCTAATGACCTTTGCCAACTTACTTAAGAGTAAGGCTCCAAAATGTTGGGTTGCAGTCTTTGTGTGATTGGTGGACCTCCTTGGAAGAACCATCTAGTAATAAGCCAGGTTTTCTTTGGGAGACCCCAAAAGGCAGTGTTGGGAGAATTTTTCTTTCATGAGAACATTTAGTTTCTTTTAAAACTGGGAAGTCTCCTAAGTATACTTTTGCTTTGAGTAGATAAAATTGATTTCTACCATTCTGTGAGCATGAAAGGGAGCAGAGTCTGGAATGCCTACCATTCAGTATCCAGACTTCTCCTTAATCTCCGACTTTCAGTTTGCTGTGCCTCTGCTTCCCAGGAGTCTGTCTGGTGACCTTAGGTTAAAATTCTCCTCTTGAGTAGAGGCTGTTAATTTTTAAAATCTTTTTACCTAACCACAGAGCTCTCTGTGTGTGTTGTGGAATCAGCCATAGTATAACATCAAGGATTTGGACTCTGCAGCCAGAATGTTTGGGTTTGAATCTTGGCTCCACTAATTACTAGCTGTGTGACCTCTGTCAAGTTTCCTAAACCTTGTAGTTGGTGACTCCGTGCTAAAGGTGAATGGTACAATGCCCAGGGAGGAAAAGAGCCCATAATTTAGATTTTATTTCTCTTTAGTCTGAGCTATTTTGCATTAAAATTTTAATTTATTTATTTATTGGTTTATTTATTGATTTATTTAATGTTTACTTATCTTTGAGAGAGAGAGAGAGAGACAAAGCATGAGAGGCAGAAGGGCAGGGAGAGAGGGAGACACAGAATATGAAGCAGGCTCCAGGCTCTGAGCTGTCAGCACAGAGCCCGAAGCAGGGCTCGAACCCACGAACCGTGAGATCATGACCCGAGCTGAAGTCGGATGCTTAACCGACTGAGTCACCCAGGCGCCCTGAGCTATTTTGTATTTTTTTTTTAATTTTTTTTTTAAATTTTAAGCGTTTATTTATTTATTTTTGGGAGAGAGTGGGAGAGGGGTAGAGAGAGAGAGGAAGTGAGAGAATCCCAACCAGGCTCCCCACTGTCATTGCAGAACCTGACACGAGACTCCATCTCGTGACCCATGAGATCATGATCTGAGCCAAAATCAAGAGTCAGATGCTAAACCGACTGAGCCACCCAGGTGCCCCTAAAGATTCTTTTTTAAAATAATCTCTACAACCAACACGGGGCTCAAACTTACAGCTCTGAGATCAAGAGTCGCATGTTCCACCGGCTCAGCCAGCCAGTCATCCCTGGGCTATTTTGTATTTTTAAAATGCTTTCTTTTATCACACACAAACCAATGAAAGCACAAAGGAATACAGTTGCACACATGATCTTTCTGCAAAGATGGCGTGGGGTTTTCCACTGAAGTAATTCATTGTTCACAGAGTTTGGCAATACGGAAGGGAAAAAGTCTCAAAACAAATAGCCCATTGAAAAACATACCATGACATGAAGATGATGCAATGGCAAATGGCAACGTGGAAAGAAATCCTGAATGAAAATGTTGTGTTACAAAAGGATCAAAAGCTGTCCAATAAAATGGCAAAGAAACAATGTTTATTTTGAAGCCTTACTCAGTTTTCATGTTTGACTTTACCCTTGGAGTTTTTAACAAGTTATTTGTTTTTCGTTCATCACCATACTTAGAATCAGCATGGTTTATTTCTCAGCTCTTGAATTCCCTTTGCCTCTGGGATAAGTATAAGACTATGGAGTACAGAGAACCCTACACCTCCCATAGCAAGGGTGGGAGAAGAGAAGCAGCTGCTGGGAGGGGAGAAGTGCAGGGGAGAAAAGATGGAGACAAACTTTCGTCAAACCTTCGTAAATAATACTATTTAGGGAGAAAGACGGGTCTACGGTTCTGTCCCCAGTGAGCCTAGGCTTGCAGGGGTTATTGAAAGTGGTCCTAAATCCCTACACCCAGAATTTCTCTTCTGCAGATTTTTTTGGCTTGGAAGTATAGAAAATGACAAAATACATAAGTGTTTGAATCACATGAAATATAAAAATATGTACTTTCCAAGGCTCATTTGCCAATTTCCATGTTGATTACTTAATTCTTGAATTATCTATGGTGATTAGGAAAAACAAAACAGGGAAAATATAGCCAGACACCTATATATATAAAGAAAACATTTTATTTATTTATTTATTTATTTATTTATTTATTTATTTATTTATATGTTTATTTATTTTTGAGAGACAGAGCATGAGTAGGGGAGGGGCAGAGAGAGAGGGAGACACAGAATCTGAAGCAGGCTCCAGGCTCCTAGCCATGAGCACAGGGCCCGACACAGGGCTCGAACCCACAAACCGCGAGATCATGACCTGAGCCGAAATCGGACGCTTAACCGACTGAGCTACCCAGGCAACCCTAAAGAAAACATTTTAAACAGGAAAAATGTGCACAGGTGTATGTGCAAGGATTTTTTTTTTTTTGCATTTGTAATATTAATTTATGCACAGCAGGGGACTGGTTAAATAAATTGTGCTCTGTTCATAAAATAGCATACTATGCAACTACACACCAAGAAATGGGATTATAGAAGTAAACATTTCCATCAGGGGAGTTTTTCATGATATGTTATTGGTAGAAAGGTAAAAGAAGTTATCAATTACTATCAATTATTTTGTTTTAATAATATGTTTGTTTAGAAAATCATCTGGCACGATGCTAAAGTGTTAAGGAATCATTTCTATGTGATAAGATAATAAATGTAATTGGATTAATGCAAAGATCATTAATTGCTTTTCAAACTAGAAAAAAAAGTATATAGCTGTAAAAGTGACCAAAGGCAGGCAATGGGAAGCACAAAGTTAGAAAAAAATGACCTTAATACACATGTTGGAAAATCATGATTGTACTGAGTTTAAAACCATAGAGACTTTCTTTAGCATAACTCAAGATGTTGATTTTTCATTTTCTCAAATGAAACCAGTTTAATAGGCTTAAAGGTATAAAATAATGTCTTAAATTAGAAAGCATAGTGGTACATACACAGTAGTTGATTTAATTACACTGTTAAAAGGTCTTTGAAATAGTGTTGACTTTCCCGCTATAATCGAGCACTTATTTAAAATTCTTTTTTTAATAATTTTTATTTTTTTAAGTTATTTTTTTACTTTGAGAGAGAGAGAGCACATGAACAGGAGAGGGGCAGAGAGATGTGGGACAGAGAGAATCCCAAGCAGACTGCACCCCACCAGTGCAGAGCCCAAGGCCGGGCTCGAACTCACCAACCATGAGATCATGACCTGAGCCAAAATCAAGATTTGGATGCTTAACCGATTGAGCCACCCAGGTGCCCTAAAATTCTTTAAAAGATTTTCATTTTATATAAATTCCATAGTAGTGGAAGCAACTTGTTCTCTTCAAGAAATCAATCTATATTGAAGAGCAGAGAAGTTGCTATTCAGGATGCCTTTGGGACCAAAATTTCAGGCAGATTCTTGAAATATATTGTTGTGACCAGCATGCTTTAGAAAATGCAGACTCACACACCATGCTTTATAGATTGAACATATCTTGTTTGCTTTACTTAATTATCCTTACACTTGTTATTTGGGAGGCAAATCTTAGTTATTGGATTATATTTAAAAAAAAAAACCTGTGTAATATGCCCTATGTTTGCATATATCTACCTTGATATATGAATTTTGATTTAATTTTACTTGACTGTTTGAGGTAGCATTTTTTTGCCTGTCCTTTTTCTGGTGTGATTCAAGTTTTATGAATGTATACAAATATATATGCCTATGTATAGAATATATAGGAGCATATATGTATTTATAGGATATTTTACTAAAAAAGATATCCCTAAACCACAGCATTGGTAAAGATTTTTATATTGATGATGGTTCCTTGTCATCCTTCATCATAACATTGACAAAAGCACCAACTTTGTGAAATGTTTTTCCAACCTTCCAGATAGTCTGTAATTGGAATGTATTTGAATTTTTGATTTCTGAATGTCTATGCCTGGCATCTATCCATGCCTAAATATGGTACATGTAAGCATGTACATTTCCCTCTATAGCACCATACTTAGCACGAGTAAGGGATGTGTCAGTCTATAATGGCATGCACACAGTCAGGCATATTCTAGCTTCATCTGCATCTACAAAACAGATGTGTCCTTGTGTGACTGCCCATGGAAGGATTAATGGCACCTGCAGCTGGGATATGTGGATGGTACATTTCAATCCACTGCATGGCAAAGAATATGCTGAAGTGAATGGCCTCATTGTTGGGGCTAACAGTGTTAGCCTTTTAATTAAAGGAGAAGAGGAAAGAGAAGGGGGAGCGGGAGGGGGGAGGGAGAGGGGTGGGTGAAGGGAGGGGGAGGGGCAAGGGGAGGAGGGGGAAGAGAAAGGGGAGGAGGAGGAATTTAGTAAATAAGGAAAGGGAGGCTTAGGAAAGGTAAGTGGCTTGCCCATGATCTTCTGGTTAGTACGGGGTGTGGCCATCTTTAGAACAGAGGCTGTCAGATTACAGATCAGCATATCCACTATCTGAGAAGGGACAAGAATTTCCCCCGTGCTCAAGTGACCAAATATAAGTAAGCCACCATAAATATTTACCCTGTATATATTTGATTTTGGATCATGTCTTATATAGTCTGTACCTCTCACAGTTCCTGCCACATTGCTTTTAACATAGCGAAGTTTCCATAAATATGCATTTAATTGAGTAACAGAAAAAAGATGGTAATTCCTAGTTCAAGGTTTAAAGTCTGTGGATTCAGTGACTTTTAAAATATTTTTTTTCTTTTGGGAGATTTCAAAATTGCACAAGAGTAGAAAGAAGGGTATAAAATGTTTATAGCAGCACTCTCAACAATAGCCAAATTATGGAAAGAGCCTAAATGTCCATCAACTGATGAATGGATAAAGAAATTGTGGTTTATATACACAATGGAATACTACGTGGCAATGAGAAAGAATGAAATATGGCCCTTTGTAGCAACGTGGATGGAACTGGAGAGTGTGATGCTAAGTGAAATAAGCCATACAGAGAAAGACAGATACCATATGTTTTCACTCTTATGTGGATCCTGAGAAACTTAACAGAAACCCATGGAGGAGGGGAAGGAAAAAAAAAAAAAAAAGAGGTTAGAGTGGGAGAGAGCCAAAGCATAAGAGACTCTTAAAAACTGAGAACAAACTGAGGGTTGATGGGGGGTGGGAGGGAGGGGAGGGTGGGTGATGGGTATTGAGGAGGGCACCTTTTGGGATGAGCACTGGGTGTTGTACGGAAACCAATTTGACAGTAAATTTCATATATTGAAAAAAAAAAAGGGTATAATAAGTCTCCATGAATGCAAATCCAGTTATCAACCTTTTGCCAACTTTGTCCCTCCTCCTCAAAAATTATTGCTGTTTTGGTTTTTGCTAATATATTCTCAAGCAAATCCCAGATATGTCATTTCACCTGTAAATACTTCAGGATGGATAACTAACAGACAAGGACTTTTTTTTTTTATTTTAATTTTTTATTTTTTAAAATTTACATCCAAATTAGTTAGCATATAGTGAAGCAATGATTTCAGGAGTAGATTCCTTTTTTTTTTTTTTTAATTTTTTTTTTTAATGTTTATTTATTTTTGAGACAGACAGAGACAGAGCATGAATGGGGGAGGGGCAGAGAGAGAGGGAGACACAGAATCGGAAGCAGGCTCCGAGCCATCAGCCCAGAGCCCGACGCGGGGATCGAACTCACGGACCGCGAGATCGTGACCTGAGCTGAAGTCGGACGCTCAACCGACTGAGCCACCCAGGCGCCCCAGGAGTAGATTCCTTAGCGCCCCTTACCTATTTAGTCCATCCCCCCTCTCACAACCCCTCCAGTAACCCTCAGTTTGTTCTCCATATTTATGAGTCTCTTCTGTTTTGTCCCCCTCCCTGTTTTTACATTATTTTTGTTTCCCTTCCCTTATGTTCATGTGTTTTGTCTCTTAAAGTCCTCATGTGAGTGAAGTCATATGATTTTCAGACAAGGACTTTTTAAAACACCAAAAGCATAACCATCATAAAATCATCATACCTAACAACATTTTCAGTAATTTTTAAACATCATCTAATATCTCATCCATATTCAAGTTGACTGTCTCAAAGCCATCTTTTGATAGTTTGTGGAATCAGAATGGAAATTATGGGCACATTGCATTTGGTTTTTATGTTTTTTGTATTTTTTTTCTCTATAGTCCCACCAGCCCCTGTTTTTTGAGTGAATATGGACTTCTCCTCCCCCTTCCCCTCCTCCTCTTTCTCACCCTCCTTCTCCTTCCCCTCCTCCTCCTCCTCCTCCTCCTCCTCCTCCTCCTCCTCCTCCTCCTTTTTCTTCAAGAAACCAGGGCATTTATCCATTACAGTGGTTTTTAACTGGTTCTGGGAACACTTCCAGGAGGGGGTTGATGATGCCCAATTTTCAGATTTCCATTCCTGATATGCTCTGGAACGGTGTCCATGCTGATAAGAAGATTCTGTGTTAGATCCTAACTGTTCCTTCAGTGCACAAATGTGTATTGACAGCCCGTGCTATGCCCACACTGCATCCAACCTGGGGATACGGCGGTATCCCAGTGCCCGTAATGGGATGAGTGATGAGTGATGAGTGGCCATGAAACAGGGTGAGAACCATCAGGCTCAGAAGAGGGAGACAGTGCCCTTGAGTTGAGATGGTTTGAGAAGCAATGCGGATGTGACGTTTCAAGGCCTCAGGGGCAAAGGTCTGGAGTGGAGTGTTCCAGGAAGACAGTACTTCGGAAAGCCTAGAGGAGGAAGGAGCTCCGAGGCTCAGAGCAGGATTAACCAGTGCAGGGAGCTAGTAATGGGAGGGAGGAGGGCAACTCCCCAGGGGCTTGGGAGGAGAATGGGTTCTAACCTGAGCACGAATAACCCTTGACATGTGGTGGCCTCTGATGAAAGCAAGTTTAAAAAATACCCTGACCAGATGAAGGCATGGGGATATGGCTAGAGTGGAGTGACGGCCTTCAGGTCTGGGTCTAGGGGCTGTAATCTCCCTCACATGGACCGAAACCCTCACCGTAGCCAGATTTAGGGGTTGAGGAGGGAGAGCTGGAAGGTCATGGAAAACAGAGCACTGATGTCTCCATTTGCAGATTCAAAGCCCTAAGAAATGCAGGTGACACATTCTCATGGTGGCCAGAACCAGAGGAGGGACAGAACCAGGAGTCCTACCAGCAGCCCATCCTGTTCGGGCTGGTGCTCCCACCTCCTGCTTGCACTCTACCACACCTCTTCTCTCTACTCTCTGGCCCAAAGAAGCTTGCCTGGGAATCTCTTCCCACTTGGAACCAGTCTGCCATTAATAATCGCAGTGCACGCATTCCTAAGGTGCCGGGCTGCAGAGGGTGTGAAGTTCAAGGAGTTTGTCTTAACAATGGCTCCATTCTCTTTCTTTCTCTTTCTCCTTGTACTTCTGGTGATTCTAAACCCATGCAACTGTAGTTTGGAGATGTGGCAACAATTACATGAAGACGGTGGCTTTCCCTGAAAGTGCAATCAACACATTTAACTTGACAGAAAACCTACCTTCCCACCCTGTCCCTTAGTCATTCCAGCTGGCTGTGGGACTCTGGGACCAGTCCTGAGACCCTAGTTGAATAGGGAGTTGAGGGATATAGGTATCTCCCAGGACAGATGGGATTATACTTAGGTCACCAGGCCCATCAAGGGTATCTGAAGGAACTGGTTCTTGCTAGCCCATGTTATCAGGCACACTCCCCTCCAGCAGGGTGATTGCCAGCCCCCAACACTGGGATTCCTTAGTAACTATTTCCCGAGAACAAGATGATTATTTTAGTTATATGGTCACCTAGTCATCTTAATTTCATTAATAAAATAAACTGTTTCTTTTCATTATAAAATGCTTGTAATTGACTAATGCATATTGAATAAGCTCAGTGAAGTAGAGAGCTCTGCTGGACATCATAAATAGACTATCAGCAAACCTTGTTCTTGCCATAAAGGCAGATAAGATGCAAAGAAATTCTCAAGGACAAACAAATTGCATGTTCTAAGTCACCTTTACCAAATGTATTGCAAGATACTGGTGCCTACTGTATCTGAACAAAACTGTTTTAATGGCTGTTAACATTCAGGGGGGCCTGAATGATCCATGTTCCCACCTCTTTGTCAAGAGCCTGTGCAATTTTTTCTAGTGTATTGATTCTATCAGACCAGTTATTGGAAATGATGTGCACAATGGGCTATTCTCCACTCTTGACTACTGCATATAGGCGAGGATTCCTAACCCGGCAGTAACGATGGTCTCACTGTGGCTGGAAAGGGCAGGAGTCGTGGAAGCAGGGTTGAGGAGTAACGGGGAAAGGATGTTGTCCTAGGAAAACACACTGGGGGAAGCTGCTGCATTCCGGGGCCCAGCATCGAGCTTGACAGTAGGAGAATGGCGGATTCATGAATTTTAAAGAGAAAGGAGGAATAAGTGGCAATAAGCTAGAAATACCAGCACTGTGATTTATCTCTAATTTGGACTTTTCCTTTTTTTTTTTTTTTAAGAGAAATTCTCCCTTAAAACTGATATCTGAGTCACGATAAATAAATGTATGATTCTGATTAGATCCTGGGCTGGAGAGAAGACATTATTGTGACAGTTGGCAAATATGAGCTATAGATGAGAGAGTAGTATTGTATCAATGATAAGATTTCTGAATTTGGTAGCTATGGTTGTGTGTCAGCTTTTGTCCTTTCCTAGTTCACTTTGAAGTCTTTAAGAGTTAAGGGGCATGATGTATGCAGTTCTCTCTGAAATTGTTAAAAATGGTGTAATAGGGGCTCCTGGGTGGCTCAGTCAGTTAGGTGTCCGACTTCAGCTCAGGTCATGATCTCGCAGTTGGTGAGTTCGAGCCCTGCGTCGGGCTCTGTGCTGACAGCTCAGAACCTGGAGCCCACTTGGGATTCTGTATCTCCCTCTGTCTCTGCCCCTCTCATGCTCATGCTCAGTCTCTGTCTCTCAGTATGGTTGTATTGGTTAAGACTTAATTCAGCTGTGACAGAAAACCCACAATAGCTTATCAACAAGGAAATTTCTTACTCTCTTAGGTAGAAGGAATCCAGAGGTGAACAGTCCAGTTCATAAAGTTGTCAGGGTCTAGGGCTCCATTGCTTTTGTTATTTTGTGTATCCTTGTAACTGGCTTCCACCTCATGGTCTAAGAGGGCTGCTTCAGTACCAGCCATTTCCCACATTCTAGCCCAGCAGGAAGGGGAAAGGTTTGAAGAAAAGGGCGAGGGGGAGCCAAGGGGCCAGGTCAGCTGTGATAACACAAGGTTTCTCGGAAGTCATTGCTCAGTCTTTCCACGTGCATCTCATTGGTCAGAGTGTAGTTTTACGGCCACAGCTAACTGCGAGAGAGCCTAAGTAACAAAGCCTTTATTCTAGTGTTCCTGGGCCCACATACAAATCGGGGGATCCGGAATATGGAAGAAAGGGAGGAGGATGGTAAGCAAATAATTAACAGTCTCTACCAAATGAAGTCACCTTAAAGAAGACAGCTTCTGCCCAGCCAGCCTCCATAAACTTGTGACCCAAGGGCCCTGCTGGACTTTGGGCTGGTCCTATCTTGTGAATGCAGTTCAGTTAATGCAGCAGGTGATATTGGTAGGCTGTAGTTTTTATAGTCTGCTACCATTTTGAGCAGCCAAACTCTGTGGACTTGTGGAAGACCCACTTGGTAGCCACCAACTACTGGGCTTGTTGAGGATTAATCCCTCAAATGGCTTTGGTCTAAGAGAACAAACTTAAAGAAAAAAAACAAACAAACAAGGATATTGTGAGTCAGAATAAAGGCTCTAGTGCCTTCTGGCTGCCTGCAGGCAGGAGGAAATAGGAAATAGGAGTAATATTTATTTTGCAGTTGATAGAGGGTGAAGAGGCCTATTTTGTGGGAAAGTTTGTTATGCTAACAAGCAGTTTTTCTAGTTCCTTGACATGTTGACTTTGAGGCAAGGGATAAGACAAAATGATTCCTGGTCAAACAAACTTGAGAATCATGCATTCTTAGATATTCACAATGCATGTTAATACATTAAAGGCTCTGAGGAGTTCTGCAGTAAGGAGGTCTGTTTCATTCAGAATTGTCCAGTTTGTGTGTGTGTTTGTTTGTTTTGAAAGTGGGAGAGGGGCAGAGGAAGAGAGAGAGAGAGAGAGAAAATCTTCAGCAGGTTCCTCGTCCAGTGAAGAATCAGGCACAGAGCTTGATCTAACTACCCTGAGAACATGACCTGAGCTGAAATCAAGAGTCTATCACTTAGCCAACTGAGCCAGCCAGGTGCCCCAGAATCCTCCAGTCTCAACTACAACTTTGCTTTTTCCTGGTGTCACTTATTTGCTTCTCTCTGTGTCAAGGTGTGCCTTTGAGTCATGAAGCTCATACTGATCTGCCTCTAGCTTCATTCTGAAATAGTGATTCTGGACTCTTCTCATTTATATTTCCCAGAAGGGGGACTTAAATCACCATTTAAGTGTAAGGACAAGGTTTTCTTCAGATAGCTGAATTTGGAAGCAAATGGAAGCCACTGTTCCATGGGGATAGGTGGATTGACCTAAGAGGTTTTTAAGGGATCTTTAGAAAGTCAACACCTTATTTGTGCGGTATCATGGCAAGTCTGGACCGAGTCACTGTACGTGTGTGCCTGGGTGCATGAGCGCCCCACAGCGCTCCAAGCAGGGACCTGGGTGCAGACAGCCAGCTGCTCTGTGTTTAGGATACCAGTTAGGAGGAAGACAACCGTTAACTATAATAGACTTCTGTTGCCAGATCTATATCGTTAACTGGGCAGACATCACAGCCCAAGACTTCTCTCCCAGACCACATCAAATTCTCCAAATACTAAAGTGAGTTTTATTTAAGCTGGTGAGATGAGGTCAGATATTGTCACTTTCCATTTGAAACCTGCTGTGGATAAAATGGATTTGCTTTGTCTTCAGAGGGCTGACTGATAAACATTATAATTTCGTCTCTGTGAAGCTAACTAAACAAGAATACTTTGTCCTCAATAAATTAACAGCCCCACTAACTCGGTGCATTTTTGGTACATTTAAAAAGAATTTTGCTATATCGTAACATAAGGTTTTCTTTTGTGAAGCTCATGGCACATTTCACATGCCATCTCATTAATTTTTGCCATACCCCTAGGAGGTGGATATTATTATTCTTACCAGGAAAATGGAGGCTCTAGACAGCCTCGGGTCATGCGGCTAATTGGAAGATGGCCAGAAACAGAGGCAAGAGCTCTCTGGGTCCCAAGTCTTAGCTGTCAGAGCACATGGCCTTTGAAAGGCAAGTTTTGAGTGTTGCAATCTTGCCTAGGGGAAAAAAAAAAATCATCCTTTGGGAAAAATACTAACCACTCCTGCTAGCTCCATTAGGCATTCATTCATTCTGCAAATATTCATTCCTTCTGCAAATATATATCAAATGCCCGCTTGTATGAGGCATCGTCCTGAGTACTGGAAATGCCCTTGCCCTCAAAGAGATATGCCTATGTACTTGTCCCAAGTGTCACATAGAGCCCTCTGGTAAGGGCTAAGGAAGAGGACCTCAGGACGTTGAGCATGTACAATTGTAATAATAATGATAATAAGAGCTAACTGCTACATGATGAGCCTTGCGCTGTTCTAAGTACTAACTAACAGGGCACTTGGCTGACTCAGTCAGAAATGCATGCGACTCTTGATCTTGGGGCGTGAGCTCAAGCCCCATGTTGGGTGTATAGATTACTAAAAAAAGAAAATAAATAAATAAACTTTAAAAAATTTACTAACTTATGTATTCTCATAACAACTCTTTGAGGTGGCTACCATTATTAATCCATTTTACAGATGAGGAAATTGAAGCCCAGAGTGGTTCAATGACATGCCCAGGTCAAACAGAATAGGTGGGATCCCTACCAGGCAGTTAGCACTAACCATTAAGAATAATGACTCTCTAGAAAACCTCTAAAAGGCAGGAGAAGGAAAAGAGATGGTTCTGGGGGCCCTACGGACTCTGATCACAAGTGTCTAGCTCAGGGAGTGACTCTAGCACACAAGGTACTGACTGTGTGGTGGCCCGATTCTGAGCCAGGCTGAGACAGCCATTTGAACAGGACGAGGGCTCGCTGACCTCCTCACCCCTAGTGGACACATTAGGCAGACTTATCCCAAAGACTTTCCAGACTGTAAGAGGCTCGTGGCCCCACACCCTGCCCTGCCACTTCCCATTCTGAAGATAGCTCTGGCCTTCAACCTTCCCTCATCTGCCAAGGATAAAGATGTATGGAGTATGGGTCCAGGATGCAGAAGGTAGGGAGTAGCAGTGACGAGTCCTCATTTTGACTCAATCCCAATATCGCCATATACAAGGGCTGGAGGTGGCAGATGGGGTGTCCTGCTTACCTGAGGCCGTCTGTTGCCCCTGCTGGCTCCCTGCCCTCCTCTTAGCCCAGCTCATGTCTCCCTTCCTCTCCCCAGGTGACGCTGGGCTCCCTGTGCCACGGAGAGTGCTGCACAGGAGTCAGAAGATGTGGGTTTCCGCTCTCCAGAAATTTGTCTGGCATCTCCTTCCTACCCTGAGGTCCTGGCAATGGAGAGCTTTTTTTTTTTTTTTTTTTTTTTAATGTTTTTATTTATTTTTGAGAGAGAGAGACAGAGTGACAGAGCGTGAACTGGGGAGGGACAGAGAGAGAGGGAGACACAGAATCCGAAGCAGGCTCCAGGCTCCAAGCTGTCACTTCAGAGCCCAATGTGGGGCTCGAACCCATGAACCACGAGATTATGACCTGAACTGAAGTTGGACACTCAACCGACTGAGCCACCTGGGAACCCCCCACTTTTTTTTTTTTTTTTTAACGTGGAGTGCTTTTCTTTTAGAAATGGATGTACTCTAGAAAATGGTGTGACCGAATCCTAATTAGCAGACCGGATCCTAATTAGCAGACTGAATCCTAATTAACAGCTTTGCTTCATCCTCACCGCTGACGTTTTCTGCATCCTTGAAGGGAAAGCAAGGAAAGGGCTGAGTGAGGCTCCCTTACCCACCTCAGTCCATTGGGGGCTCAGAGCAGCCCATTTTACAGGTGGGGAGACTGAGGCCCTCGCAGAGAAATAAGTCACTGAAGAAGAGGAAGCAGCTCTTTGGTTCAGGATCCGGAGTGAAGCCAGAGGGGCGAAGCACTAAGAAGGTGTTCCTCCTGAGGTCATAGGCAGATGCCATTGGATCTGCAGACACCAGGTGTTTCTTGAGATCATAAAACTGAGAAAGAGCAAGTGAAGAGATTGGAGTCCCTGAGTACTCAGGTTCAGGCCCCAGTCTGGCACTTCTCAGCTGTTTGACCAAGGGTAGTATGTGTCCGAGACCCGGTTTTCTTATCCATACATTGTATGCACCCCAGAGGACTGTCATGAGGATTAAGGGAGCTGAAACATGAAAAATAAAAGCAGTGAGCCCAGCACCTGCCATGCAGCAGGCACCCACTCAGGGTTAGTGTTATGGAACGAGGGTTCATTTTCAGTATTTGAGGTTCAATAAAGAATGGTTCATTTTACGATTTTGTGGATTTCTCCCCAAACGCACTGGGTGTTTCACAGTAATTTAACCCCTGAGTTAAATTATAAACATTGTTATTGTCCTCCAGCCCTATTGGCCTCTTTTTGCTCCTCATTCTCAAAAAGTGCTTCCCTACCTCAGGGCTGGTTCTTCCCTCTGCATAGGGTGCTTCCCTCCCACCTCCTCCAGATGCCTTTCGTGTCCCCTGGTACCTTCTGTGGCATCACCCTGGTTCTTCCTTCGGAGCTGTTGTCCCAGCCCATGATCTTATTTATCGTCTTATTTGCCCAGGGAGCTTGTTCACCGCTATATCTTTAGCACTTAGCATAGTACCTGGAACATAATAAAGATTTGATGAATGAATGAATGAATGAATGATTGAATGAATGATTGAATGAACAAACGAACGAACAAATGACCAGATAGATGACAAGGTTGGCTCTTGATGTCTGGCCCCAAAGCCTGAGCCTTACCACATGGTGCTATCACAGATTACACTTGCTCCAGGGCCTTTTCTGCCCTTGCTGGTACAGAGCCACCTTGCTCTCCCCTGAACACACAGCCTTTGTGGTCTGTACCACCACTGGTACACAGCATAGGCTGCTTCTCACCCCTCAGACCTGCCTTTATGATTGAACGATTGCATTATTTCACATTCCATGACAAGACCCTGTTGCCCCAGCCGGATGATAAATGTTCATCGAGGGTGTGTGTTGGGTGAAGTGGAAGAAAGAGACATCTGCTGAGGGTGTGTATGAGGGGTGGCAGAGGGCTGTAGCAGAGGCTGGAACAGTGTCTGAGGCCACAGCTTTGCACATAGGGTTCTGTGGAACTGAGCTATACCCAAGCGGTGGGGCAGGACTGTCCAGAGGACTATGGAGGAAGGCAGAAGGAGGCTGTGGGATCAGGGCCAGATCTGAGTTTATGACAGTGTGGCAGACTCAGGAGAGAAGCCCTGGAGTGCAGGGGCTTTGCCTTTGGATAAGAAGGGGCCAAGGGCACCCGAAAAAGAAAAGAAGGTCAGAGATTAGTGAGAAGCAAAAACACATCAAGCAAAGATTAGGCTCCCTGGCAGGTGCTTATCAGATGATCGTAAGGAACTTTCTCGGATCTGTGCTGTGGTTCCAGCTCCACCTCTTAGATTGGTCTTCCCCTGGGCAAGCTTCTTAAGTCTTCTGAGTTTCACGTTCCTCATGCATAAAATGGGGATAACAGTTGCCAAGCTTACAAAGATTAAATGGGAGAGTCAGGGTAAAGCATGGAGTGCTACCCAACAATGTAATGTCTGTAACAAGGGCAAGCCGAGTTGAATGGTGATGAGCTTCCCAAACAGAATGGAGGAACCAAGGGCCTTTTACCTTGGCCAGGGATTCTCGCTCATGGAGGAGAGAGCGTGTGATTTAATCTGCTTAGGTTGCCTCAACAGAATACTACAGCCTAGGTGACTTAAACAACAGAAATTTATTTTCCCACAGCTCTAGAGGCTGGAAGTTTGAGATCAGGGTGCCAGTGTGGTCCTGTTGGATCAGGGCCCCACCTTTATGACCTCATTTAGCCTTAATTACTTCCTGTAGAGGCCCCATTTCCAGGTATAGTCACACTGAGCTTAGGATTTCAACATAGGAATGGGGGGAGGCCCGAATATTCAGTCCATAGGAGAAGACAAGGAGTCACTTGAGTGACAAGAAGTCCTCTGCACACTTTGAGGAGAGCCTGTTCTCTCCAACTCTGGCCAGAGTGGGCTTTTGATCGCAGGTGTAAGGATGGATGAGTTCAGCCTTGCTCACCTGTGATTGGCCTTGTGGTGATATTCCACTGTGTGCACAGCAAAGATCGGCCCTTTGGAAATCAGGACACGCTGCTTTTATCCTGTCCTCAGGAAGTGGAGTCGGGGCTCTCAGATAGGATAAACCTCATCAGAAGCACGGACTCGGCTGCGATCCTTCATGCCTGGTGACGCATTTCCATCCAGAGCATCCATCTGCACCTGTCATTTTCTCTGTGGTGGGGAATGCCATTCCTTCTTTTTGGAGTGCAGTAGTGTCCTCTTCCATCCAAATACCATTCCCCAACCGGGCATTCTTTTAATTGTCTTAATTAATTTTTTCCCAGTTTTATTGGGAAATAATTGACATACATCACTGTATAAGTTGAAGGTATACAGCACGACCGTTTGATTTACATACACTGTGGAATGATACCACAGTAGGTTCAGCCAACATCCACCTTCTCAGATAGATACAACAAAAAGAAAAAAGTAAAGGGAAAAATGTTTTCCCTTGGGATAAGAAGGATCTACTCTCTTCACTTTCCTACGTGTCGTACAGCAGTGTAAGCTAACTCATCATGTTGTACATTACATCCCTAGTAGTTATGTATCTTCTAAATGGAAGTTTGTACCTTTTGACCCCTTTCCTCCAATTCCTCCTCCCCCTGTCCCCACCTCTGGTAACCACAAATACGGTTCTTTTTTCTATGAGTTTGGTTGTTTTTTAGATTGTGTGAGGTCATATAGGATTAAGTGAGATCATATAGGATTTGCCTTTCTCTTTTCTACGTATTTCACTTGGCACCATGTCCTCAAGGTCCATCCATGTTAGCACAACTGTCAGGACTTCCTCGTTCTTTATGGGTGAATATTTCATTGTCTATGTGTACCATGACTTTTTTAGCTACTCATCCATTGATGGACACTTAGGTTGTTTCCATGTCTTAGCTATTGTAAAGAGTGTTGCTGTGAATATGGGGGTACAGGTACCTTTTCAACTTCGTGTTTTCCTTACCTTTGGATATATTCCCAAAGTGGAATTGCTGGATCATATGGCAGTTCTATCTTTGAGGATCCTTCATACTTTTTCCATAGTGGCTGTACCCTAGCCAGGCATTCTTTTTATCTTAATTAATTAACTAATTAATTAATTTTTAGCCAGGCATTCTCCATGTTCCCTTGGCAGCATTGTTCCACAGTGATTTGCCCTCTGTGTCCATTTTTGATACCTACATTCTTCCTATGCATTTATCCAATGCATTTATGAATTATAAAACAAACGGGTGAACCCATGGGTCTTTTTTATTGAAGTGCAGTTGGCATATAACATCATATTATTTTCAGGTGTGCAACATAACGATCTGGTATTTTTAGACACTGAAGTGATCACCACAGCACGCTGACTTACTATCTTTTTTTTTTTTTTTAACGTTTATTTATTTTTGAGACCGAGAGAGACAGAGCATGAACGGGGGAGGGTCAGAGAGAGAGGAAGACACAGAATCTGAAACAGGCTCCAGGCTCTGAGCCATCAGCACAGAGCCCGACGCGGGGCTTGAACTCACGAACCGCGAGATCATGACCTGAGCCGAAGTCCGATGCTTAACCGACTGAGCCACCCAGGCGCCCCTCTATCTTTTGACTGTAATTACCTGAGAGCAGAATTTATTCTTTCTTCCCACAAAAACCTTCTGGCCAAAAGCATATCCAGTATGGTTAGTTCCTCCCATGACAGGCTCCTCATCAAAACAGCTCTTCACTTAGTATATAAATTCGGAAATCTCAGGAATATTTTTGTTTTCACCGCATTGGCTTTTTACTCCAAGTTTCCTCAGTTCCAACCTCACTTACAGAAAGCAGAAAAGAACATCAGTCTTAGAGGTTTTCACCTCCCCGGGTTGATAGTACTCCGCCTCCTCAGTGTAACTCTGTAGATCTTGAGCCATCGAGGGTCCTGCCGGGCAGTCATTTTCTGGGGTCTGTCCCTTTCATGTTCGCTCCGACGTTCACACGTGTAAACATCTGAGAAGCTGTGCCTTTGTGTTTGAAAAGAGCCAGCCTCGCTGAAGAGTTGGTTAGCCAATTACATTTACTGTGCTTCTGCTTTGTCCCCAGCACCATATGCAGTGGGGACGATCCTGGGATGAGTTATGCCAGTCGCGGGGAATACGCTTCCACTCTCAGGGAGCTCAGACAGGGGTTGGGACATAGGACATAGACACAGGAAATTACATAAGGAGAACCACAGAAGCAGAAGAGGATTTCATGCTTCCCGTGGGCCTGTTAACCTTGACCCGGGCTTATCCCTCACTGAGGAGGCGCTTGGTAAGAAAGATTGGGTTCAATTAGTAGCTAAGTGGGAGTAGTGAATGAAGCAGGCTGCACTTGTACAGACAGCTGTTATTAAAATGGACCATCCCCTAGCTCGCAGTGGTGGGGGGCTGAGGAAATTGATAGACAAGTGGTGCTCAAGCAGGGGTGACTTTGTCCCCCATGGGACACTTGGCAATGTCTGGAGACACTTTTGGCAGTCACAATGATGGAGGGGGAAGAGGTGCTTCTGGCTTCTTGTGGGTAGAGGCCAGGGATGCCGATAAGCATTCGACAATGCACAGCATAACTCCTCACAAGAATTATCCGGCCCAAAATGTTAATGGTGCTGAGACTGAAAAAGCCAGTGAGAGCCTGAGGGTGAGTCCAGAGTCTGGTCTGGGTGGTGGGAACTGGGTCACTTCACTTCATTGGGTCATGGTCTACTTATCTATGACGTTATAAGCTCTTAGGTTACATTTGGCTCTAACAATTCTGTGATTCAGTGAAGCTAACAAACTGGAGATTAAAGATGAGATGTGACTATCTTCAGAATTTTGTGCGTTTTTAAAAAACAGAAGAGATATGGAGAGTTTTAAGAGACTTTCTAGGAAATACTGCTTAAACCTCAGGTGAATCTTTAAAAATTGGAGCCATTTCATCTTCATGAAACCTGTAAAAGAAACTGGAAGGGCCTTGTTCTCATGCTTTGTTGCTAAGGAAGGAATTCTTTTGGGGGCTCAAGGGACAACCCAGAGCAGAATCTTCTAGAATTACACAGAACCTAAGATGCCAGCCGGGCGCACCTGAGGGCTGCTTTTCAAGTATTGTCTCAGCTGCCAAGTTCCTGAAAGGGGAGGAACAGCTTTCCCTGGCCTGGGCCATTCTTCCACGTCCTCTGACTGGATTAAAGCCGCACTGTGTCTACTACTTGTCTTCTTCATATCAAAAGAGGCTGTTTGTCCAGACCTTGAGAATTGACCAGAAGGGAAAGAATGAGAAAACAACTTTTGCCTATTCAGGGAAGCTGGACTAAAGATAGCACAAATTGTCAAAGTTGCCTGTAGATTAGTAACATTACATTTATTGGTACTTTCCAGAAAAAGCAATAGATTCAAATAAGATCCCTTTGTCACAAAATAGTATAAAGGCTTTTTTTTGTACTTAAATTTTTTTTTCCCATATCAAAAATTCAAATGGTGCTCGTAAAACATGCTGTTTGTGAAGAGAAAATTCTATATGAAGATAACTCTAATTGAGGATCTATTACCATGCCACAGATTTGATAAATTTGAATTTCAGAATGTTTGAGCAATATTTTCATGAAAGTATCAGAATTTATTTGTAGGTATTTACCATCAAAAATCATAAAAATGTAATTAGAATTCTAAAACTGAATGCTTTCTGTACCAATGTAAACAGGGACCCCAAAAGTCAAGAAAAATTAGTAGATGTCATCTACACTCAGGAGTCAAAGTGAGTTAAGTCCACTGTGAAGGACTTACTGAGGGGGCAGCCAGTGACTTTTGTGACCCTAGGCCCATCCCCTAATTAAGGCTTTCTCTGGATCTTTGGAGGGGTTGTCAGTGTGTGAGCTTCCGGTCCCACCCCACCCCATGGTGGAGGGAGGGGGTGCTTCCTCCCCACCTGAAACCAAGTGACGAAGGATGAGCTTGACACTCATCCCAAAGGTCGTGAGAGCATAAGGACTGGTTTGAGAACAGAGAGAGGAAGGCTGCATTGCTGGTCACTGCTGCCCCCAGTGGTGGGGGCAAGAATGCAGTTTTCCTGTGAGCCAAGCCCACCTTTCCTGAGGGTCCACTGAGGAGTCATTTCTAGAGGGCCTTGCCAGGAGGGCTGTGTGGAAGAGTGACTGAGCCTTGATGAAGGTAGAGTCTGTGTGAGGTACACCCTGCATGATAAAGCCCTGAAGCTCAATGTCAGCTGGAGAAATGTCAGCCACATCTTGGGAATTTCATCTGGGGTTCACCACAGAGCAATCTCCAAGACCCCATAAAAGCTCTCCAGGAGACTGAGCACCAGCTTCAGGCATCTGCCAAGTCCCAGGTGTACGAATGTCCTATTATGTCTGTACCCAAAGACTATGGCCATCTTTTCCTAGTTCTCCCTCCTTAGGCCAAACCTGGAAAGTCAGAAACATAAACCATGGGAGGAAGAAGTAGAGCTCAGAAGAAAGAACAAAATCCAACCTTCCCTCATAGCTCCACTTCGGGTTTCCAGGGTGAAAGCATAAAAGAACTTGGGGAAGGAGAAGCTCTAAATAAAAGTAGGAGGTTAGAGTTATTATTATATTGGAAGGGGTTTTGTTTTTTTTTTTAATTTTAGAGAGAGAATGAGAGAGACAGATGGCTTCATTCACTCAGTGTAAAGTTTCTGAGACCTGTCCATGTTGTGTGTATCAGCAGTTTGCTCCTTTCTATTCCTGAATAATGCTGTATTAAATGGGTATATTGTAGTTTATTGTCCATTCACCTATTGATGGACATTTGGGTTTTCTTTTTTTTTTTTTCCAGTTGTGGACTATTTTTTTTTAATTTTTATTTTATTTTATTTTATTTTATTTATTTTTTTATTTTAAAAAATTTTTTATTTTTTATTTTTATTTTTTATTTTTTTATTATTTTTATTTATTTTATTTTATTTTTTTTATTTATTATATTTTTTATTTATTTTTATTTTATTTATTTTATTTTATTTATTATTTATTTTATTATTATTTTTATTTATTTTTATTATTATTTTTTTTATTTATTTTATTTATATTTTATTTTTTATTTTTATTTAAAAAAATTTTTTTAATGTTTATTTATTTTTGAGAGAGAGAGAGAGAGACCCAGAGTGTGAGTGAGGGAGGGTCAGAGAGAGAGGGAGACACAGAATCCAAAGCAGGCTCCAGACTCTGAGCTGTCAGCATAGAGCCCAATGCGGGGCTCGAACCCATGAACCGTGAGTTCATGACCTGAGCCGAAGTCAGACACCTAACTGACTGAGCCACCCACGCACCCCATTTTTTAATGAGACATTCAAATTAATGAAATGAGATTGTTTCTAGTATTGAAAGTGCTCAGAAGACTTGATTACCTAAGAGTAACTGAAAAAGTTACTGGGGAAGTGCCTGAGATTCCATCCAAAGGCAGAGAAAGGCCAGCCCCCCTTGGGCCACTCCAGAAAAGGAGAAAACCCTATGAATTGGAAAGCCATTAGGCAGAATTCTAGGAAGATGTTAGCTAAGCTTCTTATTTTTTGGATTTTTTTTATTAGAGAGAGATTGAGTGGGTGAGAAGGGGAGACGGGCAGAGTGGGGGAGAGAGAGAGAGAGAATGAGAATCTTAAACAGGCTCCACACTCATCGTGGAGCCCAATGCAAGTTTCAATCCCATGACCCTGAAATCATAACCTGATCCGAAATCATGAGTGGGACACTCAAATGACTGAGCCACCCAGGTGCCCCAGTTTTTATTTTTTTTAACAACTGGTTTGCTTGATGATGACATAGTTTTAGAAACAAGTCAAAGGGACAACAAGGTTAAAAATTACAGGTGGGGAATTTTTCTTTCATATTCCTCTTCCTTTCAATAATTTCAGGGTCTAGGAGTCAAACAATCTACACTCTTTAACAGGGCTTCCTATAAGGAAGCTCTGGTTTTGTTTTGTTTTTTTAAGTTTATTTATTTATTTTGAGAGAGTGTGAACAGGGGAGGGGCAGAAAGAGAGGGAGAGAGAGGATCCCAAGAGGCTCTACTCTGTCAGTGCAGAGCCCAATGTTGGGCTCGAACTCATGAACCATGAGATCATGACCTGAGCTGAAATCAAGAGTTGGATGCTTAACCAACTGAGCCACCCAGGTGCCCCTGGTTTTGTTTTTTACAAACATCTGTAAAGTCATCATGCTACAAGTTAAGCCTATTTTCTTCCAGTTTGTTCTCAGAGGAAAGGAACCTATAAGCATCTCTTCTTCAAAGTAAATAATTGCTTGCTCAGTTCCTAAAATATCTCCTCTGGGTGTATTTTCCGATTCTTTTACTATCTTGATTGCTCTCTGCTAAGCCTCTCAGCATTCTGCAAATCCCCTTTGAAAGCTAAGCTTGGATCTAAGTGGCCAGTCTCTCAGTGAAGCCCTGAGGGCAACGAAGGTGATTCTTAGTGCCTGCTTCTCCCCAAGCATCCCAGCATCATGATGATTGTCTAAACAAAGTAGGACGAGGCCAACTCATTTCATTTGGATTCCACTATAACCAGCATTGTATATGTATTTTAAAAAGTGTTAAGGCTGTAAATTCACAGCCAGAGTATCCATCTCTAGACATTTTGAGTGGAAAAAAAAAAAAAACAACAAAACATACATCAAGGTCAAGGGATTCTAACTGAAAATAGCATTAGTGAAATTAATGAAAGTTCAACATAGTATGTCCATCCACAGTCAGCCAATCTACAATAGCCACTGAGCAGCAGGCAGTAGGGGCCTCTGGGCCTTTGCACTCATTGTTTCTACCCCCAAGGAAGAAACTTGTTCTTTCCCCAGATGGGCCTATGGCACATTCCCTGAGAGTATTCAGGTCTGTTCTCAGAGGGTGCCTTCAGCAAGGCCTTTCCTGATCACCCTGACTGCAACTCTTTAACTCAGCTCAGCCCACTTAGACCCATTCATGGAAATTCCCAATCCTGCTTTTATTTTTTTTTTTTAATTTTTTTTTTAAGTTTATTTATTTTTCAGACAGAGAGAGACAGAGCATGAACGGGGGAGGGTCAGAGAGAGAGGGAGACACAGAATCGGAAGCAGGCTCCAGGCTCCGAGCTGTCAGCACAGAGCCCAACGCGGGACTCGAACTCACGGACCGCGAGATCGTGACCTGAGCTGCAGTTGGCCGCTTAACCGACTGAGCCACCCAGGCACCCCCCAATCCTGCTTTTAAACTACTCTGTATTTCCCCATGGCACTTAACAGACATGGTCTGTACTTGGAATTGTTAATTTCTGTAATTTCTACCTAGTAGAATATAATTTGTGTATGTTACATTCACTGCTTTGTTCCCCCATTTTGAGAAGAGTTCCTGGCACAGAGAAATCCTCAATAAATAATGTTCAAATGAATACATCTATGAGTACGAATAAAATTCTTTGTGGTGAGAAAGAGTACTTGAATGTTTATGTGTATCTATTTTATGGAACACATATATAATGCTTACTATGATATTTAATTTAATCCTCATGACAGTCCTATGAAGCAGGACTGTTGCCCTCAACTGTGGATGAAGAAATAGAGGGACAGTGCTAAATCACAGCTGGTATGTGGCAGCCTGTTCCAAAGTCTGTGCTCTCAAACACTACCATGCTGCCTCCCTTAATTAAATAACTGGAATATATTTGGCAGAAGCCTAGGATTGAACAGATTTGGGCTGGGGCCAACCATACAGTGATTTCTGGGCAAGGTGAATGGAGCATGGACAGTGGAGAAGACACAATGGGTCACCTCCAAGTACAGGAGAGTAGAAGGTAGAGACTCCAAAGAGACAAAGGAAAATGAGGGACATGGAAGTGAGATTAGAGATGTGGGGGACCCAGGAGAAGCACAGGCACTGGGAGAGGCTGACAAGAAGCCTGAAGGAACTGACTTAGGCTTCAACTAGTGCCCCACAGGGATTCTTAACTCCAGCTTGGGATTCAGGAGCAGAGGGCCAACATTGGGCCAATGGATTCCAGCAAATGAGGGCTGGGAAAAGAAGGATGGGTACGGGCCTAAGCCTAGGAGAGGACTTTGGAGGTGAGGTGGGGAGGCCATAAAGGAGGAAAGAAAGAGGAAAATCTAGATTCTGAGAAGTTATCATTCATGTGCTCTCACCTCTCCCCTAATCTTGGAATATCAAATCAATTTATTGATTAAAACTCCTTTAAGAAGTAAGTGGATGAACAAATTGTGGTATGTCCATGTAATGAAACACGGCTCAGCAATAAAAAAGAATGAACTAGTGATATGCCCCAAACATGGATGAATCTTTTAAAAATATGGAATAGGGGCGCCTGGGTGGATCAGTCGGTTGGGCGTCCAACTTCAGCTCAGGTCATGATCTTGCGGTCCGTGAGTTCCAGCCCCGCGTCGGGCTCTGTGCTGACAACTCAGAGCCTGGAGCCTGTTTCAGATGCTGTGTCTCCCTCTCTCTGACCCTCCCCCGTTCATGCTGTGTCTCTCTCTGTCTCAAAAATAAATAAACGTTAAAAATATGGAATAAAAGAACCTGCTATGGTCTGAATGTTTGTGTACCACACCCCTCCCCCCATATATATATGTTCAAATCCTGATGCCCAAAGTGATGGTATTAGGAGGTGGGGCCTTTGTAGGTGATTAGGTCATGAGGATAGAGCCCTTATGAGTGAGATTAGTGCTCTTATAAAAGAAACCCAAGAGAGCTCCCTTGGCCCTTCCATGTAAGGACCCATTGAGAAGTCTACAACCTGGAAGAGTGCCCTCACTTATGCTAGCCCACTGATCTTGGACTTCCAGCCTCCAGAACTGTAAGAAATAAATTTCTGTTGTTTATATGTTACTCAGTGTGGTATTTTGTTATAACATCATGAACGGACTAAGACAGAAGCCAAATAAAAAGTATATTCTGTATGATTCCACTTACATAAAATTCTAGACAAGCAAATTAAGAGAAAGGGTCCTAATCCAGGATGATCTCATTTTAAGACCCTTACCTTAATTACATCTGCAAAGACCTTTATTCCAAATAAGGTCATGTTTTGAGGTTCTAGGTGGACATCTGTTCTGGGGGCCACAATTCAATCTACCGCAAGCCCCAAGAAACCTCCAGGGCCAGAGACTCTGGTTCCCTCATGCAGGAAGGGGAAACAGGAGTCCTGGGATCAATTCTGAACTAGGTTTTCAGCAAATCCCTTCACGGTCTTCACCAACTAATTGAAAACTTGTGGTGTTGAAGCCTGTCATGGTTTAGCTCCATAAGCTGGGTGATGGGCAAATGAGCCCAACACCATTGCTTGGGCCACTATATAAGTAAGTTTATTGCTCTTACAGCCTAACTTTGGGCATCATTTTGCAAATGTGGGCCATCCGTCATATAGGGACAGAGCAAAAGACTATAGGAGGCTTGTAAAAATCCATAGGCTTAGTCAGAAAAAGGGAAGAACATTTATGCTGATGTTTGGTTAGCAGAGTCCACTTCACGGCTCAAATTCTTGTGACAGTTGACTTTAAGCCTTACCATCACTGCTTTTCTCAGGGAGGTACAAAGAAATCATATAGAATAACAAACATGGAGCATCCATATAATTATTTATAAATTTCCTCATCTACAAAGAATGAATGCATTTGAAGATAATGGAAGTTTAATGGGATGTGTTTAGAACTTTTCATTTCTTTAACAGGTTGTGAGCAGACCTAAGAGTAAGTGATTTTTATCCATAATTTTTAATGCATTGAGGAACAGCTAAGCAGAGCAAAATCAAAAACCTTGTCAAAGTCAAGAAAGATTGTACTTTTCATTCTTTCTATCTACAAAGTCCTTCAGTGTCATTGATGGTTAAATTTTCAGTTTCCCGTCTTTATGAAGCTATATTGCCCAGGCATCCCTTTCATTCCCTTAAAAAAGAAAGTAAAGGATGTTTAAAATATGTAATTTAGGTCTTGAAGTTAGTTATTTCTAGAATCATCTGAGAAGCCTTCAGGGGTCTGACCATTCATCTATATACTATCCAAGCAGCTTCTGTTGTGATTTCACCCAATTCCATTAACCATATTAATACATGACCTCTTAGCATGAGAATCTAGTATTATGTGGATATCACTTCTTAAAAAGTATCAGCAGACAATTAAATATTTTTCCTTCAGTATAGTGTTTTGTATGTTGGCAAATCAGGGGCTTGATAATGAGTGCACTGTGGGATGTTGAAGTAGGTCAGTTAATTGGGGCTTCAGCTCTTTTGAAGGGTGGGTGAGCTCTGCTTATGGGAAATTGAAGCTTCAGGTTGCCAAGAGGTGGGTGACTAAGAGGTAGCTGTGGCAGATCAAGGGCAACATTTTAATTGGATGATGGGCATTCTCAAAGGGCATGTAGCAATTTTCTGAATTGCAAAATCTAATGGTTTGAAATTTAGAAAGTAGTGATGTCATCTCCCCAACTTTTAAAAGAATGTCCATCTCCCTCTGTAATTATTTTGGGTATTATTTTTAATAATAGCAATAGACCAATGCCAGAGAATATGATGGTCAGAGATGTGTGGAACAGCTTTGTCAGAGTTTCAGTCCTATGTCTTAATGCATTTTCTTGATGATTCCTGGAAAAGTCTTTTATGTTTTCAAAGCCTCCTCATCCTCCTGTTCTCAGTTCATTTCCTGTTCCAACTTTCCAAGAGATTTACCTGTGTGTAAATGAACTGAGTTTAAATATAGTCCTTCCCCAATTACAACTTTTGAATCTCTCTCCTCCTTATTGGATTTTAACAAAATTTATGATGAAAGAAATAGTAAACTCACTAAGAATGTCAAACATATTCTGCAGGTCATCACATTCAGAGTTTATAGAGAATAGAATTTTGTCTACTGATACTGTGGAGAGGTAGAGAATTTGAGATCTACTCAGAAGATTAATCTGGGATCGGTTTCTTTTTTTTTAATTAAAAAAAATTTTTTTTTAATTAAAAAAATTTTTTTTTAATTTTATTTCTTATTTTTAAAATTTACACCCAAATTAGTTAGCATATAGTGAAACAATGATTTCAAGAGTAGATTCCTTAATGTCCCTTACCCATTTAGCTCATCCCCCCTCCCACAACCCCTCCAGCAACCCTCAGTTTGTTCTCCATATTTATGATGGGATCGGTTTCTTAAGTTTTGTGTATGGCATAGTAGAAAGAACCCTGGATTAGGAGTTCAGACACCTGAATCCTGGCCCTGGTTTTGCTACTATTTTGCCACATAACTCTGGAATGTCATTTAATTTTGCAGGGCATCAGATTTCTCTTCTGAAAAATGAGGGTGTCTGGTCAGGTTACTTAGAAAAATCTCTAAAGTTCCATGGTTGTTTTCTGAAAATGAAACTTTCTGAGTTAAGTCTGACAACTGGTTTTGTTTTTTTCCTCTGGTTTGTGTCTTTATCTCACTAGATAAAGAGCCTAACCGCTCTTTTTGACATCAAAAATGCTTCTTAATAGGGGCGCCTGGGTGGCTCAGTCAGTTAAGCGTCTGACTCTTGATTTCGGCACTGGGAGGTCATGATCTCCCAGTTTGTGAGTTCAAGCCCCGTGCTGGGCTCTGTGCTGACAGTGTGGAGTCTGTTTGGGATTCTCTCTCTCCCTCTCTCTCTCTCTGCCCCTCCTCTACTCACACTTTCTGTCTCTCAAAATAAATAAAAATAAACTAAAAAAGTGCTTCTTAATAAGTTTTGGTCATTCATTCATTCATTCATTTGCATTGGAAAACATCTTTTTCCCAACAGATTCAGTCCTCCACACACCTCTGCTCATGGTGGAAGAGAAAGGACCTGGCTTCATTGCTTACAGGCTGGGTGACTTTGGAAAGTTAATTAAACTCTCTGCTTCTGTTTCTGTAACAATAAAATAGGAATAATAATTCCTACCACGACCCCTCCAGGTGGTTTTGAATAGTAAATCAAGCAAGAGATGAGCTGGCATGCAGCGGCCATTCACCAAACATGAATTTGCTCACTCTGCTTACCACCGTCCTTCCCCATCAGATGGTCCTGCTCTTTCACACCTTTGATAGAGAAGGTGCAAGTGGGTCTCCTGGCACCCAGCTGCCCCACAGTATCTGGGGCTTCACAGATCCTGAACAATGCATAAATATTAAATGAATGAATGAATGGATTGAATAAATCTTAAAAAAATAAAACCTTTAGTAAACTTATGGGATGCCTTTATAAGGAAGGATCCTGTTGAACCCAGAAGCTTAAAAAATGAAAAACGACAAAATTAACCATTTTAAAGTGAATAATTCAGTTGTACATAGTACATTCACAATGTTATACAAACACTACCTCTATTTAGTTCCAGAATAAAGCCTGCATCCATTAAACAGTTTCTCCCTATTCCCACTGCTGCCCCCGCCCCTCCATCAATCCCCAGCAACCACCGATCTGCCTGTTGGCTCTAAGGATTTATCTATTCTGGATTTTTCATATAAATGGAATCATATAATATGCGACCTTATACATCTGGTTTTTTTCACTCAGCAAAAATTTCTTGCAGTTCATCTGTGTTGTGGTAGATATCGGTGCTGTGCTCCTTTCTCTGGCTGAGTATTATTCCACTGTAAGTGTGTACCAAGGTTTGTTTATCTGTTAACCTGTTGATGAACATTTAGGTTGTTTCCGCCTTTTGGCTATTGTAAATAATGCCACTATAAACATGAGTGGACGTGTCATTGTTTGAGTAATTTCAATCCTTTTCAATCTTTTTTTTTCAACCCTGTTTTGGGTCCTTTTGGGTATATTCCCAGGAGTGGAATTGCTGGGTCGTATGGTAATCCTACAGTTTACCTTTTGAACACCTGTGGTGCTCTCCATATCTGCTGAACCATTTTACATCCCCACTAGCAATATATGGGAGTTCTACTTTTGCCTCATCCTTTTTAACACTTTTTCTTTTTCCTTTTTTTTATACCTATCCCAGTGGTTGTGTTTTGACTTGCATTTCCCTAATGACTAATGATACTGAATATCTATCTTTTCACATGCTTGTTGGCCATTTGTATATCATTTTTAGAGAAATGTCTATTCAAGACCTTTGTCTATTTAAAAAGTTTTTTTTAATCTTTTTGTTGTTGAGTCATAAGAGTTCTTTATATATTCTTGATACTAGACCCTTCTCAGATGTATGATTTGCAGATATGTCTTCCTACTCGATAGGTTGCCTTTCACTTTCTTGATAATGTCTTTTGATATAAAAAAGTTTTTAATTTCAATGAAGTCCAACTTATCTATTTTTTCTTTTGCTCTTCATGCTTTTAGTGAACAGAGCCTAGAGGGGTTTTTTTTTGTTTTTGTTTTTGTTTTTTATGACAGGATCTTAATGCTTTAGAGGAAAACAAGACCTTTTCCAGAAGGTAACTGGTACTCTAAAGTCAAGAGCCATGTGAGTACAGATCCAACAGCTCCTTTGGAATCATTAGAAGAGAAGAATCAGCAGCTTCGTACACTATTTGGAAGAACCACGAGAGGACTCTTACTTTAATATTAATTCAGTATCAGTGGCAGAATCATAAATATTTTTAAACTAACATAGACTAGAAAGGACAGTGCCTTTTGATTATTATTTTTATGGTTGAAATCAGAAGGGCTTAATACAGAGTTTGTGGAAAATAAGTATATTTCAACATTTTTCTGTTTCTTTGCTAGTTCATTTTGATAGCTACTATGCTTCCCTATATAAATAATGAGACCGTTCCAAATGGTAATGACTGTACTTTTCTCAAAGTTTGTATGGCTATAATTTATGTAATGCCACAAATCAAGCAAATAGCTCTTAACTTTATTTTTACCTCAGTGTATTATTTAGAAATCATATGAAGAAAAAAAGCCACAGTTTATTTTCTTGTTCTTGGTTATTATCGTAGGGTATTGAAAGGTTCAGCAGGCATAGTATTGCTTTAAGAGCAGAATTTAGAGGGGCGCCTAGGTGGCTCAGTTAAGCATCTAACAGCAGAATTTAGAGGGGTGCCTAGGTGGCTCAGTTAAGCATCTGACTTCAGCTCAGGTCAAGATCTCACAGTTTATGGGTTGGAACCCTGAGTCGGGCTCTGTGCTGACAGCTCAGAGCCTGGAGCCTGCTTCAGATTCTATGTCTCCCCCTCTCTCTCTCTGCCCCTTCCCCACTCATGCTCTGTCTTTCTCTCTCTCAAAAATAAACATTAAAAAAAAAAAAAAAGCAGAATTTAGTTAAGATCCAGAGAGAGAAAAAAGCCATAGCTATCCTGCCTTCTTCTTCCAAATACACTGAACTAACTTCTGCTTTGTTTGCATATGATTAAGTGAGCACTTAAGAAATGACTGTGAGCCGTTTATATTTGGGGATTAAAATGAGCCTATTTCTCTGGATTCTTGAAGACCTACCACTCAAATCCAACATTTTCTCTGTAGAGGTAACGAATGCTTCTTATCAGACACTTGATTCAACAAAATAAGTATATCGTAAATTCACCTTCCTGGGACTTTGTTCTTTGGTTCGAAAACTCCTATCCACCTCAATAAACAGTACATTTATTAACACCAGAAGAAGGAAGACGGCTAATACAATACAATGTTTGTGACTTTTAAAATGTATATTACTACGTGTGAGGCATACAGACTCTTCCTTGAAATTGGTCTGCAGGCAGTAATTAAACTTTTCAACTCGGACTCCTTTCCTGCTGCTGGGCTATAAAGATGAGGACTTGGCCCTTTCTATTTGACTCTCTCTCAGATTCTCAGTTTCCCCGACTTCAGAATGAAACATAATATCTTAAGCTAACAGAGCCCAGAGAGGCTGACCATTGGCTCCCATTGTCCCCTGATACTGCAGCCCCGCCCCTTTGGCTTGTGCTGACAAGCTGTTTATATTTTTGTAAGGGCCACCCTTTAACTCAGCAGCCTGATGACTATAATGGGCCCAATTGTCTGTGGGCTGCAGAGAGCTGAGTCCCCACATCCGAGGAGGCTGGGGCCAGTCTCTGATGCACAGGAGTAGCCGTTATGGAACACGGGTAAGGATGATTCTGAGTGTATGATGCTGCTTTTTCTGGGCTTGCTGCTTATTAATCCTGGGCACTGTTTGAGAGAAACAAGTTGTGACTGAGTTGCTAGCTTTCTCTTGGTGTTCATTTTTGGCCTGCTAACAACGGAAGGAGAAGATCATTTCTCCGAGATTTGCTGACAAAGCTCATAGTGATCCTGGTCAACCCAGGCAAGAAGTGCGCAGAGAAGCCAAAAAGTGGGGAAGAGACGCAAATGGGTTTGACAGCAAAGCAACATGAAGAGGCAAAGCCCACGGCCGCTTCAGCGATGTTGTGAGACTCAGAGGCTGTTTTATTTCCTAACTGAAGAGTTCAGTTAGGAGCCTGGCCCTGCCACTGTGGGGTTTCTGTAAGCCAGCTGTTAGCCCATGTAACTCCGTCGACCCTGTTTGAAGGGGTCTAATATCTGCTGGTATTCTCAAAGGGCAAACCATAGTAGTCTTGTATGTCATAAATAGTTCTATTCAGAAATGTGGGAACAGTTGAGAGCTGGCAGGCTGTAAAGTTTTACTGCCCATAAAAGTATTCAAAGGGTACTATGGCCGTCTGCAGCGGGGCTCAGGAATGAAGGAATAGCCCCAGGCAATTAGAGCATTTGTCCTTGACAACCCAAGAGAGAAGTCAGTGGAGCCAGAGGACGCCATGTGAGAGGGGGGGAGCCTGAAATGGGCTTAGCCAGCCCATCTGGGGGTTCTTTCTGGTTTCTGGCTTGGAAGCAAATGAGTGAGGGTGGAAAACTGCTTGGACTCCAGTCTTTGTGCCGGGTTTCATCAGCCCAGATGCCCCTTTTAGTGCTAAGACCCCCTTCATGGCTCAGGGGGGCTCAGGAGGCCAGGGAGGGGGTGTGCTGTGTTTCGGCCCATGACGGGGAGGGGCTGGAACAGCTGGAGCCTTGGGAATTGCTTTGGGAACAACTGCCTGCTGCTGAATGGAAAATCACCTATGGAAGCTCTGATCGGGGAATTTTGTCCTGTCCTTTCTGTTGAACCTCACGCTGTGAAATCAGTGATCTCACCATCAGTGTTTGATACGGACAAGAGCCTGAAAAACTGAAGAAGTGGGGTTTAACTTTTAGAGAAAGTAAAGGTGAATCATGGGACTTTCAGACATCTAGTGCTTTATAAATCTTCCCGCCTCTCTGCATCCCCAGAATTTGTATTTATTATTTAGATACACTGCATTAAAGACATGTTTTGGGGCTCCTGGAGGAATGAAGTCAGATGCAGAGGCTGTTTTTTAAGTGAATTTGACTCAAAGCAACCTGAATGTTTCAGCTCAGTGTATGAAAATACCAGGTGATATCCTTTTCTTTCTTTTTTCTTTCTTCTTCTTCTTCTTTTCTTCATATTTATTTATTTTGAGAGAGAGAGCAAGTGGGGAAGGGGCAGAGAGCGAAACAAAGGATGCGAAGTAGGCTCTGCACTGACAGCAGAGAGCCTGATGAGAGGCTGGAACTCACAAACAGTGAGATCATGACCTGAGCTGAAGTCTGACCCTTCACTGGACCGGCTGAGCCCCCCCAGGTGCCCCTACCAAGTGGTTTCTAAGTGAAACCATGGTCTCCTTCAGTGAACTGAGAGCCCAGGAAAGGGGGATGAGTTGTCCTGTAGGTGGTTTGTGAACAGACAGAACTTCTGACTGCCAGCCCAGGGGAGTGGAGGCTCAACAGGGAGAGGACAGGGCTGCCTCAAGCCACATAAACCCTGGCCTCCTTCACAGTGGAGTGTTCTCCATTCCCACTGGACAAGCACCCCCACATGGCAAGACGGCAAAATGAGAAAGAACACAGAAGAGGCCTGGTGAGAGGGAAGATGGGGTGAATTCCAGGAGACCCCACAAGGCACAAAGACAGCTCCTCTCTAGCTTCTATCAGCATGTGGGCAGGCCAGGCTCCTGGAATTTCAGGTGCAGAATTTACATAAACTAATGTTAACATAGGAGATTTACAATAACAAATAATGTTCTTCTAGAGCTTTTACATACTGAGGATGCTTCTCATGGGCCCAAGAAATAAAAACAAAACAAAACAAAACAAAACAAGCATATATGGATGAAATGCTATGACAATGGCAATATTAATGGTTATGACAGCTACCATTTATTGAACACTTACTATGTGCTAGGCCGTTATCTCACTCAGTCCTCACCAAATCCTTAAAGTAAGTACACTTAGTTAATGGTCCTCATTTTACAGAGAAGGGAACTGAGGCAGAGAGGGTAAGTAACTTGCATAAAGTCACACAGCCAGTAAGTGACCGGAATTATGAGTCAGTAGGAAGGTATACAGTATATAAGCTTGTGTTAGGAAGTGAGGATTTCCTGTGGAATATAGCTGGCACTTATATTCATAGCTTTTCAGGAATTCATCTAGTCACGGCCACCAAAATGTGGCCTCCCGTGAAGCTAATTGGCAATTGGGAGGGAAAACAAAGAACAACTTCCTTTAAATGGGTAAGAGTGCCGAAGCATAACGGTCTAGCCCCACTGAGTTAACAGCCAGGAAGGGCCAGCTTAGGGGAGGCATTTGGGGCCTGGCCCTGCCACATGGGTGGGTCCGTGCTGCATGGTGTGGTGCCCTAAGAAGGACAACACACAGAAGCAGACACTCAAGAAGACAGGGGTTGAAAGAAAAACCTTTGATTCAGACACACCTGGTTGAAGCCTCACCTTATTACTTGTATAATCTTGGGAAAGGTGCCTCTTTCCTCTAAGCGTCCGCTTCCCCAGCTAGGTGGTGGGGGCGACGATGTCTGTGTCACTGGACCATCATGACCATGTGACTTGAAAAATATGCTTCTTATTTTCTCAGGAGGTAACACATTCAAGTCTGTTATTTTATACAACAGGCAGGTACACATTTCTTAGGTGATCCTTTGGATGTTTGAAGATAATTAGAAAATGAGTTAAACAGACACTGTTTTCTAGAGGCAAACATTGGAGACAGCTAGAAAAGAATAGCTCTGGGGCGCCTGGGTGGCTCAGTCGGTGAATTTGGCTCAGATCATGATCTCACGCTTCATGAGTTCAAGCCCTGCATCGGGCTCTGCACTGGTGGTGCAGAGCCCGCTTGGGATTCTCTCGCTCTGCCTCTCTCTATGCCCCTTCCTCACTTGCACTTTCTCTCTCTCTCTCTCAAAATAAATAAATAAGCTTTTAAAAATTCTTAAAAAAAAAAAAAAAGAGAACGAGAGAGAGAAAGGAAAAAAAAACCAGCTCTCAGTAGCCTGGGATCCACTGCTCCGGGTGCGTGGTCACAAGTGCGAGTCTCACATTTTCTTATTCTGTGCCCACCCTCTGGCTGTTGTAAGACCCACACAGCATCTGTACCCTGGTGGCAGCTCTTGTTAGGCCAGATGCTCACAGAAGTGGTGCTGGGGGCTCCTCATTTTCAGAGACCTGCAGGGCTAGGAACACAGATGGCATCATGTTCATTCCTCTCTCTCCGTCTGCTTTCTTCCTCTTCCTCCCTTCCTCACTCAAACATTTACTGATCACTAGTTACCATATGCTAGTCTCTGGGGATACAGAGCTCAAAACCATGGTGTTGGCCCTAGAGGAAGTCACAGTCTGTTGAAGAACTCCACTGGGGCAGAGTTACAACAGATATATATACAAGGTGCTGGGGGAGGGAGCACCCTTAGCCAGACTTGGGACATCAGTGAGAGCTCTGTGGAGGAAAGGATGATACTAGAAGTGAGGGAACCTGGAAGACTGCGGAAGACTGGCCCAAGTGGAGTTGGAGGCAAGGGTGACTGGTGTCAGCAGTTTCTGATTCAGCTGGTCAGTGGCGGTTCTTGTGGATAGCAGTGTGCCAGGGTTGGAAGCCATTGAGTCAAGGGGATCAGCATGTGCAAAGGTCCAGGTGCAGGGGACAGGATTCAGGGAACAGCCAGTTGTTTGGTCTGGTTGAAACCCAGCATGTGAGCGAATGAGTGATCCTGGGTGACATGGAACTGACAGGAAATGGAGCCAAAGAGAATTGTCTTACAAGGATGAAGCAGGTGTGGCAAGGTCTCGACAGTTGTTTAATCTTGAGCACGGACATATTCAGGGATCCATTGTGCTATCATGTCTACGTCTGTGTTTGTTAAAAATTTTCATGGTAAGTTTTATGAAAAGTAGAATATCCCAGGGGATATTCTGGGTGGCTCAGTCGGTTGGGCGTCCAACTTCAGCTCAGGTCATGATCTCACGGTCCGTGAGTTCGAGCCCCGCGTCAGGCTCTGTGCTGACAGCTCAGAGCCCGGAGCCTGCTTTGGATTCTGTGTCTCCCTCTCTCTCTGACCCTCCCCTGTTCATGCTCTGTCTCTCTCTGTCTCAAAAATAAATAAACATTAAAAAAAAAAAAAAAAAGAATATCCCGTACATGCATCAAGACCAGAACGTAGCTTGAGGTGCCTGGGTGCTTTGGATTCTCTCTCTCTCTCTCTCTCTCTCTGCCCCTTCCCCTGCTCACACACACTCTCTCTCAGAATAAACAAACAAACAAATTAATTAATTAATTAATTTTTAAAAAAAGACCAGAACATAGCTTAAACAGAGCTGAACTTCAATCACAGGTCTACTGGTTTCTGGTGACTAATGAAGACTTTGGGAAGTTCCTTAACCTCTCCAGGTCTCCTTTTCCTCACCTGAACATGGGAATAATAATCACATCTACCTTATTGGGCTTTTATGAGGATTGAAAGGATAGGGGCACCTGGGTGGCTCAGCCAGTTAAGCAAATATCTTTGGCTCAGGTCATGATCCCATGGTTCGTGAGTATGAGCACAGAGCCTGCTTTGGATCCTCTGTCCATCTCTTTCTCTGCCTCTCCCCTGCTCGCACTCTCTCTCAAAAATAAATAAACATTAAAAAAAAAAAGAAGAAGAAGAAGAAGAAGGGGGTGCCTGGGTGGCTCAGTCAGTTAGTGTCCAACTTCAGCTCAGTTCATGATGTCACAGTCTGTGAGTTCGAGCCCCACATCGGACTCTGTGCTGATAGCTTGGCACCTGGAGCGTGTTTCAGATTCTGTGTCTCTCTCTCTCTCTGCCCCTCCCCTGCTCATGCTGTGTCTCTCTCTGTTTCAAAAATAAATAAAAACATTAGAAAAAATTTTTAAATAAAAAAAAGTAGAAGAGGGGCGCTTGGGTGGCTCAGTCAATTGAGAGTCTGACTCTTGATTTCAGCTCAGGTTATGATCTTGCAGTTTGTGAGATCTTGCCCCACATCAGGCTCTGTGCTGACAGTACCGAGCCTGCTTGGGATTCTCTCCTTCCCCCTCCTTTTCTCTTCCCGCACTTGAGTTTGCACTCTCTTTCTCTCTCTCTCTCTCTCTCAATATAAATAAATAAACATTAAGAAGAAGAAGAAAGGCTAGAACATGGAGAATGCCCTCCATAGTATTTGTCATGGAGGCATCCCTTTTCCCTCACAGATAGATCATCTCATTCATTCTGATGGAAGTTTCTAGATGATGCTCTACAGGGTGCCAAGCAGAGAGCATTGAAATGTTCTGTAAATTACAGAAGCATGAACCTGCAAGGCAAGGTTTGGAGCTGGGAGCAAATCTGGGGCACTGGTGGGGAGTGAAAAATATATCCACACCGTAGGCTGACGTGTGTAAGTTTAGAAGGCTTAGCCCCTGCAGATGGCTAAGGAATAGAGAGCATGGTGACTTCTGTAAGTGGAGTGGTGGAACACCAATTTCATTCATAATCCCTTATATTCCATGTATCTTTCTGTCTCCTTAAATTTTAAAATGCGGCACATTCACACCATCATGTATACACTTAATAGACGTGCTATTTTGTCATCTAGGATGTTAAAGGGACCCCTCAAAAAAGATGGAGGGTGAATCTGGGATTGCATGCTCTGGGGAACCCCAGGAGCCATTTAGACACACATATCTCACCTCAAGTGGCACCTGCTGGGAACCCTGTCCCTTGTCACACCTGCAGTCCTGTTCAGCTTTTCAAGGAGAAGGGTTCCTGGTTTGTAGGTCTTTAACTACCAGCTGTGTTTACTCTTCTCAGTCTGCACTTTCTAGCCCCGTACCTGACAAGTTGACACTGAGGGAAAGGCACACTTCACATTTTGCAGCTGTTGTGCAAATAGAACTTCAGTGACATTACTCAAACAGTTGACTCTAGAAACCACAAGGGGCCAAAGGGCCAGCTTACAAATATCAGCTATGCTCCTTGACACCAGTCTGGATCTAACTTGGAAAGTGCTACATATTCCTTAAGGGGTATGTAGGAGGAAAACATTTAAATCTGCAGCACCCTTAAAGCCTCAGTGTCAACTCAGGGCTGGCAGTTTCCAATGTGTGTTCTTTGAAGTGTTAAAGAGCTAAATAAATATATCCTAACTGGGATCCCATGGGGGACCCTCCAAGGATGGAGTTCTCACTGCCTGGGAACTTCCTTCCCCCAACCTGTCTGCTCTTCCCAGAGGGTTAAAACACAGTTTAAACTGAAGTTTAAAGCTGTAACCTGACCACAGAACTATATGCCACAAAGAGCACTGTGTTTTCCAAGAAAGCTTCAAATCATAGTTTCTCAAGGTCTTCCCAGTTGCAACATTGGATGACTTAATTTTATTTTTTTACTTTTTATTCTTAAAGATACTGTTTTTAAGTAGTCTCTACACCTAACATGGGACTTGAACTTACAACCCTGAGATCAAGAATCACATATTCTACCAACTGACCTAGCCAGACACCCCTGGGTGACTTGATTTAATTTAATGTAATTTTTTAAAGTTGTATTTTATTTATTGGGGGGGGGAGGGGCAGAGAGAGAGGGAGAGAGAGAGAATCCCAAGCAGGTTCTGCACTGTCAGCACAGAGTCTAACTCAGGGTTTGAAGTCATGAACTGTGAGATCATGACCTGAACCGAAATCAAGAGCCAGATACTTAACCGACTGAGCCATCCACGTGCCCCGGGATGAATTAATTTTAAATACAGGAGCTTTAAGCAAAAGGCACAAGTCCCATGAAATCTGCCACGCTGGCTCCTTCTAGAGCCCTCAGGTGCCTCACCAGCAACTGGCAATAATTGCATTTCCAGGGACACCCAGAAGAGCTAAATCTATTTAATATGTCACTGACATACAGGTTCTTCCACTGGGGACCAAGCAACAAGAACTAAGGTTCTCAAGACATTTGATCCCTGACCTGCACTCTTAACTGGATGATTCTATTTTAAGAGCATTTTTAACAACAAAAACACAGTGGTGATCAGTGTTTTTTGTTTTGTTTTGTTTTGTTTTGTTTTGTTTTGTTTTGTTTTTACAAATGTGGCCCCTTTATCCCCTCAGCGAGGAGAACTATTGTGTCTTCTGGAGACTCTCTGTGGTCTGGGCATGCTAGGGGCACAGCATAAATATCAATGAATGCTGGTCCATTACAAAAAGAAAATGGAAAGACCCTATAAGGTAGCAGTGACTCTACAAGCCCCAGAAGCCTAGTTGGAACTGTGGCAAGGAAAGATAGTGACAAGGCCTGAACAAAGCAGCTCTCTTCCCACACTCAACGCATGTAAGGAACCAAGGGGTGTCATTGTCGGAGCTGTTACTGGAGGGCTGGATGGGGCAATGGCAGCCGCCCAGCCTTCCCCATTGCTGTCCAGGGGTATTCAGGGAATACTGGCCTCCAGCGGGAAGCTTCCTTCCCGCTGATAGCAAGGGGACATGAAGTCAGGGTGGAATAAGGCTTGGTGACTGCTGGCCTTTGTCCTATCCAGGAATCGGGGTTACCGGGTCAGAGGAATGTCTCAATAACATGTGAATTTCCAAGGCTGGATGTAAAACTGCTCCTTTAGGACAAAAGCATGTCCGGCTTGTGTCCACACTCACACTGAGAGCTTTAAAAGTGGGGTGAGGGTCACTTTTGAGCAGCCCCCAGTTATTTCTGTGGAATCTGTGCATGCCTCCTCCCTGAGTGGCTGTTCCCTCTCCGTCAGTCCCTGGAAAGCCCAAAGCAAGTAGAGAAGAGGGGCAGGAAGAAGAAAAGAAGTGGTGGGAGGGCTGGAGATTAGGAAAACCATTTCAACCCCCCCCCCCCCCCCCCCCCCCCCCCCCCCCCCCCCCCCCCCCCCCCCCCCCCGGCAACTCATTTGTTGCTGTGGTGGTGGGAGTTTTTGTTTGGGGAACTTTTTTTTTTTCTTTTAGTCAAAGCAGTGCATTCTGGTGCCGCCCTTGGAACAGCTCTTTCCAGTTCCTTCACATGGTAATTGTGCACGTAGCCTCCAGGCCTAGGCTTGTATCTGTAAGTCCCTCTATCAATTCCAGGAGGGATTTAGGTTTTGTTCCATTCACCTTCTCCTCCCAGAGCACGTACTTTCTCAGCGGGTGACTGGAAAGCTTTGTGCCTGTGATGGGTCACCAGGCAATCAGGCTACAACACTTCAACTTAAAATGGAGAGGACTAACACTGCTTAAGGCACTGACTGTATACCAGGGACTGTTCTAAGTGCTTTATGTTTATGAGCCAGTTAATGCTCCCAAGATAGGTACTCTTACTCTCTATTCTCACATGAGGAAACTGAGGCTCAGAGAGTTAAGAAAGTTCTTCAAGGTCCCACAGCTGGTTAGGGGTAGGCTGGCATTCGGGCCTGTGGTTTTAACCCCCTACACCGTACCCCCAGGGGTGCATTATATTTTTTTGGATGGATGCACAAGAGTGTATGCATTCATTCCCCTATTCCTGGTCATTTAACTTCTTTCAAAGTTCTTTCTATTATAGATAATGCTATGATCAATGGTTTTGTAATCATAACTAATAGTTCTTAACAAATGTTAACTTGCTGTGTGACAGGCACTGTTTCAAGCTCTTTATGCAACTCTTTGTAACAACCTGCTATTACTACCATTTAACAGATGAGGAAAGCAAGGCACAGAGCAGTTGGTTCAATATTGTGTCCCGGATTGCATAGTTAGGAAGTAATAGAGCTATTCCAGAGCTACTGCCCTGGACAATGATGCTGTCTGGACAAATACTCTGATCACACCTCTGATACTGCTTCGAGGAAAACATTGTAAGCTGGGACAACTAGGGCCTTAACACATGAATATTTTTAAGGATCTGGAAACATACCCTTAAACTCATTTCCAGTAACACTGGGTGGCTATGCTAATTTGTGTTCCCATGAACACTGTGCAATTGATTAAGGAATCGAAGTTAGATAAGGCCCTGGTGAATGGGGATGGCCCTCTAGCCCCTGGACAATGTTTTCATAAACCTTTTAAGCTTTCGTGGGCTGATCTAGGCGCTTACTATAGTTAATAATAGTTTTGTTAAAAAATGTATCTAGCTCAAAACTGCATCTGGAAAGGGGCATCTGGTAATATTCTATTTCTTGATCTGGATGGTGCTCACCCTGTTGTGGTTCCTTTGTGATAATTCATTCAGCTGTTGCCTTAGGACTTGTGCACTTTCCTGTTTGTAATTTATACTTATTAAAAGTTTAATTTTAAAACAAGAATCTATGTATCAAATATGTATATTTTGGATGTTAGGCACAGAATGCTTTGAAATCTATTGTAAAGAATAAGAAAATGAATTGTCACCATATTTTCTCCTCATGTTGGATAAAAGGACATTTTTAAGGAAACATTTTCATGGTTTCTTTTTTCCTAATCACTAATGCAAATATTGAAAAGACACTGAATTACAATAGTCCTAAGAAGTATGGTTCTAAAAAAGCCCTTTGCTTCTTTTTGTTGTTTTTGTTTTATCCAAGTAAGATTTTGTTTGAAGCCTCAAAAACATGACAGGTATTTAAAATATGCAGAATTTAGGATGAGTGAGTTTTTGGCAAGGACCTGAGAACAATTATTAAGACCCCAGAGAGAATTATTCTCTTTCCGTCTCGGCTTTCTAACATGGTTTTCCTTAATACTTGGTTTTGAGGTCGTGCATGGTTCTGTGATGTGGCCTGATGCCCCTGCTGAGTAATGTCCCTGGAGACTCAGGAACATCTTTCCATGGCTAATGCATCAGCTCAAGAAGGTCAATATATCATCATGAAAACTTGGTAAGAGAGTATGCTCTTACTCTCATGAAAGCCAGTAGCAATTTCCTTGTCAGATTCCCAACTGTTTTGAAATATTATTTTAGTGCTTGTTTCCCTCTGCTGATTTTATATTTGATCTAAAGTGAATTGTTTAGCCCCATTCAGTTTCTTAGTCCCTGGACACCAGTTGTAATTTTTATCAGTTTTCATTCGCCTGCCACAGGGGATTTAAGCAGATGCGGAATGAGAGGGTATCTTGTGCCTTTTATGACAAGACAAAAAGAGACATGCTTCCCAATTCTTCCTTTATTTACTACACCCCAAATGACCTCACCATGAGATTCTGTGAGTTCTTTGATGAGGTTACGGATATTCCTTTGTTTAGGCTGTTTTTTAATGTTTATTTTTAAGAGAGGAGGGAGAGGAGACAGAGTGTGAGTGGGGAAGGAGCGGAGAGACAGGGGGGACACAGAATCCGAAGCAGGCTCCAGGCTCTGAGCTGTCAGCACACAGCCTGATGCGGGTCTCAAACTCACGAACCTGCGAGATCATGATCTGAGCTGAAGTTGGACAGTTAACCGACTGAGCCACCCAGGAGCTCCTCTTCCATTTCTACCTAACATCTTACCTAACATCTTAACATTACCTCTGTATTAGTCAGTTCAGCCTGCCGTAACAAAATGCCACAGACTGGGTGGTTTAAACAACAGAAATTTATTTTCTCAGAGTTCTGAAAGCTGGAAGTCTAAGATCTAGCTACCTGCATGGTCAGGTTCTGGTGAGGAATCTAGTCTAGGTTTGAAGACAGCAGTTGTGTCCTCACATGGCCTTTTTACTGTGCACACGAGTGGAGAGAGCTCTGTGTCCCTTCCTCTTCCTGTAAAGACACTAATCCTATTGGATTAGAGTCCCATCCTTGTGACTTCATTTAACCTTAATTATTTCCCCGAGGGCCCTATCCTCAAATATCCTATAATATGGAGGTTAGGGCTTCGATGTATGAATTTGGAGTAGGGAGGACACAATTGAGTCTGTAATATTACCACAGTCTATACAATTAAAATTAAGGTTTGTTTTCCCTTTTGAAGTAGCTCTCTTTCCCTTGGTGTTTCTGTTAAGTGACATTCAATTTTTAAGTTTGTAAAACATTTTTGGGTCTCTGCTAACTGTATATGAGAATCCAGACATAAACAAGACATAGACCCCACTCAAGTAGACTCTTCAAGGAGTTTATAAAGTAAGGAAGTAGATGAATTGCATGCACACATAACCAGAACATTTGGGATGTTAGAAATCCTATAAGTGAAATTCAGTGTGCTATGGGATTCAGAGGAAGAGATGACTTTCCTCCAAGGACCACTATTTGAGCTTCATAATCAGTGACAGGCAGGATTTGGTCTAGGGAAAGTGTAAGAAAAGCCATGCCAGGCCCAGCAGGAACAGACAGCAGGAAGGCAGGAATGTACGGTTCACTTGAAACTTAGGAAATCAATAGAGGAACGCTGTGGGGTTTAATCTTACATCAGAGAGGGAGGTTAGGTTCTAAAATCAGTACTTAACAAGAGAGGCTCAGTGACTAAATGGCCCTTGACAATCTGGACGTATGGTCTCCATACCACCAGTTTGTCCTCTAGTGTTGCAATAGACCACGTTTTCTTTGAGCACCGGATGAAATAGTTGGCTATGTTTAGGGGCTGTCTTGGGGGAGTGGTATCAGGGAGGAGAGATGGGGCAGAGGGAGGGAAAGAGAGAGAGAGAGAGAGAGAGAGAGAGGAAAGTGAATGAATGAGATCACACTTACCATGGCAGATGCTTACACAGTGATAAGCATGGGAAAGCCGAGATTGTTGAGAGAATTGCAGATTCTCTCCAAGTTCCCCCCTAAAATAGGCAAAGAACATGAAGTGGAAACTTAAAGGAAATATTAATGAAATGATCCTATTTAAAATGTTTCACATCACTAGTGATCAAATAAATATAAATTAAATTTTTTTATTTTTAATTGAAGTATAATTGACATATAATACTATATTAACAAATAAATACAAAATTAAAAACAATGACTTACTATTTTCTCTTTATTGGATTAGTAAATATTTTAAAGTAACACTGTTGGTGAAGGCATGTATTTCAATTTCATACATTGCTAATGGGAATGTAAATTGGTATAACTTTTCAAGAAAGTAATTGTGCAATGTTTTACTCTCTTGTGAGCACTAGAAATGTTAATACACCTTGACTTGATAATTCCACTTACAGGAGTCTATCCTGAAAATATAGAGATGTGGACAAAGGTTTGCATTTAGCAATTTCATTGAAGTTTTATTTATAATAGTTGTAAGTTTAGAAACAGTCTAAATGTGAACACTGTGGAAACTGATGGCATGAATGATATATCAATGGCATACTCTTAGTTGTTTAAAAATGTGTTTTCTAATAATTTTACTGATATAAAATGAATTTTATAGGATATGTTTTTAAATTTTTCTTTTTTTATTTTCTTTTTATTTTCTAAGATTTTATTTTGTTATTATTTTTAATGTTTATTTATTTTGAGAGAGAGAGAGAGAACGAGCAGAGGAGGGGCAGAGAGAGAGAGAGAGAGAGAGAGACAGAATCCGAAGCAGGCTCCACACCTGTCAGGTCAGAGCCCTACTTGGGGCTCTGTCTCACAAACTGTGAGATCATGACCTGAGCCAAAATTAAGAGTCTGTCACTTAATCGACTGAGCCACCCAAGTGCCCCTAAATATTTTATTTTTAAGTAATATCTACACCCAATGTGGGGCTAAAACCCACAACCCCAAGATCGAGTCACATGCTCCACTGACTGAGCCACTCAGGCGCCCCTATAGGATGTGGTTTTTAAAAACAATTTCTCAGGGCACCTGGGTGGCTCAGTCGGTTAAGTGTCCAACTTCAGCTCAGGTCATGATCTTGCAGTTAGTGAGTTCAAGCCCGCATCAGGCTATGTGCTGACAGCTCAGAGCCTGGCACCTGCTTCAGATTCTGTGTCTCCCTCTCTCTCTGCCCCTCCCCTGCTCATGCTCTTTCTCTCTCTCAAAAATAAAAATAACATTAAAAAATAAATACATAAGTAAATAAATAAATAAAAACAGTTTCTAAAATTTATATATATAGTAAAAAAAGCAAAAGGGAATAAAAGGGGGGGCAATAAATGGTAATGTCATTTACTAATTCTATTCATATTCAAATATATATTAAGCATATTGTATGTCTTGCAATGTATTTATCTGTATTTATCTACAGATAGATTTCTATTTTATTCTGAATGCTTTTCTGAGTTTTCCAAATTTTCTAGAGCAGCTAATTGCTTTTTATCTGAAATATGCATTTTAATAAATCCATTTCATCTCTTAGGGCCCAAGCCTACCATTCCATAAGGTATGGTTACTCTAGTAGGAAATGATCTCTCACTTTTCTGTGACTTCCAAATCCGTTTTATCACATATGGTCTTGAATTACAGCTGCTTGTACATGTGATTTTCTTCCCAACTAGTGTGGGAGCTACTGGGGAACAGAGATCAGGCTTAGAGGTCCTAAGTTTATAAGCAAAGCCTAGCTCTCCCTACCTTTTCCATAAAGCCACTCCTACTCCTTGAAAAAGTGGGTGAGTTCTTCTTCCCATGAATCCTCAAGACAGTTTTTTATGCTTTTTTTTTTTTTTTTAATACTGATTTATTTTGAGAGAGAGAGAGACAGAGAGCATGCACATGTGTGCTTGCACACATGCGAGTTGGGGAAGGGGCAGAGAGTGAGGGAGAGAGAGAATCCCAAGCTGACAGCACAGAACCCAAGCAGGGCTTGATCCCACAAGCTGTGAGATCATGACCTGAGCGGAAAGCAAGAGTTGGTTGCTTAACCGACTGAGCCACCCAGGTGCCGCAGTGCCTCTTTAATTCTGCTTTGGATTATAGTTAATTGTGTTTGTCTTGACCCCCTATTCACCATCCAACTTCTTATTACAGGAAATGAATCTCGTTTCTTTTTGTGTCCAGAGAGGTGCCTTGCATAAAGTGTGTGTGCTCAGTAAACATCAGTTGGATTTATGACTGAATGAACACAGGCCCTTTCCAGCTATTTCAGACAGGTGCCTTTTGGTTAGCCCCTACTCTGAACAGTTTCAGGTTGATGTACAGGTGCAAGAGTAAGGAGGTGGGATAAGAAAGCCTACAAAACTAAGAAGACTCAAAGAATTGAGCAGTGGCAGTCATGAAGCCTAATCTACCACAAAAATCTGCCAGGAAATGGGTTCACCTTAGACTTGTGATACCCCCAATAATAGTCTTTTGCTCCTCTCTGGGTCCTGAGAACTTTCTCTGTAAGCTTCACCTTTCATAAACTCCTGAAGATTAATTCCCAAAAGAATTCCATTCTTCCAGTCATAAATTGAACACCACCATAAATTTGTTCTGCACCCAATTTTAGGCCCTAATCCTCCAAATGTGGCCGTTAAGAGAAGAGTTTAAAATCAAGGATTGCATAAATATTTTAGAATAAAAAATAAGGAAATAAGTCACAAGATTCAATTCAATTTAACACATTGTGCTCCAAGTTTTTGCAAAGCCTTGTCCCAGACACTGAGGATGATGTAAAGATTAAATAGGACACTGATCTCATTCATAAGATCCCACGTGGTGATGGCAGCGTAACAGAGAGGGAGGGGTAGAGTGGGAGAGGTCTGGAGACAAGGAGGACGTTGCCCAAGACTCCCAACGTTCTGAGTCAGTACTGGAGAGAGGTGGGAATCGTTGGGAGGGCTGCTAGTAGCTATACCTATGTTAGTGGTGGCCATTGATACTTTGGGTCTGTGCCTAGGAAATGTAAAATGTGGGTGGGTGGGATTCACATAGAATAAGAAAGGCTCTAGGAAAAACAAAAACACCCAAAATTTGAAGGCAATATCGGACACAAGATGTGAAATGAGAGAGATTGTTATAGAAAAAAAATAGTAAAGGACTGTATTTAATAGAACTCACTGCATCTGCCACTGTTCTTAGCTACTGACAACAGAAACTACTCTAGTTAGTTTGACCATAAAAGGAGCTTATTAAAAAACATTAGGATATTATCAAGAAAGTGAAAGGACAACCTACAGAATAAAAAAAAATATTTTCAAATCATATATCTGATTAGGGACTTGAATCCAGAATATTAAAGTTCGATAATAAAAGATAAATTTTAAAAAATTATTTAATGTTTATTTACTTTTGAGGGAGAGAGAGAAAGACAGAGTGTGAGCGAGGGAGGGACAGAGAGAGGGAGACACAGAATCCGAAGCAGGCTTCAGGCTCTGAACTGTCAGCACCAAGCACGACACAGGGCTCAAACCCATGAATTGCGAGATCATGATCTGAGCCAAAGTTGGATGCTTAACTGACTGAGCCACCCAGGTGCCCCAAAAAATAAATTTTAAAAGACAATTAAAAATGGGGAAAGAATGATGGTTATGCAACAGTGTGAATTATGTAATGTCACTGCACACATAAAGATGGTTAAAATGGTAAATTCTATGTTATGTATATTTAACTACAATTAAAAAAAAATTTTTTTTAATGTTTTATTTATTTTTGAGACAGAGAGAGACAGAGCATGAACAGGGGAGGGGCAGAGAGAGAGAGGGAGACACAGAATCCGAAACAGGCTCCAGGCTCTGAGCTGTCAGCACAGAGACTGATGCGGGGCTTGAACTCACAGACCACGAGATCATGACCTGAGCCGAAGTCGGACGCTCAACCGACTGAGCCACCCAGGCACCCCTAACTACAATTTTTAAAATTATTTTTTTTAAACATGTGCAAAAGATTTTCATGGATATATCCTCAAAAAAGATACACAAATGGCCAAAAAATACACGAAAAGATACGGGACATTATTAGTCATTGGGGAAATGCAATCTAAACCACAATGAATACCACGTCACACCCACTAGGAAATCGGAACCCTCGTAGATTACTAGTGGTAATGTGAAATGGTGTAACTTATTTGGAAAATAGTCTGGCAGTTCCTCAAAATATTAAACATAGAACTTCCAAATGACCCCATAATTCTACTCTTAGATATATATCCAAGAGAAAAGAAAATATATGTCCAAACAAAAAATTGTACGCAAATGTTCATAGCAGCCATAGTCGTACTAGCTGGAGAGTGGAAACAAACCACATGTCCATCAAATGATGAATGGATAAACAAAATGTGGTGTGGTTGTGCCATGGAATATTATTTGGCCGTAAAAAGGAATGAAGTACTGGTACATGGTGCAATATGGATAATCCTTGAAAATTTGCTAAGTGAAAGAAGTCAAACACAAAAGGCTACAAATTATAGGATTCCATTTATTTATTTATTTTAAATTTTTTTTGAGAGAGAGACACCAAGTTCGAGTGGGGGAGGGGCAGAGACAGAGGGAGACACAGAATCCGAAGCAGGCTTCAGACTCTGAGCTGTCAGCACAGAGCCCGACGTGGGGCTCGAACTCATGAACTGTGACATCATGACATGAGCTGAAGTCGGCTGCTCAACCGACTGAGCCACCCAGGCGCCCCTAGGATTCCTTTTATATAAAATGTCAGAATAAGCAAATCCATAGAGATAGAAAGTGAATTAGTGGTCACCAGGGACCTAGAGGAGGGTGGAATGGGGAGTGACCACTTGTCTATATGAGATTACTTTCTGGGGTGATGAAAATGCTCTGGAACAGATGGTGGTGATGGTTGCACAACTTTGTGAACATACTAAAAACCACTGAATTGTACACTTAAATAGCTGAATTTTATAGTATGTAAATTCTATCTCAATAAAGCTATTCTATTAAAAAAGAAGAATATTAAGTGGCTCAGAGAATCTCCAAGAAATCTAGAGAATCAGGCTTGGAGGCTACTCAGCAAAGAATAATGCCTAAATTATACCACCAGAGGGTTCCAGAATGAGCCTTGGTTCTGCTGTGACCATGGCCACTGCAAACTGTCTAGTGGACCTTTGCCCCCTGCTGGCCCTGAGGGTCCATATGTCTCTACCAGGTTCTGACACTGAAAATGGCTTCTTTGGGGTCTGTTTTCTCCTACTGCCTCATCCCAACCGAAGTCTAATGTCTATCCACACAATTGCCAGAGCCTACATCACAGTTTCAAGCCCTACCTGCAAGGGAGGCTGAGAAAGTGGGTTGTGCATGGAAGGCATGACTCAAACAGATGTCCACTATACCAGGCTTCTCTCAATGGGTTTGCTCAGACAATGGTTTTACGGTCATAAGATGTTGGAGTTAAGTGGGTCCTTTGATGTTCGTGTACCAGTCTGACCATTTGGTCCAAGGACTGCAATAATGCCAAAGGGAATGGGCAATTTCTAGCTTTATCTTTCCTGGCTTTTTAAGCATTTGGCGATGTTAATCAGTCCTTTTAAAAACACTTCTCTTCCATGTGTGTGGGCCATCCCTCACGTACCTTTCTAATCGGTTTTCTCTGTTTCCGTTCAGAGCTGTTCTCTTTGCGCTGAAAGCTGATATTTCTCCTCATCAACACGTTCAGCCCTCTTTTTTTTAAATGTTTATTTATTTTTGAAAGAGAGAGAGAGAGAGACCACAAGTCGGGGAGGGGCAGAGAGAGAGAGAGAGACACAGAATCCGAAGCAGGCTCCAGGCTCCCAGCAGTGGAGCTTGAAGTGGGGCTTGAAGTCAAGAGCCGTGAGATCAATACCTGAGCCGAAGTCGGGCACTTAACTGACTGAGCCACGCAGGTGCCCCCCAATCCTGCTCTTAATAACTCAATCCAAATAGTGTGAATGTGATAGATTAAGTTATCCCCCTGAAATTCATACATTGAAGTCCTAACCATCACTGATCTCAGAATGTTAGGGTGGGTCCTGACTGACTGATGTCCTGACAGAATGATGTCATGTGACTGACATGTCCTTACAGAAAGGGGGAAACTTAGACACCCTCACGCAGGGACAATGCCATGTGAAGACTGGAGTTATGCAGCCACAAGCCAAGGAACTACCAGAAGTGAAGTGGAGTCCCGGAACAGATCCTTGCTTCACACTGTCTGAGGGAGCATCGTCCTGTTGGGTATCTAGCCCCCAGAAGCATGAGACAGTAAATTTCGGTTGTTGAAGCCACTCAGTCTGTGGTACTTTGTTATGGCAGTCCTAGAAAATGAGGTGAATTTTATTCCTCTATTTACCTTTTACTTATAGGTGGACAACTGTCTCGTTTGTATTGCTAGCCCGTAACACCCCAAATACCTTACAGATCCCTGGGGCTGAATGCCTGCTCGGATATTCGCATTTGGATATCCTACAGAAGCCACAGAGTCAGCTTGTCTAAACTCAACTCATCAGTCTCCCACTTGTTCCTCCTCCCTCATTTCTCTGACCTGGCAGATGGTACTCTCCATCCACCCTGGTGGGCATGTCAGAACCTGGGTGATAGCCCACAGCTGCACTCCCCTGCCTGTTTCCAGGCATGATATCCTAAAGGTTTCACCTCTCTCCCATCTTTGGAGTCCTTCCCATCCATCCCAGCCCAACTCCACCCTCTTCCTATCCCTTCCTGGGCTCTCTTCCTTCCATATGTCTTTCTCAGCAATCTTTCTGAAACATAAGGGTTCCCATAGCTTTCAAAGGTCAAATCCCAGAGCTTAGCAGATGAGACCTTTGTGGTCTGACCCCTTGCGAGCCTCCATAACCACATCTCTCACCTCTGTTCCTCTCACCTGCTTTCTGCAGCCATACAGAAGTTCATATCTTCCCCCTGCCTCTCTTCATCCTGCCTGATCCCTGCTCAGTCTTCAAAACCCAAATGCAGCCTTCTGTGGGAAGCCTTCCTTGATTTCCAGCATGATTGAAAACATGCTTCTATGTTCCTGTAACCTTCAGGGCATGCATTCTATCATAGCAATTTCTCCATGCCGGGAAATTGATGGTCTCTTCCTCTCCCCCACCCCCCCTCCGCTGCCTTCTCCCCTCCCCCTATAGTAAGGTACTTTAGAGACTGCAGGCTTTTTCCAGCTTTCTATTCTCAGCCTAGCACCTGGCATATGGGAGGCACTCAAATGTTTCTAGAAGGAAGCAAAGGAAATTGGGGGGGGGGGGGAGACTTCTTACTGTTGCAGGGTTTTTACCTCAATACACTGCTTGGAAGAATGAAGAGATGAACACAAAATGAGCAGCAGGAAAAGTTTATTAGGGTATAAGATTAGAAAGTAAGAATAGTATGAAACCTCTCTTTACAGAGAGGGGACATTCAAAAATGAATGCCTGCGACTATAGGCAAGGGTCCTTGTTTTATAAGGTCCCGGTGACACACACACACACACACACACACACACACACACACACACACACGCCCTTCCCCCTCATTCCTTCTCAGGTTCTACCCTTACTGGCTGGATAACTCTAAGTGCTGGGTTGTCTGTCCATTCCTGATTGGCTCATTTCCATTATATGAGTGGTGATCTGTGGCCATATCATTCCTTGTGGGTCCTACGTTTTATGGTTTACTGCTTATTTTTAGTTAGGTCTTTTGTCAAATTCCTGAGGGAAACCTGAGGGGGGAGTAGGTGGGGTCTGTTACATTCTTAAGAGGAACCTTACGCCTGAGGAGGTTTGCTACGGGCAGACACTCCCAGCATTGTTCCAAAATACGTGTTTTTCCCTAACCTGGGACCTCAGGTCCTATCCTTTCCCTCTCTGCCTATTTTATCCTATCTTTTCCTTATCATACCACCCCAACCTATTTTACAGAATACACGATAAGACCCCAAGAAGCAATAATTTCTCATTATTGTCAGTGCGATTGTGTAGTAGTCGACTCATTGTCAGAATTTACCAAAGTAAACGCAGAGATTTCTTTCTCTCTCACATTCAGGAGTTGTGATCGCTTGTAATAGTATAAACTGTCCTGTAATGGAGGCGAGCCCTTTTCGGTTCTTCAGCCTCATCAAACTAAAGCCATTTCCCCGGGAGGGACAGAGTTTGCATGTGTGTTTACAGGACTGGTAAGGAGGACGTGCTTGCCGGAGGAGTAGACCCGCAAACCCAGCCAACCCCCCCCCCCCCCCCACCCTTTTCTGCCCTCCTGGGCTGCGATTGGCCCTTCCCCGGAGGCTGGGCGCGAGAGCCTTTAGTCATCGCACTGGGAAATCTTTCTGGAACCGGGCACCAACTTGCGTGTTGTTTTCTTGCTCTTTGTGCGGGGATTAGCTGCCGCGCGTGGTCTGGGAATGTTGCGAGGGCTGGGCAACACGTAATCCAGGATTTGCCTCTGCCTCGGAGCTTATGGAAAACAGATGTCTCTCTGCTCTGCGCCTGAGCACAGAATGGAAATGACCAACCAGAGAGCGTCTTGGAACCGGGGACACCGAGTTGAGGGCCTCCAGAACCCAGCGGGGAGGCAGCTTTCCCCACGCTTGTCTGTCTCTGACACTTCAGCCCAGCGCTCGCGCAACCTCGGCGGGTGAAGCAGCCCCACCTTCAGATACCGCCCCGAGGCAGGACCGCGGCTGCGAACAGCGCGAGCGAGCGCGGGGGAGCGCGCCCGCCTGGGTCGCCCACGCCGCCGCCGCCGCCGCCGGGGCGGTGCGCGAGCAAACCCCGGCCCTGGCGGGGGCCGCAGCCCGGCCGGAGGCGGAGCCGCCTCCCGCCGCCTCCCGCCAGCGCACCACTTCTCCGCCAAGCGAGTCGCCGACAGGCAGTAAGTGAGCGCGGGGGCTGGGGCAGCCCGATTCGGCCCACCTGGAACCTTCCGACCCGGGCCAGGTCCGAGCGGACGGCGGTGTGGGCAGCTTACAGCGGATCCGCTTCCGGATCCTGGCAGCGGTGCTCAGATACCCGCCGGGAGCCGGCGCTGGTGGGAACGCGAGGCGGCAGGCGCTGTCTGCGCGGGCTGCGGAAGTGCTAAGCCTGGACGCGGCGTCGCACCCAGGCTGGGCTGGCCGAGGTCCCCTGCGGGATCGGGCCCCCTCTGCCGTGCCTGCGGTACTTGCGCAAAGCTTCGGAAGTAAAGTCGTTTTGCACCGAAGGGAAAAGTGGATATTTTAAAAAGAGTAGCTTTGATAAATGTAAAAAGATGGGTTTCCTCTCTTCAATTTTGGTAGTTTCATAAAACCATCTGCTCAAACAGATTTCCTTCTAATTAGTTTCCATGCTGCCCAAGTTCATACTACAGTTCTAGCTTATTAGAGGAGGGAGTTGTTGATTTTTGAGGGTTTGCGGGGCTCTTTGTGATGGATATTATTTATTTTGAAAACACCTGCCCCATGTTGAAAATTGCATACTGCTGACAAATCTGGGTGGGGAGAAAGGTTTGTCGCATGAAGCGCCAGTCAGATCCAAAGCATTCTGTGAACCCCAAATTTGTCCCACCTTTAATCCAACCCCAGAGAGCAACTGGTAGCATCTTTACTTCTCTAATTCCCCACCCCCACCCACCCCCAACCCCGCCGAAATCGCCAGCTTTAAATGAGGAAACAGAGACAGCTTTAGATTCAAATCCCTTTTACATAGTTAATTTTAAAGCCCTTTGAATTCCAGACTTCCAAAGATTAGGTTAGCCGCCAGGGCAAGAGGCATTGTTCTTGTGAACTATGAACACCAATGCTTTTTTCCATGAGACAATTTTTAGCCCATAAAAATGGAGGTTAGCTTTTTCATCAATATTTTAGAATGTGGTTATGCGATTGATGCGTGACAACTTGTATTTCCGGGTTCCTTTACCAAGGGATGGGAGGAAGGACTGTGCTCGGTTCACTACCTCCTGGCTCTACTTGACCTCTAGTTTCAGACTTCCACCTGATTTCTTCCTTGGCAGATGTAGTACCTGCCCTTCGGCTGAAAGAGACAAAAGAGCAGGAATGATTCAGAACACTTTGATTACCACAACCTTAACCAAGGAAGCAAAGTATTTGAATTCTTTGAGACGCACATTATGTTTCCTTCCTCTGCTGATTTAGGTACATTTAGCAATGAAGGATCAATTAAAGCAAAACCAAGAAAACCTCTGCTGCTCTCCTCCCTTAAGGTAAATACGGATTTGGCTGAGTTGGGCGAGGCCACCTATACCAATGAAGTGTCTTCATGGTGAGGTTATTCAGTCCTATTCAGGACTAGGTACAGGGTTAACCACCAGATCTCACTCACCCTCATAGGTGCACTGTCTTTTCCCTGTACTCTTGCTTTTCTTTCTCCCTTTTTTACACTGTTCCTTTTAGGGACATACCATGACTCTATTTTGGATCATGGAATCTAGGATATCATTACCTTTCAGTGTCAAAAGTTTGTTTAGATGACAGCGTTCCTTATCAGTATTCTCTAATTTCCCCAAATCCTGTCTTTATTGTCCTGGAAAATTCTGCCTACCAAAGCCTCCATTGGAAATTCCATTGTGTCTTTCAAAAGTAAACATGGCATCTACAACTTGAATTTTTTTTCTTGCATTATCATTTTAATGTTGACTTGCATAGTTTCCTGATTGTCTGGTCAGCTTGTTATTTCTGCTTCATACTGGAATGCAAGTGGAAGGAACTTCTCATAAGACACTGAATATAAATGGGATAGGGAGTCTTTTTGAGATTTAACAACACAGACTCTGCCCTTCGGTTGAATTCTGTCCTTTGAATTTCTGTCCACTAATTACTCTAGAAAGAGCTGGATATTCACCTTGGGGCTCAGGAGTGATCTGTTTACTTGGCCTTTTCAGAGCAGCTTTAATTCACTACTCTCCAAGTGCTGCTTGGTGAGAAATTTGCCTGGTCAGTGGAGATAAACCAATTGGGTAATACAGTCATGCCCAAGGAACCTTTGAAACTGCTCTCCTGCAATCCCGAGGAGATAACATTATCAGAACTTTCCCGTCTCACCACTCCACTAACCATGACACTGCTTGGTTTATACCAAATCCATCTTGGATTATAAATTACCCCAAGACAATTTTAGCTTGATTTGTTCAGGCTCTAAAAGTTTATGCTGGCAGGTACTGGCGAAACACTTTTGATGCTGCTGCTAATGATGCGGGTAGGAACAATGACAGTTTTCTTTTGAGTTTTATGAGAAAATATATTCCTGGATGTCTGTTGGAGAAGCCTGAGAGTGTTATCTTAAAAGCCTTGAGTCAAGGCTGAGGTATTTTCATACTCCATTATCAATATTATTTTTTGTACCCTTGTATATTTTAAACCTTAAGACTGATCTGCCAGTTGCAAGATCTAAATAAGCCCCTGCAAGTCTGTGGGTTTAATTCATTATTTTCTCTGGAAGACAATAGGAGGTCTTTGATATGGATAGAATTTGGTCTTAGGAGAACTGACAAGTGCAACCTTTGAGATAAGCAAGTCGAGGGGGAAATTAAGGGGAGTAAATCTAGTGACACTGAGCCACTGTTATCTAGCCGCTCAGCTTTTATGTGTTTTTTCAGAGTTTAGTGGAAATTCAACCTCAGAAACGGAGCTTTCATTGGCAGATATTTTGTCACACAAATGCTGGCCCTTTCCTGTGTAAAATGACTATTTTTGCATATCCTGTCTGTGTATCTCATCTTAATCCTTGAACAGAAATACCCTGTCCCTGGAATTTTCACTACATTCTTCTTTTTCTTAACATACTGGATGTCTGGGTGAAATTTATTTACGCAGAGGGGCTGGCCAGGAAGATGAGGATGTATCCTTGAGTCAAACAAAAACACTGTGTCTGTCAGCATCTTTATTAACTTATGAAAGTTTAGAAGTGCTCCGATACAAGCTGTAGATATGAGTTTACTTCTCTCTTAACTGCAGTAAAAGGAAGCAACCTAAGACTGCAGAGTTCTGGAAGTGGTGCAGTTTGTAGAAATATGCTGGAGGCAGGTGGAATTTTGGAGGATGATTAGCCTTTTAAATCACTATCTCCTTATTGCAAATGTTTTCCAAGTTTCAGAATGTCTGCTGTTTGAGGGCTATCTTGTTTAGTTTAAGTATAGTGACTGATTTAAACCAAAATATCAAGAGACGCATGAAGTCTTGCTGACCTGCTTATCTCCCATTAGGGTAAGGGCCAGCATTTTAGGACTCTCATTCCTGACCCTCAAGGATGATGATTTTGAGGACCAGGATGTAAACTAAATGGAAAATCTTTCAGATTAAGACTCCTGAAAAGAGAGAAATGGCATATGACCAAAAATGTGAAGGACAAGACCCATTTTTGTTTCAGATTATTCTGTTCAAGCAGGTAGAAGAAAGGAAAGATGTTTTCAAGCACGGTCTGTCAGCCTGCGGGATTATTGAACAAGTATTATGTTACAAACCCCCTGCTTTTTGATCTGAAAGGTACAATCTAGTAAAAGGCAGAGCATACACCTTAGAAAAAATTTCAAGCCTTGGTGATAACTTTAGACATTAGCGTGCATTCTCCTCCCGCCTGTTCACTTATTTCCTCACCTGGAAAAGCAGGATTTGGTTTAAATCAGTGACTATAGTTAAGGCTGTGGGAGAACCCTTTTCCGTCGTTTAGCTTCCTGAGAGACTCACGATGGCCCCTCACCATGACATGAGATTTGTTTCCTTAAGCAGAGAAAGTTGTGTTCTTACCTCTTTTAATACAACCTGGGCAAAGTGACACTTGTTACGTAATTCCAAGACTCCTATTTGACGCATGGCTCTGTTCCTATAGCATTTCTTCCCTAAATACCGAGCAGTTTAGTAGGGACCAGGCTAGCACCAAAATGACCCACAAGGGGGGCATTCCTGGAGGGTAAGTGATAGATATCTTTGAGCTTCGCTTAAGAACACGAGATCAGGCCTCTTTAATCATGAACATGGCCTCTCAGACTAAACAAAGACAGAACTGTCTCTTTGCTAACCACATGCGATTTATTTAAATTAGGGTTACACATTCAACAGTGGTGTCAAAGCTATATTATAAAACTGCCTAAAAGAATGAGTTCTCTGGGTCTTTGCTAAGGGATAAAAAAAAAAGGCATTAGCCACATTGAATGGGATTTGCATCTTGTTAGCTTGCCTGTGTATCCTGAACTGCTGGACACAATGGGAGGGTACAGGTCTATCTTTGTAGCTGGGCAGTCTGCCTTAGTTGCGATTCTTCTGGGAATTCATATAGTGAACTAGAAGCATGAGGAGTGGGGTGGAGGGGGAAAAAAGGCAGGAACTTGCAGGATACTCAAAAGAAGGGGAGCTTGGGGTCAGCCAGATACTTTTTTGCTGTATTTTTCATCTCTGTGACTTAATTATTTTATAACTGGAAGTTTTTTTTGTAATTCAAAATCAGTGGTACAGTTTGCCTTAGCAACAGCACAGGCTACCACTGTGCATAGTCATCTTGTCAATGTTGGTGAGTGAATTGTTTCCTTGCAAATTTGGGCCAGCTTTCTCCCCTTTCCTGGTCAGCGTCCATCCAGGGTTTCCTTCGCTTACTCCATGCATTGGACTCTGCTTATGAAAGGCAAAATAATTGCCATTGTAGTCAAAGGAGAAGATTATAAAAGTGAATCTCTAATGAAATGCTAGCATTTCTTGGCTACCCCCCTTATTTAGCGTGGCCAATCAGAGGTCACCCAGGGAAAAGCGGATAAAAAGGCGCTCAAATGGGCTGAATGTTTGTGTCTCAATAGCTGCAGAAAACAGATGGCAAAAATTAAGGGCCTTTGTCCTCTCTCAGCCAATAATGAAGACACTGATCAAAACCAAATTTAGTTGTTATAGAATGTGGTCTCCAGATTCCCCGTACCATTAAGAAGAATTCTGTTTTTACAACGCTCTTTCCATTTGGAGACGCAATACTTCATCAGTCTGTTGTGCCACACACTCTACAGCAAATGAGCCTTAAATAGGAAGTCCTGTCTTTTGCCCCCGGTCACACGGAGGCCACACGGTCATGTTGCATGATGAAGTGTGGTGGGTGCTATTTGCTTAGAGGAAGGATGAGCAGAGGCTAAGGGCACTTTTTGCGATTTTGCACTGTTTTCCGCCATTAAGTAGCAATTACCCTTTGAGTCTCCTTCATCCCTTTCCTCCACAAACGTCTCAATCCAGAAACCTAAAGTACAAAGTAATTGATGCCTGAAGGCTAAAACCCACGCAAAGCTGCCAAACCACCCACGAAAACAACATGAGACAGTTAGAAGCCTGGAAAGGGAAGAGGTGGGAGTGAAGGGAATGGAGGCCCTGCCCAAAGTGCCCCTTTTTCTTGTGACATTTACTCTAATATCTCCACTTCAGCTACAGATCCCACAGAGGAATGTATGTTTTATTCACTTTTTTAAAGTTTATTTATTTAGAGCAAGTCAGAGAGCATGAATGGGGGAGGGACAGAGGGAGAGGAAGAGAGAATCCCAAGCAGGCTCCGCACTGTAAGTGCAGAGCCTGACGTGAGGCTCGAACTCAGGAACCCTGAGATCATGACCTGGGCCAAAACCAATAGTCAGATACTTAACTGGCTGAGCCACCCGGGTGCCCCATTTTATTCATTTTTAACACAGTCTCATTTAAAGAAAAAACCAGATTTCTCAAGGATTTCTTCTGAAGTTTTTTTTTTTAATGTTTATTTTTGAGAGGGTGGGGGAGGGGCAGAGAGAGAGGGAGACATAGTATCCGAAGCAGGCTCTAGGCTCTGAGCTGTCAGCACAGAGCCCAACACGGAGCTTGAACCCCCGTACAGTGAGATCATGACCTGAGCTGAAGTCAGACACCTAACCGGACTGAGCGACCCAGGCGCCCTGCCCTGACTCAAGGATTTCTTCTACAAAGATTTTACTTCTAGTCCACATACATTGTTTCGCTTAAACAAAAGTTCTGAATTTTTTTTTTAATTTTATTTATTTTGGGAAAGCACAAGCAGAGGAGAGGCAGAGAGAGAGGGAGAGAGAATCCCAAGTAGGTTCCGTACTGTCAGTACAGAGCCTGACCTGGGGCTTAAATTCACAAACCATGAAATCATGACCTTAGCCGAAATTGAGAGTCAGACGCTTAACCAACTGAGCCACCCAGGTGCCCCAAAGGTTCTGAATTTTTAATAAGCATTTATTACAGATCAAATTCACTATACTTTCTAAAAAGGCTTTACATATCAATAATGGGAAATCATTAAGAATTCTTTGAATAGTTAATGCAGTTTCTGTACTAGGAGGAAGGCAGATTTATTGGGTTATGGAATTCTTAATTCCATCTGCTTGGGGGCTGGTTTTCATTTGTAATGCAGTACAAACTATTCTTGGCATGTTCGGAGCTTATTCCACACAGGATGCTCCAGGCCAGAACTAAAGCTAGATAGAACTAAATTTCTTTTCCTAGATTTTTTTTTTCCTAAGCCATTTTCTCTTCAAGTCCCTTGGATAAATGCATTCACCAAAGTCCTGCCAGATCTAGTTTAGTGTTTACTGTTTACTGTTTAGTGTTCAATCTTCATTATCCGGCCATTCAACTAGTATCTGTGGATGGGTGGTCAAGAGTTCACTAGCAGACCGGTGGGGGGGGGAGTCATGCCAAGTGGAGACACTCAGACCTCCAGCTTGTGTTCTAGATCTATCTTCTACTCCCTAGAGGCCCAGGGCCCAGCTTTCTGGATTTTGTACATAATGACCTGCTGTCATACTTACACTTTTCACATGCGTGCTATATTTGGTATCTGCAACTTAAGAATGACCACTCGATTCACTTGAAATCATTGACCAGTGTATACAGTGTGTGGGATAAATACCAAAGGTAAAGGAAAAGGAAAAAGTTAATGTGACCCTTTTAACATAGAAGCATTTAAATTTAAAAACAACAATAAAACAAGTCTAAATTCATAAGCTGGTTTTGTAGAAAAGGCTTGGTGGTTTTAGGATGTGAATACTTACCAAATATATGGAGTCTGCATGCTACTAAAGCTCATCTTCACTGGAAATTGGAGTGAGGGCTTGGCTCTTCCCTGATTCGATATGCTCAGGGGATGAACCATATTGGAATTCTCAATTGACAGCGATTGATTTGCTTTTTGTATTGCAGGCATATTTAGCAATTCTTGGTTAGCTTACAGTCTTAAAACGGATAGAATACAATTACCAAGGCAAAACAAAACATTAAACTCTTGAGTTAGACGTACTGTATTGTCTTGTGGATTTATTGCACCGGAGCTGATTAGGTCGGGTCTGTGATATTTCTTCCAAGGGTCTGGGAGCCTGCATGCCTTCGGTAAATTGAGGTGACTGTCTGCTATTTATCTTTTATTTGTGATGAGAACCCTGCTGCCCCACCAGGATGTGCTTGGCAGTTTTCTCCATCCTCCTCTCACTCAGTATTTATTAGTTGTGAAAATTATTGGTTCCTGTGGCATGAATCTAGAAGAGCCAGCTCGCTTGGTTCAAGTGCATAATTTCATCAGCAGAGCAGCTAACTAGCTGAGCTAAGTTGGCACTGAGATGATAATAATGATTTAATCTCTTATTTGAACACATCTTTACCTTTAAAAATTTTTTTAACTTTTATTCATTTTTGAGAGACAGAGAGTGGGTGGGGGTGGGGACAGAGAGAGAGAGGAAGACATAGAATCTGAAGCAGGCTCCAGGCTCTGAGCTGTCAGCACAGAGCCCAACATGGGGCTCGAACCCATGAACCTCGAGATCATGACCTGAGCTGAAGTCGGATGCTTAACCGACTAAGCCATCCAGGCGCCCCCAGGTCTTTACCTTTTAAAAATCACTTTCACGAGGCACCTGGGCGGCTCATTTGGTTAAGCATTCAACTCTTGGTTTCAGCTCAGGTCATGGTCTCGTGGTTCGTGGGACCAAGTCCCACGTCAGGCTCTGTGCTCTCTCTCCTGTCCCTCTCTCTCTCAAAAATAAATAAATACTGGGGCGCCTGGGTGGCTCAGTCGGTTGGGCGGCCGACTTCGGCTCAGGTCATGATCTCGTGGTCCGTGAGTTCGAGCCCCACATCGGGCTCTGTGCTGACGGCTCAGAGCCTGGAGCCTGTTTCGGATTCTGTGTCTCCCTCTCTCTCTGACCCTCCCCCGTTCATGCTCTGTCTCTGTCTCAAAAATAAATAAATGTTAAAAAAAATTTTTTTTTAAATAAATAAATACACTTTAAAGAAAATCACTTTCACATAAATTATTCCATCTTACCTTTGCAGTAACTCTGAGAGGTAACATTTTAGAGATGAGGAAACTAAGGCTTTAAGAAGTCCAGTGACTTTTCCAGTGAAGGAAGGGTTAGAAATCACACTTAGGACATCCTTCTCACTAAATCAAAATGCTCAGTAAAACCTGACTGAATGACATATGATAAAATAATATAAGAATTGTGGGAAGCTCTAGATGAAAGGACGTTTTATTGAGGGAGCAAATCCAGGAAGGTGTTTGGAAAAGTGGTTTCCAATAGAGAATAGTCACTTAAAATTTAACTCTAAACCCGAGAACACCACACAAAAAAACCACTAGGGAACATGTAAACAACACCTAATCAAGTGTCAATTCATATGGTATAGACAAGAAGTATATGACAATTCAGAGAAAAGAGAGAAAAGCGTAGGCCAGAAAATCAGAGATAGTGTAAATGAGGAAGTTCGAGCTTAAAGAATGTCCAGATTTAGATGGAAGAGAGGAGAGTGTAGGGCATGATAGGCTATTGGGAACATCCCAAGCAAGGCTAGAGAGCCATAGGCCAGCTGGGGAACAGCTGGGAGACACATCTGATTGGAGGAGGGAATGACCAGAAGGTCTAGGTAGGGGAGCCTTGGGAATTAAGGTTGAATAGAGAGGATGGGGCCACACCAAAGAGGATCTTTAGTGCCACACAGCGAAATGTGAACTGAGATATGGGTGCTGTGGTGCGTGGACAGGGTTGATTCCCTCTGAGGGCTGGGAGGGAGAGTCTGTTCTGTGTCTCTCTCCTAACTTCTGGTGATCTCAGGCATTCCTTGGCTTGGAGGTGGTGTTCCCCTTGTGTCTTCACATTGTCTTCCTTGTATGTAGGTCTCTGTGTCCATTTCACCCTTTTTATAAGGCCACCGGTCATACTGCATTAGGACCCACCCTAATGATGTAACATTTCCAAATAAGGTAACATTCTAAGATACTGAAGGCTTCAACCTATCTTTTTTTTGGGGGGGGGGGACACATTCAGCCCATCCCAGGAGCCTTTAATGAGTACTGAGCTGCAGACTAAGGCAGAAAGTTTCTTTTAGTAAAGATGCACTAACAGAACGCAGAGCACCCTGCGGGCAAGGGAGGGAGCCATGGTCTGGGAGTGGAGGATGGAGAGAAAATAGGTAAAAACCTGCAGACATGTTTTTCTTCTTTTTTTTAGAGAGAGAGAAAGAGAGTGTAGGGAAGGGGCAGAGACAGAAGGGAGAGAGAATCCCAAGCAGGCTCTGCACTGTCAGCCCAGAGCCCGACCTGGGGTTTGAACTCATGGACCATGAGATCGTCACCCGAGCTGGAACCAAGAGTTGGATGCTTAACCGATTGAGCCACCCAGGTACCCCAAAATCTGCACACAATTTTAAAGGAAGAGTTGAAAAGATTTAAGGAGCAGCAGTGCTAATATGTTATAAGTCTAGAACGTGACTGTTTACAGAGCACTCTACCTCCTTTGATCTTGATGACACAGAAGGCTGAGTGGTGCCTCCAGGGTTTCTGGTCTGGGAGAAGGACCAGCGGTGAGGTCATCCACACTGGGGAGGGCACCTGGCAGACGTAGCTGCACCTGCTGCATGTGAGCTGGTGACAGGGCCGAGCAGAGGTGTCCATGGGGTCACTGGCAGTCTGAACCATGTGTCCTCTCTCTAGACATCGATGTGGGGATTTAGACACATTCAGACCATCCTTTGGGCCTTGGGAGTGGGGGAGATCTCTGAGGGAGCGAATTTAGGAGAAAGTGGGCTTGGTATTTTGGCAAATTCCCAGGGTGAGAGGATTACTAATGAGTCAAAGCAGCATCTAAAGAGGCAGAGGAGAAGCTGTGAAGTTCTCTAGCTCCAAAGCTGAAGAAAAACGGAGTTTCATGTAGAAGTTTCAGTGCCAGGACCACAGGAAGGTGGGTGGAGAACAGGAAGGGAACTGGCTCAGGACCAGCATGGGGAAGACTTTGGGTTTAGCTCAGGTGGGCAGCGGGAGGAGACAGTGTGAGGGAAAGGAAGGGAGGGAGAGGGTGGCCATCACAGGCTGGCAGGATCAAGGAAAGGACCAGGGGGCTTTTATTTTGCAGTTGTATTTTTGAGATACAGTTTAGGTACAGTAGCATCGCCCCTTCTGGTGTTCAGTTCTGGGAGCTTTGACAGTGCACACGGCTGCGTAACCACCACCACTATCAAGATGGAGAACGGTTAGATCCCCCACCCCCCATGATTCCTTTGTGCTGAGGGGCTTTTTTAGAGGAAACCCGTGTGTGTTTGCAGTCAGAAGGGAGAGGAGCCATGCCAAAGGAGAAAATGATGGTGTGAGAGAGGGAAGGAAGGGGTTAACTGAGGGATGAGACCCTGGAGGTGGTGAGGGGGCAGGCGGGCCACCCTGAAGCAGTGAATTCTCGTGAAAAGGAACACTTCCCCTCTTCCTAGTAGGTGGAAGGAAGGATGAATGCATACATTCAGGGTCTATGATATATTTGGGGGGTGAATTCGTTAAGTCCTGCCAACAAAACCATTTCCTGCTGAGCAAGATGTTAAATGTCATATTCCATAACTTCCGGCTTGGCGGAATTATTTCCTATTGCAATTTCTGTCTGCAGGAATTACATCAAAGCAGAGTGCAGGCGCATGGCTGGTTTTCTTCGGGCTGTGCGCCCCAAACCTGCTGCCGTGTAATACCGTAGCAGCTTTAGAACCAACACTTCAGAATTCTCCGAAGTTGAGGCTATCTGTCTCTTGTCCTGTACCACATACAGTGGGAAAACTTGGCAGCAAAAATGGCCTCAATACCCATAAATGCGTGTGGCAGCCGTATAAATGACTCACTGCTGAAGAGCTAGCTTCCACAGACGTGTCCTCCGGGCATGATTTAGTGAAAGAGAATCGCTTCTCATCTTGTTATGTTTTTAACGTAAAATCACCCTGGAGTGATTTTCCCTCCTAACATCTGTGATGTCACTTACTTCGCCTCATCTTTGCTGTCCCACAGCCGTCACTCGACTCAGGGGTGGGAGTCAGGAGAGTGTTAGCAATTCTCAGACTGTGGGTTGGGAATCAAGTTGTGGGCTGTAACCGGCCTGTGTAAAAAGTGAAATAGAATGAGAAACAGCAGAGGGCTAAGTGTGATCTCACGCAACTTTTGTTTCAGGGAAGTATATATATCTGCACGGCACCGCAACATAAAATATGTCTCTACTGTGGATCGTAGGCACAGACATTTGGGAAATTCAGGTGTAGAAGTGTGTGGATCCTCTACCAATAGTGTGGCCCTACGCAGGTTACTGAACGTCCTTGTGGCTTAGTGAGAGCCACAGTCTGTCAAATGGGGACAATAACAGTATCTATTCCATATGGTTGTTGGAAGGATTAAAGAGGAAATGCGTGAAAAGCATTATGGACTGCCCCTGGTTAGTGGTCAGTGCTTATTATTACGATCTCTTTTCCTGCCGAAATCTGCAACTCAGATCTTTGTTCCCTACCCAGACCTTTCTTCTCAGCCTCGAACTGTGAACCCAGCAGCTCGTTTGACACCTCCATTTGGTGGTCCCACAGTCCTCTCCAGCTCAACGTATCCAAACTTGATCTCAACTCATAGCCACCTTCTCTCTCTAGTCCTTCCCCCTCTCTTCCCTCTCCTGCCGCCAAGCATGCAGCCCCCTCTGCCGCTCCTCCTGAATTCACTGTTCTCTGAGGGGTGCCACCACTCACCCCCCTACCTGGGTTGCCTAAGCATCATCTTACTAATGCTTCTAGTAAGAGAATTCTAAGCCTGCGTCACCATCATCGTATGGCAGGCAGATGAATGCAGTTCTGCCTCCAGTCTTGCCCCGTGTCCGTCCCTTCCAACCTTTCATGTTTGTAAGTCTTCAGTGGGTCTCATAGCTTTCAGCCTACAGGGCAAGGTCCATCATGGCCTGTTCTCTTCCTGCCTCTCCACCCTCATCTCTTGCCCCCAGCCTTGTACTGCACACTCTCGTAATCCCATACGGCTTATCGTTGGTCTTCCCCTGCTGATTCACACTTACCTTCAGGTTTCCTCTGCCTAAAAGGCTTGTTCCATATTTTGCCGTGTGGCTGACTCTTACGTGGCCTTCATGACTCAAGGTTGATGTTCAAGTCAGAGAGACTTAGGTTTGAATCCCCTAATCAATAGTTAATAGCCACACGACTCTGAGAGGTGAATTTCTGAGGCAGTTGAAATCAGTCTGTGGCTCTGTAAGATGGGAATAGCAATCCCTAGCTCACAGAGTTGTAAGAATTAGTTGAGTGATCGTGTATAGAGAACAATGTCTGGCACATACTGAGTAATTACTTAATAAATAAATGGTTGTGACTGTTATTTTACTTATAGTAATTATTTTTCATTTGATTATGTTTATTTTTGAGAGAGAGAGACAGAGAGAGAGAGAGAGAGAGAGAGAACGGGGGAGGGGCAGAGAGAGGGAGCCAGAGGATCCAAAGCTGGCTTCATGCTGTCAGTAGAGAGCTCGATGTGGGATTTGAACTCACCAAACTGTGAGATTATGACCTGAGCCAAAGTCAGACACTTAACTGACTGAACCACCCAGGTGCCCCTATTTTTAATTAAAAAAAAAAAAAAAAAAAAAAAGGCTCAGTTCACTTCCTTCCAGGCCAGAGCTTCTTGCAGACCTGAATGTGTCAGGTTGTTAAAGATCTGAGTTGTTTCTCCTGACTGACTACCCTTCCCCTCTCTTCTTCCCTTGACCAACCCCTCCCTCAAGATTCAACCCCAAAGTCACCTCTCTGGGGACTCTTCCCAAGCTCCTGGGCTCCCAGGGTTGTTTTAGCTCCATCAGAGTTCTCGGCTGCCTGAACACTGATACACCCTTTCCCCCCTGGATTCCAAGACTCCTGAGGGCTCTATGCCCGGTTCATTGTTGCATACCAAGCCCTCTCAGTGCGTGCAGGTGCCTGACATGTAGTACATGATGAGTAATTGTTTCATTGATGAATGAATGGATGAATGAGAAGACTGTTGTAATTACTTCCTTACTGGTGTCCCTGCCTTCTCTCTTTCAAGAAATTCATCCTGTTAATTGCAATCAGATTAGTTCTCTTAAAGTAGAGTTCTGTCGCTCACCTGTGCTCAAATTTTGTTCAGGCCAGTGCACTCTACTAACACTGGCAGTTAGGGCCATCCCCAAGATGGCTTCTATTTAGTGTTCCAGCCTTTCCTTCTGTTTTCCCTATATCTTGTACCTTATGCAAAATTAGGCTGTTTTCACTCCCTTTGTGCCTATCTATCTGTGCTGGCTCTTTCTGCTTGGAAACACCTAATACCTTAACTGCCTACTGTTCACCTGCTCATCTTTACTTGTCACAGCCCCACAACTTTGGAGACCCTCTCAAATGCTACCACATGACAATTCCAGAACCCTTTTTGATCCATTTTCTTTGTTGTTGTTTTTTAAGATTTTATTTTTAAGTAATTTCTCCACCAAACGTGAGGCTCGAACTTACAACCCTGAGATCAAGAGTCACAAGCTCCACCAACTGAGCCAGCCGGGCACCCCCTTGATCCATTTTCTAAACAAATAAAAATAGGTTTCCTCAATTCTCCTTTGCATCTGATACAGCCTGCCATAGACTTCCGTCCTGGAGAAAGATTGCCCTTTATCTACCAGCTTATTTACAAACTTTTTTTTTTTTAATGTTTGTTTATTTTTTTGAGAGAGAGAGGGAAAGAGGGAGAGAGACAGCACAAGTGGGGGAGGGGCAGAGAGGGAGGGAGACACAGATTCTGAAGCAGGCTCCAGGCTCTCAGCACAGAGCCTGACACAGGGCTCAAACTCAAAAGCCATGAGATCGTGACCTGAGCTGAAGTCGGCCACCTAACCGACTGGCCCCCCAGGCGCCGCTTACATGCTTGTTTTTGATGGCAAGTTCTTTGAGTCTGGGGATTGTGTCTTCAATGTCTTTGTAAACCTAACAGCATCTAGAATATTATATTGCTTATTGTTTCTCATAAGTGTTTGAGGAGGTGAATAGAACTGAAAATCAGCTGGATCTGGTTCTCCTTTCTGCTTCCTGATTTAATTTAGGGGCTAGAGTAGGAGGAATTAGGGTTTGACTCTGGGTTTTTGACTCTTAAATATATTTCATTAACTGTATATTGACGTCAAGTTATAACTGCATTGTATTAGGTATTCAATAAGCATGTTTGATGAATTGAAGATTAACTAGTAGTTTGTTTTCTTTTAGAACTAACCTACCTTCAAGTCTGGTGTTTATGGTTCTTACTTTGTATGCATACTAATAAAACAAAATGAGTTAAGAGTCAAAGTATATGAAATGTGAAGATGTAAATACACAAACATGTCAGTAGGTGGAGGTTGTGTGTGTCACACATGCAAACACACACGTATACATATATACACACACACTTTCTACATTATCAAGTTATTAAGCAAAACCCTGGAGGATGAGGACAGTCTATGTTTGGTCTCATAAATATGTTTTCTAAATTTTTTAAAAATTCATTCATTTATTTTGAAAGAGATAGAGACAGCACAAGTAGGGGAGGGGCAGAGAGAGAGGAAGAGAGACAGAATCCCAGGTAGGCCTCGTGCTGCCAGCCCAGAGCCCCATGTAGGGCCCGAACTCATGAAACCGCGAGATCACGACCTAAGCTGAAACCAAGAGTAGGACGCTCAACCGACTGAGTCTCACAAATATTGAGACCTAATTTTATATCTTTTTCAAGGAATAGAAGGTCCATTGGTAGTCTGCTCTCCAACTCTGTCCCTTTGTGACCTACAACTTCCCCAGCCACGTAAAGCTTGAGGTGTGTGTTCGGTGATCTGCCACGGTGCTGAGTGGCAGTGGAATGACCTTAAGAGCTGGTCCTGCGTTCAGGTGGACCAAAGCTCACCGTCTTTCGTCCACGTGAAATTGATCCTCCTTCCTGCAAGTGAAAGGGCCCAGGCAGTAGTCCTTCTCATTTATTTGTTCTTCTGCTCGTCTCCCCATGTAACCCTGGGTAAGGGTGAGCCTTATGGTGGTGGCAGCCGTACCTTTCACGTGTCCGAGTCTACTCTCCAAGCAAGTCTTGGCAACAAGTCAACAAACTAAACTAACACTAGTTTTTCAGGAAAGTTTGCCAATTTTCAGTTGTTTACAAGCTTTGATGGGACTAACTTCCAAAATTAATAAGGCCTGACACATGGCATAACACATTTCACAGTTTGTGCCCAACCAGATTTCATGGAGGTAAAGGTAATGAATTGGCTGTTGTGAAATATCACATCTGCCCTTACTGAAGACAGGAGCAATGCGTGCAGGATATGGTAGTAACAATAAAGTAATTTCCATGTCCTCTTGATGTTGATCCTGGGAGACCACAAAATCAGAACAATAAAAGATCATTTATCTGGGCTTCTAAACACCAGAAGCATTCAAACAATGAAATTATTTTTAAAGGATATTTTTCACCCAATTTAAAAAAATCATGCCAGTGTAATAACTGAAGAACATTTGCTCTAAGGAACAGTGTGAGTCGTAATGCTGTGATCTGTGTTGCTGGTTGTAACAGCACAATCCCCTGATTACAGGGTAAACTGGATCTTGGTAGACTGCTCCACTAGCATAATGGCAGTCTTACTGTTAATGCCGAGTTGGGTTGCTCTTGGTCCTTGACATGTTTTGGTAGGCACAGGCTGTGCTAAGATGTTGAATTTCTTTTTGTTTATTTTTTTTATTTTAGAAAGAGAAAACATGCACACGAGAGTGGAAGAGGGGCAGAGGGAGAGAGAGAGAGAAAGAGAGAGAGAGAGGGAGAGAGAGAACCTCAAGCAGGCTCCACGCTCAGTGTGGAGCTGGACTCGGGGCTTAATCCCACGTTCCTGGGACCATGATCTCAGATGAAATCAAGAGTCGGACGCTCAATGGACTGAGCCACCCAAGCATCCCAAGCTGTTATATGTGTTCAATTATACATATAACATGTTACCTGCTAAAGCACCATTTTCAACCACAATGCCGGTTTTTTTTATTTTATTTTATTTATTTTTTCACGTTGCTATTTTAGAGTTAAGATAACTAACTAAGCGCCAGAAAAGTTCTCTTGTTTCTAATAAGATTCTTCTTCAATCTCTGTTTTAGTCAAACCAGTAAGTCGTACTTGCAAAGCTGTCTTGAGAATAAAATGGGGTATTTAACATATTAGAGTCCGGTACTAAACAAATGTGCGTTCCCTCCCTCTTCAGATGCCTTGAACCAAAATGTGTATGGGGGGAAAGTAATATTCATAGAATAAATGACTGGTATTTACTGAGCACTTAGTTATATATAGACCCTGCTGTATCTAGAGATAAAAAGATGGGTAACATATAGGCCAACAGCTCACTCTCCTGTAAGAGAGGCAATCATTTAAACCAGTAATTACTGCAGAGAGTGGTAAGTACAGCCATAGACGTATATACAAGGATTGACGATAACTCACAGGAGTGATGAATACCTTGTCTGAGTAAAACGACTATCAGGAGAGTTTTCAAAATAGAGGTGATGCATCAATTGAATCTCTAGCTGCAGAAGAAAGGATTGGATTCCAGGCAGAGGCAAAGCATGTATAAAGGCATGAAGGTTTAAAAAACAGAAGAAGGGGAATAACCCAGGACTCTCTGGAGGCCTCGAATAAGTGCATTTTAAATTCTTTTAAGGATGGCTTGTTGAAGGACAAGTGTGGGACCAGCAAGGGTAGCAGTTCCAGCTCCGATTGTATGTGTTGGAACTGCTGGGCTTACGTGTCCCATGGTTGTCATGGAGTCTCAACATGTCTGGTGATCTAAAATGGCTTGAATGCCCTAGAGATGGCATAGAGGTCCAGAAGAGGGGCTCACAGAGGCCGAAGAGGGCCAGCACCTCTTGTACAAAACCCTAAAGGCTCCTTATAATGGACTGAATGTTTGAGCCCCATCCCAACTTTATATGCTGAAACCCTAAATCCAATGTGATGGTATTTGGAGACAAGGCTTTGGGGAGATAATTAAGGTTTGATGAAGTCATGAAGGGGGGGGGGGTGGTGCTCATGATGGGATTAGTGCTAAGTCTCCCTAGTTAGAAAATAACGTTGGTTTTGGGGTGCCTGGGTGGCTTAGTCAGTAACGTGTCTGACTCTTGGTTTCCACTCAGGTCATGATTTCACAGTTTGTGAGTTTGAGCCCCACATTGGGCTCTGCACTGACAGCATGGAGCCTGCTTGAGATTCCCTCCCTCCCCCTCTCTCTGCCCCTCCCCCACCCTCAAAAATAAATAAATAGAAATATTTTAGAAAATAACTTGATAGAATTGTGTCGCAGATCTTATATAAAGATAGCTCTCTTTTAACTTCTGCCTGTTTTCTTACTTTCTTTCTGTTCCTTCTGATCGAGAGAAAAAGTTATCCCCCTATTTGTAATTATCAAAGAATGCAGTCATCATAAAACTGCTTTGAATTCCCTTGAGTGCAAAGCCACTTTGAGCCAAGTTAGCGTTCACATTATTGTTGCATGAGCGTGGAAGGGATGAATGTCACAAAAAGGGGCCTGCACCTCATCCTGTCTCTTCTCTCTTACCTTCCTCTTTTCTCTTCAGCAAACACCATGACCTTTATCAAGGAATAGCTCCCTTGTTCATCTTGGGCTTAATTAGAAGCAAAATTTTAGAGCAGCACAAAATGTCCATGCATGGTAGCAACTAAACTTTCTGCAGTGGTAGGTCGAATCACTAACTAAAAGCTGAATATCACACCCATAATTCCTCATTTGGCTTATGTGCAAAAGATTATTACTGCCAAACTGCACATCAGGATCGCTAGGCTATTTTTGAAAATGTTTTCCTTTAATAATACTGCAAATACTTACGGCCAAGCAATAAAAATAATGAGACACAACATCTTATTTGGTAGTGTTTTCTTTCCAATACGTTTTTTTTTTTTTTTTTTTAGATTCCCTGTTTGAAGGAAGAGGTTTTACATTGTAATTTGAACTAGTCTTTCAAAATTACATATTTGTATAAGTATTTTTCTCTTACGTAGAAAAAAGAGTATCAAATAACTTTTACTAATTAGATTACCTTTACCTACCATGAAAGGACTCAGTCCAAGAATAAATAGTGTCCTTTTCTGTGTTGCTTCTATCATCAGTGGGAGGCTCCTACCCATACTGCTAGGACTCTACATATTGTTAGGAGCTCACTGATTCAGAAATCATGAAAAAAGCAAGAGTGAATTGCAGAATATCTAAACAGCTGTTTATTTTTAATACTCCCAGTATTTACACTCACCCAATAGCCATGTAAATGTGTTATAAAGCGTACCTTAAGAACTGGATACAAAACATTTTCAGTAAGTAGTATGAAAATCTTTTCCTGTGGAGTACATCTAACCCTTAGACAGGTTACACTGTCCTGATAATCTTGCTTACCTGTCAGTCTAAATAAAGAGGCAAACCAAGGGAAGCTCAAATGACCAGAAATTCGGGAAACACAGGCTGTAGAAACTACAGGCCAGTCTGTTGAGGGTTCGGAGTGGGTTGTATTTATGGACCCACTTTATGGGTCTGTTTATGGAGCACGGGGTGGAGGCGGGGGGTTGCAGAATCCATCCAGAGTCCAAGCAGTAAATTCAGTGGCTTGAGGATGGGGAGAGACTCTGGGCAGATGTTCATTGGTCAGGAGATGAGACTTGGTCTTCTGTAACGCAAGCATTAGCAGGAAATCCGTCCCTCTGTTCCTAAGTTCTTTTCTTCTGAGGGCACAAGCATGAGATTCTCCGTTTCATATACTCCACTTCCATTTTAGATTGAAATGCTTTTGCACACCATTTTCCTAACAGATTCCCTCTGCAAATACAGCTCAAAGGTATCTTTAGCTGAAGTGTTGAAGGTGTGTTGCATGAGGACCTGGCCATTGTGTTCTCTGGAGGAGTGTTGGCTACACAGCCCTGGGGAATGTCCGGGCAGTCTTGACACTCAGTCATTCTTCCTAACACGCTGTAGGAAGCCATGCGCCAAGACTGCATATGTGTTGCGCCATCACTGGGGTATGACCCTGTCCCTGTGGAGTTTACAGGTTGGTGGGGAAGGAGCTCCAACCAAGCAAGCAGATAGATATGTCATTACAAACTGTAACAATTGTCATGAAGGATTCGAATACCCTGCAGTGCTAACTAAGTACAAAGGGGGAAACCCATGTAGGATGGGAGGGACAGGGAAGGTCTCAGAGAGGAGGCGGCATTTGGGCAGAGAGCTAAGGGAACAGGAGCAGCCTTGCAGCAGAACCCGCGGGGGGAGGGGGAGGCACGGAGTACCCTGAAAGTTGGACCTTTCTCATGAAGACCCAGGAATTTTGCCATTTACTAACAAGAGGCAGCTTCTCTTTCTGGAGGTGAGATCTCAGAATTTGCACTTAAGGTAATGGGCTGATTGATTCTTGAAAAGCCAGAAATAGTGGAGAGAGAAGGATGGAGGCAAGAGCAGGATCCAGAGGGCACAGGAAGGCTGGATAAAGGTCCCAGAATGCTGCAAGAAAGCCCTATTAGAACAAATAGACAAAAAGAAATAAAACCTGGTTTTATAGTGAATAAGCTTTACGGGCAGGTCTAAATTAAGGCTGGGTTCTTCCATTTCCATTTCTGGGAGCAAACAAACGTGTGTTAATAGCTTTTTAAAAATAGAATGGAAATTCTACCAAGGCCCATCAGGGAACAGGAAAGAGAAGGGCCTGAAGGCACTGGCCATCTGATGCCAGCATCGCTGGTCTATGCTTTTATCACTTTACCCCACTCTCAGATTTGACTGGATTGATGTGCTTCATATGCAGTTGGTGCAAATGCTAATGACCTCCAGTCTTCTGTGTTTATTTTGGTGTCAGAATTTTATCCTCAAGGTCATTCTGAAGATATGCAGCTTCCTAACTATGCGAAGTTCGTAAATACTCTTGGTCTATTATGTCTTGTATCTTTCTTTTTCTTTCTATTCCCTGGAGTCTGCCTTCTCTGTGAATCCCCCTCTAACAGGATGTCGTGGTTTATTTTTTCCCCTGCCCTTTGCCGTGAGGATGACGGGGAGTCTTAACCTTTTAGTAGTCGCCTGCTTTGTGGTGGGTTCCTGTTTCTCTGCTATCTTGGGAATTTCTGCCTTTTGACTGCCGGGGTTTTGCGAACTCATATACTCTAACCTATTAACTCTTCAAGCAGACCAGCTGTGGTATGAGGGCTGTTTGTTATTTCTCGTATAGTGTTCTATTCTCATCTAGCAAGACCTGTGCTTGAATTTCCAGTCCTTTCTATAGAACAGTCTCACAGAACTAATGTAGTCATAATGAACCCCACACCGCCTGCAAAGACTTCCAGCTCACCAGGCCTGCTTGTGAAGAGAGGGCAGTGGGGCAGATGGAGAGAGGGGCTCACTCAGAGTCAGGCCTGAGTCTGCATCAGCCTTTGCCACCTGCTGGTTGTATGGCTTTGGGGGGAGTCACATCACCTCCACAGACTTGTTTCTTTGTCTGTAAGGTGGTGATCAGACTGGGTATGACCACAGAGTTCCAGGGGTTCTGAAGAGATGCATGGGGGGATGCTGGAGGGGGGTGGGGAGGGCAGCAAAGTGAGAGGTGAGCATGTTGGCAGGGCCCCCAGGACCAGGACCAAGACCAATTTTTTAGAGAAAGTATTTTGTGGCTTTAAAACCATGAGACTGTATCATCTGTATGGTTCTTTACAACTTTAAATACCTCAGGTTGTATGAAAGATGAGTCTTGTGCCTTCCTCTTCCAGTCACAGCTGGAAAGGCTCTGCCAGAGCAAGAACGGAAGTAGATTAGGAGCCAGGCTGGGGTCTGGGGTGGTGAACTAAGCCTCCCATGGGGTTAGAAAGTGATGGCCTTTATGCTCTTTAAAGATATATATATATATATTTTTTTTTTCATTTATTTATTTTTGAGAGAGAGGCAGAGAGAGGAGAAACAGAATCCCAAGCAGACTCCACACTGTCAGCATAGAGCCCAACATGGGGCTCGAACTCACCACCTGAGCCGAAATCAAGAATTTGACGCTTAACTGACTGAGCCAGCCAGGTGCTCCGATGGCCTTTATGCTCTTGATTCAAGTTGTTGCTCTGAGACTGAAGATCTATATGACAGAGGGGTAGCTTCTATCCCTTTAGGGAGTACCAGTGCCACTCCAGGGTACAGATGAAAGACAGTACCAGGTTCTTTGAACTTAGGCTCGTGTTTCTTGATGGGTAGGAAAGGAACATTGGGTGCAGTTGGGTATATCCCAGCCAAGGTCCCTTGCCAGATCCCAGCTCCTCATTTTTTCTTTTCTAAAAAAGTTCTGCTTTCTTTCTACAGCAGATAGCAATTAAAACAGAGACAATCCTGTAGGAAGCCAGCAGATTCTCTAGGACTCAAACTAGACATACATCTGTGCCTGGACTATATTCTTTCCAGAGGAGAATCCCCACCCAGTTAGAGGGCATCCTTAGGACTTCTGGCCTTGTGGACTGCTCAACACTGCAATCAGTTTGCATTAGCGGATTCTTTATCTGGTAATGATAGCAAGACAGGTATAACACATAGTTTTTAAAAAGATGTACAAGAGCAGGTTTGATTCTTGGAATAGCTTTGTAAGAAAGCCTGTGCATTTCCTTTGAGTCAAGGGAAATAAGTTTAATTATTAATTGCAATGTATCTGGAATATGGCCTTCTTATAGCATTAGAGAAAGAACTTCTGGCCTGGGAGGAATTTGATACGAACTGGAGAGTAATGATCTTCCTGGCTCGCGTGGAAAGTAAAGCAAACCTATTTCCATTCGCGGATAGTTAGAAGGTGGGAGAGGAGGCAAGGAAAGAAGACATTGGGAATTACATGGCATTATTTGGGGTATTTGACCGTTTTACAACTAAATCATTTGCAATGTGATTTCCACAGTGGTTGGACTTGGCCTGTTTTCCTGCAGTTTCCTCCTGCCCTCCTAAAATTTCCCTGGCCTTCACTCACTATACATTGTGTCTTTTCTCTTCCTCTGGGTATAAAATGCAGGGATGTTGTGACCTTCCAGGATGTTTCTGACACCTGGATTTCTTCGTGCATGGCATTGACAAGTGAGGTACGCACACAACCAATTCTTGCCCCTGTGGGAACAGCTTGCCTCCATCTATAGAACACAGGGTGATCGAACACCTATGGAAATGATTGTCTTTTCCATTTCTTGTGCACAAATAAATTGTAGATATTGTAGGTATCAGATAATTATCTTTGTTCATGCACAAATAAATTGCAGTTATTATTTTTTTTTATGAGATTTTTGTTGTTCTTGGGTTAGTTTGTAAACTTCTTAAAGTTAGTTGGGCTTGTGTCTTAATGTTCAGAATCTGAATTAGGGTATTATGGACCCATTTCCTTTGAAACAAAGTCCATAAAAGGAAGTGCCAGCCATTTCTTTTTTTTTTTTTTTTTTTTTTTTTTTTTTTTAAATTTTTTTTTCAACGTTTTTTATTTATTTTTGGCACAGAGAGAGACAGAGCATGAACGGGGGAGGGGCACAGAGAGAGGGAGACACAGAATCGGAAACAGGCTCCAGGCTCTGAGCCATCAGCCCAGAGCCTGACGCGGGGCTCGAACTCACGAACCGCGAGATTGTGACCTGGCTGAAGTCGGACGCTTAGCCGACTGCGCCACCCAGGCGCCCCATGTGCCAGCCATTTCATTAGGTTTGATCAGGGTGGGCAAACTGTGGCCTGCGTCTCAAATCCAGCCCACTGCCTGCTTTTGTACAGCCTGTTAATTGAGAACAGTTTCTGCATTTTTAAATGCTTGAGGGGGGAATCAAAAGAAAAATAATATTCTATTACATGTGAAATTTATGTAAAATTTATGTTATTTCTTTTTTTAATTTTTTGTTTATTTTATTTTTGAGAGAGAGACAGAGTGTGAGTTGGGGAGGGGCAGAGAGAGAGGGAGACACAGAATCCGAAGCAGGCTCCAGGCTCTGAGCTGTCAGCAGAGAGCCTGATGTGGGGCTTGAACCCACAAACCGCGAAATCATAACCTGAGCCGAAGTCGGTCGCCCAACCGACTGAGCCACCCAGGCGCCCCAATATGTGTTTCCAAATGCAGTTTTATTGGATTACAGCTACATTCCTTCATATAGTGTCTGTGGCTGCTTTCATATAACAATATTGTTGAGCAATTGTGACAGATGCTATATGGCCCACTAATCTAAAATGTTTACTATTGGGCCATGTACAGAGAAAGTTTGCTGACCACTGGGCTTGAATAATTAGAACAACAATAGTTGACTCTTAGGAGCTAGGCACGGTGATAAGCAGCTTCCAGGCATTGTCTGATTTAATCCTCATAACAACTCGATGATGTGTAACTCTTACTGCTATTTTACAGATGAGGAAAAAGTTGTGTAATTTACCCCAGATCCAGAGCTGGGATTTTTACCCACATTTGTCTGATTCTAGAGCCCAAATATCACCCACCACAGAACGCCATCCCAGTTGGGAGCAACACCCATGAGCATCCTTGGCGGGTCTGAGGTGGAGGCCACAGATCAAAATTGTTTGAGATCAATTTTTTTTTGTTGTCGTTAATTCATTATTTGAGATTTATGTTTATGTCTTTCTTTTTTTATAATTTTTTTTTAACATTTATTTATTTTTGAGACAGAAACAGAGCATGAACAGGGGAGGGTCAGAGAGAGGGAGACACAGAATCTGAAACAGGCTCCAGGCTCTGAGCTGTCAGCACAGAGCCCGATGCAGGGCTTGAACTCACAGACCGCGAGATCATGACCTGAGCTGAAGTCGGCCACCTAACCGACTGAGCCACCCAGGCGCCCCATATGTTTATGTCTTTCTTATGAGAGTGCACAAGTTCCTTAAAGATAGTGACCTAATGCCATGCAGTGCCCAGCACATAGTAGAAGCTAAATTAAAAGCTTGTTGAACAAAGTAGGTAGGGAATAGAGAAAGAGCAGGAGAAATGGGGGGTGGGGGGTGGGAGAGAGACAGGAAGAGGAAAGACATTATCTAGGAAGAGTCAGGATGCTCCCAGCATTAGCCCCCTGCCCATGGATGGCTCCACTTGGCACCAAGGTGGCTCGCTGCATACCAGGGCTCATAGGTTAGGACACCCTGGGTCTGGCAGGCCCGACCTGACCCATGTACATATCCCCTCTGCTGTCTGGGGCCTGGTTGCTAGTCTTCTGCCCCTGTTCCCCTTGTCTCTGGTGGCATGGTGACTTCTGGCACCCAGCCTGGACATACTGCCAACCCTTGAGGTAGAGAGCTAGGTAAGTCAGTATTTGCTTTAGAGCATGTCCATTCAGGGGAGGACATGAAAGCAAGGCTTCCCAGTCTTGGGTCCAGAAATGACAATTTTCCTCAAAGGGAAAAACTTTGAATCTGGAAACGTGCCATAAGGAATCGTTTCTTGTCCTATCTTTCCAAGAAGGCTGCTGACTCTAAAGGCAAGATGGCCAGTGAGAAGTCACTTCCACTGGCAGATAAGCAGCACACAATAGCAGACCTTGTTTCTCATAAGAATGAGGAACAGGGGGGTTTGAGCAGAGACTCTCTACCTTCCCTGCAGGCCTGGGATTAGGAGTTGGAGTGAGGACTCACCAAGAGCAACAAAGTAGCGCTCCAGCCTCTTACTCAACTGTGTCAATCCAGCTAGGACTCAACTGGCACGAAGTGGGTAAGAAGGCCTAGGCAGGCTGGGTCCAGCCGAGTGTGGTAACAGTGTATAGATACATCTTTTCTGACTTTGCGTTACTCTGCCCACTCTCATGTGTTGATTTTATTTTATTTGGCAGAGGAAAAGAATTAATGGGGAGTAGGATATTAATTAGTTTATTCATTCATCCAAAAAATAAATGTTTACCGAACCCCTCCATGAGCCAGGCTCTAGGAAGACAAAAGTAAATCATTAGTGATTCCTAAAAGAACCTATAACTCTAGTAGTGGCAAATCTACCAGTGCTACAACCATAGTAATACATGTATTGACTGTTACTATGTATTGGGCACTGTGGTAGGTTCTCTTAATAGACTAAACCATTTAATCATCATGATTACACTCTGAAGTAGGTTACTGTGCCCATTATATGGTGAAGAAATGGAGGCACAGAGATGTTAAGTTACTTACTCAGAGTCGTAAGTCAGAGCCAGGATTCACACCCACCTCGACACTAGGGTCCATACTCTATACTGCACCACACAGCTTCTGATTATAGTACTTGAGACTGCTGCGTGTTAAGCGCAGTGCTAAGACACTTGGATACTATACCATTTAACCACCAGGACAGCCTTCTGAGATGATACTTTACAAATAAGCTTACGGAGGCAGTGAGCAACCCGAACATAGAGCAAATACAGATGCCTCTCCAGGGCCTGTGTGCCTTAATTACAGCATCGTGGTAGTTGGATTCTAATATCCGGATATGTGACCGGTGTGGCGTCGTGCCACGCACACTGCTTAGAAAAATACTCTCTCCTGATTACATGAGTGGGGGAGGCAGCCTTCTGCCGGTGATGTCAAGCTCCTCTATCCTCAGATTACCTCTCTCCGCCAGGGCGCCCAGGCTCCTACTTAGTATCACCCTCCGAGTTAAAGCACTGAGCTCTAGAAGTCCTCATAAAGGCAGGTGTGTCAACAGGAGAAAGTCCCATCTAACTCCGTAGCACCAAGGTCACATTAGCGCAGGAGGGCTGGAAGGCCGGAGAGCCACAGTCCCAGGAAATGGGACCGGCCACAGTTGGAGCACCCACACTGCTGCGGGGAGGAGTCAGGCCAGGGCGATCCCCGCAGCTCCCAGCTTTTATTGCAGGCTCGACTCCCCTCCCTCGGCTCTCCCATCGGCAGCACTTGAATCAGTTGTTTTCACAGAGTGGTCCTGTTCCCCGGTGAGAAGTAAGGTTAGAAAAGGAAACCTACAGAGAAGGGAAAAAAGAGATTCATAATGCAAGCAGAGCTGCGGACTCCTGGGTGGAGAAGGCCTACGGGGTGGAGCCTGTTGCCGTAGAGACCACAGCAGGCGGCGGCGAGGGTGGGGAGAATGCTCGCGGGGCTCCGCCCGGCCTGGGAAGCCCGGGCCGTCTGAGACAGGCCGGTGTCTGCGATTGTTACCTTGAAATAGAGGCCTAGACGTGGCATCATCTGGTCAACAGATAGAAGCATATCTCAGGTTCCCTGGGCACTACATGCTGGTTTGCACACAATCCATTTTAAGGGACAGAGAGGAAGCGATGGAAGAAGGGAGAAAGCGCCTACCGGGGCATGAGTAGCGGCGCCCCCACGTCAGCCACCGGCGGGCGCCCCGCGCGGTCATCTGGGCTCTGCCCCGCGCGGCTCAGGTCCCGGCCGGCCGGGCCTCAGCCGGCTCAGTCACCGAGGGACGTTTGCAGTACAGAATCCCCGACTCTAACTCAATCCCAACCTGCCAGTCCGAGCCACTGCACTGATTAATTAAACATGGTAAACCACCGAAGCACGCAGGAACTTGGCACCGCCTTGAATTTAATTGTCAAAATGAAAAGTGTGATCATGAAACTCCGCTGGAGGGAAAAACAACACTTGATACTGATGTGCTCATCAGTGTGGACATTAATGTAATTAGGAATCCAGTGAAGACTGGGAGGTTATCTTCCAGGCATGCTCAGGACAGCTAGAGGCAACTTTGAATTATCCAGGCCGGACAATGGCAGAGCAAGTGTTTTGTTTGCTTCTTTTTGCTTTTAGTTTTTGCTAGAGTCAGAGCAAGACAAAGAATAAGGGGTAGTGTGGCGCTGGGAAGTTTGTTGTATCAGTGCATGGCAGGGCCTTGTGTTTCGCTTCAGGTTTCCCCGTAAAGGACATCTTCGGGCTGTGAAGGGGCTTGGGAAGATCAATGACAAGGAACTCAGACTGGGTAGGCCAGCAGCACAGCTGTGGTTGTGGGTTCCAGCTGCCAGTCAGACTCACAAGGCACAAATAGTTTTAATCTGAATTTATGGTTAGGAAACACTGACACAAAATATACAGCAGGAGATACAGCACCTTTATCCCACTGGCGACCCAGCAGCTTCCTCTGCCCCCTTATCCACTTAAGGTATGTACCAGGGAGGAGACCCAAGGTGTGTGGGGGTTACGACACACAGCAGTCAGAGCCCCTTTTCCCTACCAATCTTTTCTGCCGTCCTACTTATGTAGCCACCCCACAGTCTCACTGGTACACACCACAGATGAAACACACATAACATTCCCCATTTTTCTTAACTGTAGTGTTTTCAGAGGAACACTGCTGTGGGCAAGCCAGGTCATTCTCAGGCAGGCCTGCCTTAGCCCAGGCCTCATGTTAACTTTTTACCCATGGTAGGTGTGGGTTTAATTGTGTCTCTCAGAAAGATAGGCCGAAGTCCCTAACCCTGTACCTGTGACCATGACCTTGGAAATAGAGACTTTGCAGATGTAGTCACGTTAAGATGAGGTCATACTTTATGTGGGTGGGGGTCCTCTAAGAAGAAAAAAGAGAGACACAGAGAGGGAAACTCCATGTAAAGACCCACAGATGCACAGGGAGAAGACAGACATGTGACAATGGCAGTAGAGGCTGGAGTGATGCCCCTATAAGCCAAGGAACACCTGGGACTACTAGAAACTGGGAGACACAAGGAAGGATCTTCCCTGAGAGTCTTTGGAGGGAGCTTGAGCCTGCTGAAGTCCAGGTCACCTCTATGACACAATTGCTGCAACACCCTGGCCTCGTCACGTAACCTTTCTGAATCTCAGTTTCCACTCTAATAATGATGCCTGCTCTGTTTCTAGATTTCCACTATAATAATGATGCCTGCTCTGTTTCTAGATTTCACTGCAGACCAAAGAGAAAATGTACTATGAAGGTGCTTTCTAAACTATAAACCATCAAGCAGATATGAAGAATTGTCTCTCCCTAATGCTCCAACTGTTTTTCAATTCAGAGATGAACATTTACCTTTATATCATGTTATGTTACTCATTCATTTCTGGAAGGACTTTTGTCATTCTACATCTCCTCATTGGGCACCTACTGTGTGATAGGCACTGCACTAGGGGCTGGGGAGTTGGAGGTAAAATACGGAGCCATCAACAGTTTTCAGCAAAGAATGCTATGGAGCACATAGGGGTGACACCCAATCTAGACCGGAGGGGGGGGGGAGGGGTTGGGATTGGAGGAGGAGTCAGAGAATCCTTCTTAAAATAGGTAGTGTCTTTACTGAGTTATGAAGAATTCGAAGGAGTTAAACAGAGGAAGGAGTCAGGAGAGGATAATAACATTCCCAGCAGAACAAATGGAATGTGAGCCTAGAGATTAGTGTTTCTATAACGAGTGCTATTGGTAATGTTAGAGGATAAATATAAATGTACTCGTATGAATTTTCCCAGGTATTGGAAAATGTTTGGCATCCCTGCCCCCAGGCACTAACTGTCAGTAGTACCTGCCTACTCCCCAAGCACACAATCAATATGACAGCCAAAAATGCCTCTTCACATTTCCAAATGCATACCCCACCACTTCATGGGGGGGGAGGGGGGAGGCGGGTATCATTTCCTAGTTGAGAGCCACTGCTAAAAAATGCATGGTGGCATGTCTTAAGAATTAGAGTACGACTGGGGAGGACAGGTGGAGAAAAACAAGGAAGGCAGAGGCCACATCATGAATGGCCTTATATGTCATCCTAAGGAGTTTACTTTCTAGGAAAATTTCCTTGATCAGAGATAGGTAGACCATATATGAAGGGCTTTGGATTGAGCTTGGTACGTAATACATGGTCAGTAAATTTTGGATCTCTGTCTCCCAGAATCTTGCCAAACCCAAGTTTAGTTAGCACGTATCTGTTCTTTTTATAGGCACTGTCTGTATACTTCCTTAGTGTACATCCCAAGTTGGCTGATGACAGTTAACACTAATGTCTATTCAACTGGAGGAAAACAGTGAGGAGGGGCAAGATGCCTCTAAGAAGTCAGTGAGGTGTGCAGCCGTCTCCATCCCAAAGAGTTGAGGTGCTTCTCTGCTCTCGAAGCCTTACGGTGTAGTTGTGTGACGCCTCAATATAACTCAGAAGGAGCTGAGCCACTACATACCAACAGCCACTACCACCACCATCTATCTACCTGTTGCTTGCCAGGGAGTGCCAAGGAGGAGCTGCTGTGGCCTGCTAACCCATCCCGTGGTAACGCAAGGCCCAGCTTGTAAAGGGTTGTATTCATTTGCCAAGACATGCACGAAAAA